>NC_064922.1:680103325-680413325 GCF_023897955.1 Schistocerca gregaria
TGTTTGCTACCAGCTGGATCACAGCGCATATTTTGTGGGCCAAGAGGACCAGGGATCCTGATTAACATCCTTGCCATCCCAAAACACTTTCACCCATCATGTCACTATACAATATGGCAATGCTGTATCTCCACATGCCTCATGCAGCTCCTGAAAACATTGTTGTGCACTCAGAGCATGTGCCACTTCATTCTTGATCTACACATGTTATTCATGTTTCCTAAACATACTGTTAGGGTGGCTGAACTGGCCTTCCACACTTTCAGACAGTACCACTGCAGTTAACTAAAACACAACTGTCGCCGCTCACTGCATTACTTCACTGACATTCTGCTATCGGCTACATACAGAGTGCATGCTATTCGATACATATCCTTCATGTTACGGCAGTGAAGCCTTTACTTTTTATCCAACCCGTGTATCTGTGTATATACTCAAAAACTTATTGAAAAGTCAGATTTGTGTGAAATTTTAATGCTGCATTGTAAACAGCTAACCAGGTAAAAAGCAATATGAAGGCATTTTTAAGACACACAAAGTACATCCTAGATGAGATTTACAAATGCACACCTAGACAAAACAATAAAACTGTTTGTTATGGCAGCCAAAAACAGGAGTAAGATCAAAGGCTGCAGTCTAGAAATTCTTGAAACCAGTTGAGGAGGCAGAGCAGAAGCAATGACTTAAGTTGTCTGTAAGCAAGTATTGTAAATTAATGTTTCTTTTTCTTTCCTTATCTGAAACATCTTGAGTAGGTGAATAAAGGGGTAGTCCATAAAAATTTAGTAACCAAAGCAACATAAATGTTTCACACTGTTATAAAGAAGATAAATTGTCCGAGGTAAAATGGGACAAACTGTGGTGGAATGATTATAGGCCTACTGATCATACTTTCGACACAGGGCTATAATTAATCCAACAACTTGCATAGTGACTGTTGCTTTCCCTTAGTTAAAACTGCACGAGAGTTTGTTAACATTAACTCTCACTTTCAACTGCATCTCTCTCTCTCTCTCTCTCTCTCTCTCTCTCTCTCTCTCTCTCTCTCTCACACACACACACACACACACACACACACACACACACACCTCTTGTTTTGCACACCACAGTTGAGACTAGAAGTCCTGTTATTTACAAAACAGCAAGAGCAATAAAGATTATTAAAATGTAACAATCTTGTATACCAATGATAAGTGCAGCTACTGAGAAGCCCACAGCTTTAGCAAGGGCATATCAAACTGCATGCGAGACTGCACTGTTGCACTTCAGGTTTTAGGCTATACAGGGTGTTACAAAAAGGTACGGCCAAACTTTCAGGAAACATTCTTCACACACAAAGAAAGAATATATGTTATGTGGACATGTGTCGGGAAACGCTTACTTTCCATGTTAGAGCTCATTTTATTACTTCTCTTCAAATCACATTAATCATGGAATGGAAACACACAGCAACAGAACATACCAGCGTGACTTCAAACACTTTGTTACAGGAAATGTTCTAAATATCCTCCGATAGCGAGGATACATGCATCCACCCTCCCTCCGCCACATGGAATCCCTGATGCAGTGATGCAGCCCTGGAGAATGGCGTCCACAATACGAGCACGAAGAGTCTCTACATTTGGTACCAGGGTTGTGTAGACAAGAGCTTTCAAATGCCCCCATAAATTAAAGTCATGAACCACATGTTGTGTCACACGCAAAGGCACACGTTCTAGCAGCACAGGTAGAGTATCCCGTATGAAATCATGATAACATGCTCCACTGAGCATAGGTGGAAGAACATGGGGCCTAATCAAGACATCACCAACAATGCCTGCCCAAACGTTCACAGAAAATCTGTGTTGATGATGTGATTGCACAATTGCATGTGGATTCTCTTCAACCCACACATGTTGATCGTGAAAATTTACAACTTGATCACGTTGGAATGAAGCCTCATCCGTAAAGAAAACATTTGCACTGAAATGAGGATTGACACATTGTTGGATGAACCATTCGCAGAAGTCTACCCGTGGAGGCCAATCAGCAGCTGATAGTGCCTGCACACGCTGTACATGGTACGGAAACAACTGGTTCTCCCGTAGCACTCTCCAGTGACGTGGTCAATGTTACCTTGTACAGCAGCAACTTCTCTGACGCTGGCATTAGGGTTATTGTCAACTGCATGAAGAACTGCCTCATCCATTGCAGGTGTCCCGTCATTCTAGGTCTTCCCCAGTTGCGAGTCATAGGCTGGAATGTTCCGTGCTCCCTAAGACACCAATCAATTGCTTTGAACGTCTTCCTGTCGGGACACCTTCGTTCTGGAAATCTGTCTCGATACAAACGTACCGCGCCACGGCTATTGCCCCGTGCTAATCCATACATCAAATGGACATCTGCCAAATCCGCATCTGTAAACATTGCACTGACTGCAAACCACGTTCGTGATCAACACTAACCTGTTGATGCTACGTACTGGTGTGCTTGATGCTAGTACTGTAGAGCAATGAGTCACATGTCAACACAAGCACTGAAGTCAACATTACCTTCCTTCAATTGGGCCAACTGGCAGTGAATCGAGGAAGTACAGTACATACTGACGAAACTAAAATGAGCTATAACATGGAAATTAAGCTCTTCCGGACACATGTCCACATAACATCTTGTCTTTATTTGTGTGTGAGGAATGTTTCCTGAAAGTTTGGCCGTACCTTTTTGTAACACCTTGTATAAATGTTTTGTTTACCCCGTACATAAAAATACTCCCAAGTATTGCACACGTCACGCCTCCACTAAACAATGCACCTTTCTACTAGGCAAATGTTAAAGTCCTCATTTGTATTAGATACATAAAGCACCTTTCAATAATGATTCGGTAGTAAACACATTTCACCACTAGTAATACACAGTTAACAAAGTACAGGTATCAATACACCATACTTTTAATCAACTGCTTTTTCGAAAATGTACCGTATGCACACCACAGAAACAAATGAGGTATGCAGTACCTCACAAAAAAACGTACACCGCACCCACTCTATATTCAAGTTTTTAATTAATTCCACAATACAAAGCCAACACATACATACAAAATTTTGTGAGGAGACAAATATACATTTCTTTGGGTTTTGGTAAGTCCTTTCTTTTTTTATTTATGCACAATGTTAACATAGGCCCAAAATTTCATTTTCACTCAGGCAGACACTTTATATTCACAGATTTAATTACTTTCACAGAATTACTTAAACAAACATGAAATATTAAATGTCACAAAATCATGGTTTAGCAGGAATAGGAGGAAACACAAAAAGTTTCTTGTCTTCCTGAACTGGCACGAATTTTGACTTATGGAACTGGTGTAATGTCCATTTCTTTTCCTTTTTTCCACTAATTTACTGGCACTTCCACCCATTCTGTGATGAATGTTCAAACACAAATGTTTACAACACATCAGATGATAATTTCCACTTTTTCAGTCGATTCGCACCAATGTTTTCACTGTTTGATGCTAACTCCATTCTAATTGGCTTACCGCATTGACAAGTTTTATCTTTGGGATACAATTTATTTTTCCATAGTGAAACAGGCAACCACGAACACATACAACACTCCCTACAGTTTTCAGGGAGAATTACAAAGAAATATTTATTGTGCAGGACACAAAAGAAAATACATGAAATTTGCTCAACCTCTTAATACTATAATCACTCAAGTTAACAAAGGGTCATTCCATGTCAAATGGTCTAAGGGCCCCCACTCGACCATCTCCGATGTCGATGAAATTTTTACAGGATGTACATATAAACCTCACATGAAGAGCTGCTAAATTACAGCTTCATAAGTAGTATGGTGGGGCCATCAACCATCTTTTCTTAAAGGCTCGTTTTTCGAGATTGCGAATGAAATGAATAAATGATCAACTTTGTTTCACCATTGATCAGGATCTACGAGACCTGTCACACAAACTTGTGATCCTGAAAATGGATTTTCCGAATTGAGGCCAAAATTGTGCATCACTGTGGGTGCTGCAGGAACCCACTCAGTCTGTGTTTGCACATTACACTAAAATGTGAAACTGATGCTTGCAAGCAGTCCAATTGAAGAAAATTATAAGAGTCTGATTTGGAATCCAAAGACGGAAAAGAACTACTGAAACAGTTTTTAGAAAGCAGTTTTGAAGATAGTGATCCAGATGATACCATTGAATTCAAACAGTGGGTGCACACTGATAGACATTGTAAACCAAGCAGATGACCACTGAGGACTTTATTGAAGATCTGACTTCAAAAATTGACAAACTGTCCACTCATCATTATGTTGTAAAGCACCAGAGCAAGCACCTAAAATGCATAAAAGAAAGCTGTAAGCCAACTGAATTATCATATCAGTGGACTTCGCTGAAAATTATTCCTTTATTATCCAGAATGCAGCTCAAGGTTTTCAGTGGAATAACAGCCAAGCAGCTTTACACCCACTTGTTGTGTACTTCAGAAATAACTTGGACATCAGCAGCATCAGTTATTGTATAATAAGCGACAGCCTGAAACATGATGCAATCGCTGTCCATGCTTTTATAGTGAAATTAATAGAAGATCTGAAGTGTCTCCTTGGAAAAATCACACACATTTACTAATTCAGTGATGGGTCAGCAGTGCAGTACAAGAACTTCAAAAATTTTCTGAATCTCTGCCACCATCAAGATGACTTTGGAATCTCAGCTGAATGGAACTTTTGTGCTACAAGTCATGGAAAATCTCCATGTGATGGAATTGGAGGAACTGTAAAGTGCCTGGCAGCAAGAGCAAGCCTTCAGAGACCAACTGAGGACCAGATTTTGACACCAACTGATTTGTGTAAATACTGTACAAAGATTACAGTATATCGTTACTTTTTACTTATGGACCATCTGACAGCAACTGACTAAAACACAATTTTAGTGCCATACGCGTTTCGCCTTTATTTTCTGCAAGGCAGTATCAGTGGCCTGGAATATGTACATATGTTAGCTATTTAATTTACATTTTTGTCACTGTGCCTATAGGTTATAAACAGTTCTGGCGGTTGGTATTTCCTATAAAGTAGCAATGTTTTGAACTGTACTTACAGGTTACGTGGACAATTTCTTACTTATTATGCTCCTGTTGCATTTTTGGTGTTGATCTTCTCCTTATGAACGCCAATTTGTGCTTTTTCCAACATTACACAGCACTATGCACTGAACACTTGTTTTAATGCAATCTTTTGGTATCTGTTGCAGACTGTCAAATGTTTTTGCTAAATGTCGAATGTTATTGCCAAACTTATGAGTGTAACTATTAAAGTATCTGTGGTCTGCTCGTGTGTGTGTGTGTGTGTGTGTGTGTTTTGGTGTGATAATTTTTTGTGCTGTGTGTGTGCGTCCAGATGGTGTGGGGAAGAGTTTTTTTATTTATGTTATCATTTGCTTTATTAAGTGTAGTAGGGTGCCTGTGCTGATGTGTGTTTGTTCATTTATCACATGTTTGTTTTCTGTTATGGCTTTCTGGATGTGGAAGTTTTCTTGTGTTTGTATAAGATGTTTGTCATGGTTACTTATTCTCATTATTTTCATTTCTTATTCCATGTTTGTAGGATGATGGTTATAGTGTTTTAAATGCTCTGCAAATGTGGAATGGTTTGTTTTGTACTTCCAACACCTGCTATGTTCTTTGTATCTTGTTTCAAAATTCCTGCATGTCATGCCTATGTATACTGCATCACAACTTTGACATTCAAGTTTATATGTTCCAGATTGTTAGAATTTGTCCCTCTTGATAGCTGGCTGGCTTAGGTGTGATTGAAGGGTTTGCTCAGGCTTATATGCTACTTTGAAGCCCTGTCTTTTTAGGATGCTTGCAACTCTGTGTGTTAGTTTATGTGTGTACGTCATGGTGTACCATCTGGCTCTTTTCTGTGTGGTGTTGTCATTGTGTGTGTTTGTAAGTTCTTGTTTGTTTGTGAGTTCTTTTGTATTCTGGAAATGTTGTGTTTGTTTTGTATTTGTGTTTTTATTTTTTGGTTGAGCCTGTGTACCACATGTGTGTCATACCTGTTGTTCCTAGCTATTTGTACGATTGTACTCATTTCTTGTTCATAGTTTCTCTTGCTGAGTGGGACTCTGTTTAATCTATGTAACTTGTGTCTTAGTGCTGCAAGTTTCTGGCTGTGGGGGTTGTTGGATGTGGAATGTATTATTGTGTCTGTGGCTGTTCGTTTTCTAAAGATGTTAAATGTATGTTTGCCACTTTCTTTTTTAATTGTAATGTCAAGAAAATATATTTGATTTTCTTTTTCTAGTGTGAATTTTATGTTCTGATGAGCTTTGTTTATTTCTGACTGGAGTACATCTATTTTTTCACTTGACTCATCAACCGGACAATGTCATCCACGTATCTGTACCAATATATGATTTTGAAACTTTCATTTGTGGTTATCTTTTCAAGTATCTGATTTTCTAGGTGACTGATAAAAATGTCGCTACTGTTCCTCATATTGGGGATCCCATGGGCAGACATCAGTTCGTAGATAATATTGCTTCTCAAACTGAAAGTAGTTTTGTTCAGGTGTCAGTCTGAGCATATCTTATTTCTTTTATTGCATCTGTGCTGAGGTTGCTGAGGGATGAGAGATTTTGAAGATGACTGTACAAAGAATATCAGAGGAATTCAATTCATTTTTGTTTCAAAAGAAGAAATTGAAAAACTAAAAAGTGAGCAGGAAGCAAGGTTCAAAAATGGCTGCACAGCATCAGGAACAAGACAGAATCACCATTTTGTGCCATTAAATGAAAAGCAAGTTTGTATTAGAAGAGCATCCAAAGATACAAACTTTTTTGTGGCAAATGTTGACCAAAGTCAAGCAACAGTTTCATTCAGAAATATTACAGCCTAACAACCGGGCCAATACATTGTCTGTATATATCATGGAAAATGGTGGATAGGTAATGTGTCAGAAGTTTCAGAAGAAGAAAATGATGTTTTAGTCAGTTTCATGCACCCAAATGGACCTGCACTTTCATTCTATTGGCCAGCTAGGCAGGATGCTTGTTGGATTCCAAACCAACACATTATTTCTGTCATTTCAGCTTCATCAGCAACAAGAATGGGGCGACATAGATTGTTAGAATCAACTGTAATTGCTATTAGTAACAAATTTCAGCAAATGAATTAATAAGAACTGAAATATATGGCGTGGGAACCATAAAGAGTACGACTGGTGCATGTATTTTTTAATGTAATATAAATTTAAGTTTATTTGGTATGACAAGATTTATGGGCCACTTTGATAGCACACTATGATGAATTTACCACAGTTTGACCTTTCGTTTTACAGCTAAAATATTGTACCCAAAAAGTTGAACAGGATTCTAAACTTTCAGCACGACAGGTCTCTCAGATCCTGAACAATGGTAAAACAATGTTGATCGTTTATTCATTTCGGTCGCAATGTCAAAAAACGAGTCTTTACAAAAAGGTGGCAGGTTAACGGAAACGACCGATTCCACCCGTCAACTTTTACCATTCACAACTCCCATTTCACGACCATAACGTCATTGTGTAAACATGACAGTAAACACACATATAGATCGAAAACCCATCAATCACATAGTCCTACAAAAATATAATGAAACTAACGGGACAAGTGCGGGAATTTATTTATTTATTGTTTTCTTTTTTTTGGGGGGGGGGGGGGGGGGGGATAAATGGCACTGAGCACTATAGGACTTAACATCTGAGGTCATCAGTCCCTTAGAACTACTTAAACCTAACTAACCTAAGGACATTACACACAACCATGCCCGAGGCAGGATTCGAACCTGCGACCGTTGCGGTCGTGCGGTTCCAACAAGCGCCTAGAACCGCTCGGCCGCAAAGCCAGGCAGAGTGGGGACAAACTGAAAACACACACATGTCATTAAACCAAACGACAAAAACGGTAAAATAAAACGACCCCAACCTTCCCAAAATCATTTAAAAACAATATCCACTGGAATCGAACACTTCCCTTGATCTGTTATCCTTACCACATCTCCGCATATAGCCGTCCCTGGTCCGAGACGCCGGAACTTTAGTAAGCTTCATTTCTTCAACACACACTGAACACTTCACGACTTTATACAACAAATCCAAATAGTTGAAATTTTATTAGAGAGAACGCACTGTCCCCCATCGCCGACAACCGAAAACTGTTTACCTTGTCAGACATATCCATACCTACAATAGCATAAACAAAGCAATTCGACAAAATTCACAAATGACGAACAGAAAAAAACTACAATAACGTCGACATACCAAAATCTAATTCGTTAACTCACTGAAAAATATTCCGCTGAAAGCACAGTCACTACCGATACCACACATGTGGAATGCTACCAAGCAAATGAACCCCATACGCCACGAAACACGCTGTCCATAAACACATCACCAGTGAGAACCAACGACCGCAACAGTACACCACCTACAAACACGCCCCACAGGCAAACTAAACCAAAAACATTACCTAACACACAAGACATAAACACACCACCAGAGAGCACCACCGATCACATCAAAACAACACTTAACAAATACTCCACTCCCACAAATTAAATTCCGCGCCGGCGTGACGTCACACACCATAACAATCCCTACGTCACGGATCAAAGCCGAGGGTAGAATCGGACGCTTCTTCCGTTGATCCAAAATCGCTGCGCAAAATCCATTAAAAATAATCTGGATTATACCAATCAACAAGGAATTTTAAATAAATCAAAATAAGCGCGCTTGACACACACGCACTGCCCAAAGTGGCACAGATGTATGAACGATTACAATAGCATGCTTCAATGCTATCATCAGCCAAGAAGTATTCATGGCCTAGTGATAATGAGTCATCATTTGACACCGATTTAGCCATTAATAAAAGAATTTACGAGAGCCTTAGCTGCAACAAATTTAATACATTAAAGCTCTCACTCGCACTCTCTGCCAATAACATAGAAAATGAACATGAAAGACAAAAATTGTCTCCAAATGCTTTACATGTCAGGTCATATAACTTAACATATTAAAAGTTGACAAAGTACGTACTGCGCTGAGGATACTACCAGATTTTTTTTTCAGCCATATCTTAAGCCTCTTCTGAATCCATCTTCAAGAATCTCTCCATTATTTCTAAAATTTACTGAAAACCCAATAAATTTGTTTAATTAGCACTTTGTTAAGTCCACACGACCGGTTTCAGCCTTTTTATGAGGCCATTATCAAGTGTACTGTGTATCTGAAACTGCCAGTGCAAAATATGGATATACAAATATGTTATACAACACAGGAGACACTACTTTTGTGTGTGCATGTACAAAAAATATACACTGTGTCCCAGGAAAAAATCGTCAGGGATATATAATTCAAAGCAAGGAGGTCTAATAAACAGCAGCTATAAGTACTCCATCTTCGACACTGCGAAACAAATCTCTTCTACTGAACTTTTTGCTTTCCGTATTGTCAGAGGTGGAAATACGTACGAAATAAGTAAAAAATGTCGTAAAAAAGGGCTCTAAAGTGCTTACCTTAAGAGCTTGTGTTCATCTTCGTTACAATGAAACTTGTCTCTTCTACTGAACAAATGCTCATAGCTTTTAGTATGCATTTTAGAGCACATTTACTCAACTCTTCTGCTTTGCATGATCGTTCCTAAGTCTCGTGCCCAATGACATAACGGAAAAAATACGAGTGTCGTGATTGTAAAAACTGAGCAGTAAGATACAGTAAAACGATTAGTATGACTGGCCACGAGAAGTCATATTGTGACATGTTTCGTAGCTGTACTTAAATGTTTGTAAACCTATCAAATACAAATTTTCGTAGATTTAGACTACAAAATACTTGCACAAAGAAATATTTCTATAAAAACTTTAACCCCCATTTCGCCACCTTAGGGGATAAATTTCTAAACAGTGAAACACGTATTTTTATTTTTTTTATTTTTTAAGAAGCTGAATTTAGCTTTAAAAATGCTTTCATAATAGAATAATTTCATAAAAATCTCATCCTCTATTTCATCCCCTTAGGGATTGAATTTCTAAAGACACTGAAACATGAAACTTTTTTTTTTTTATCGAGAAGTCAAATATCAATGTTCATAGACGTAGCTTTAAAAATACTTTCTAATAATGGTATATTAAAAGAAACGCTTTCAATCACTATCTCACCCCAATAGTGTTAAATTTTCAAAAATGATATAACACGTATTTCTTTTTTTCTGACCAAGAAACCAAATACCTATTTTCTTAGGCGTAATTGCCTTAATAGCGACATTAAAAAAAAAACTTTCATCCCCTTAGTTCACACCCCTGTCGTACTTTCGAAAAATCCCCTCTTAAATGACGCCTTCAGCATACGAATCAAGTCTCCAAATTTCAAGTTTCTGTCCTTAGCGGTTTGGGCTGGGCGGTGATGAGTCAGTCAGGACACTGCCTTGGTGAATTATAAATTCGTATTATGTAATGGCAGTTTCGAATACACTTGATAATAACTTCATAAGAAAGCCGAAACCAGTCGCGTGGACTTAAAAGCTCTAATTAAGAAATCGGGTCTGCTTTTCATTCAGTGTACAACAATTTCTTGAGAGAAATAAATAATTCTTCAGTCACAGCGGAGTGCATTTCTTCATTTAATGGCATTTAAACCTGAGCAACATCAGCTATGAATGAAATGATATATTGCAGCAGGCTGGCGACAGTTTTCGTAGCAATGAGTTCCAGCAACTGCGTAAAATTGTGATATGAACATAAGCACGGAATGACCAATGTATTCGAAGAAATTGTGATTTTATTTGATCCATTGGAAATGTTATGTGGAAGCCCGCGAATTTAAAACCAACGAGTTCGTTTATAAATAACTTTCCTGTTACCAGTCACGAATTTCTTTTATTTGTGTTTTGCACGACTAGTTTCGGGAAATTATTCCCATTTCTAAGTGGGATTCCTGTGTTCTATGCCACTTATTAGCGATATTTTCATTTATCTGAGGTCTGCATCGTTCTGTTGTTTCAAGTTTGCTTGGTTTTTTTTTTTTTTTTTTTTTTTTTTTTTTTTTTTTTTTTTTTTGCACAAATATCGCATTCCTGTCAGTCCACGAATACGCTTACGGTTTAAAAAAATGATTAAATGAATGAATAATGCTAGTCACAATGCGATGTAGCAGCTCATGTGAAAAATCGTCGAATTATGTACTAATCATTTCAGTATAATCATCCCGACACATGTTATACAATCATAAGAAAGAAGTCAGATTTTTATGCTCGAGCGAAAATGGAGACAGAGCTTACAGTGCGCTTTTTTTGTTTTTGTGTTTTTTTTAAAGTAGTAACATTGCTACAGTGTCGATTGCACCACAGATATTTAATGAGATATTTAATGCAGTAATGGCAGAGCTGTTGGGATGATAAATCGGGCCATTTTGCATGAAGTCACAAGCGTTAACTATTACGACATAATAATTAATTTTTACAGTACTGAAAAAAACTGCCACAGCAATTATCTCATCAGAAAGAACCGAAACTGAAATTATTCGAAAATTAACCATATTGAATCCCACATAAAGTCAAAGCTTCATTTTCTAATAATAACTTGATGGTTAACGACATGCGACTCAATACAAAACCAAACCTACCACGTATCATTACATCCTAAAGTAGGAAATGCTAACATCCAGAAAAAGAAAATTAAATACTTACACTTACACAGAAGAGAACAGGTGACACGGTATTAACATCACTGTATTTCGCGACTGCAGGTACAACACGACACGATACGATAATAAAACACAAAATAAACTGCGCAGTATGCGCGCAAAACTTTCTCACGGATTGGCCGCCACCCCCTCCCCACCATCTGCCCAACCAGTGTTGCCAGTGTAGTTTTTTTATGCGCTACAAGTCGTGAAATCGTACTGCAATACTGGCTGGGAGACCCCAGGTGAAGTTTAACCACTTAATTGGAAATGTTTTTCTTCCTAAACTTATCAAATACCCCCTTGTTCACTATTATTTCCACATACTCATTCCATGAAACCTAACGTCAGTAAAATATAAGTATTACTTCAAATTATACCAGTACTATCACAAATGAATACTTCGCAAAGCATAAAAGATATAAAACAGAAGATCTACGTGTTCATCCACACTCTGGAGGCCAATGTCTAGTGCATGGCAGATGGTAGTTCACACTGTGCCACGTACTAGGGTTTCACCTCGTTCCATTCCTGTAAAGAGCTCGGAAAGAATAAGTGCTTCAACACTCTACGCGCGGTGTAATTGGTCTTAATCTCGTCTTCGCAGACTACGGGATCGATAAGCAGGAGGCACTATATTCGTGGATTCTTCACGTAATACTGATTCTTAATACTTTGCAAGTAGGGTTTCACGGGATCACTGGCGTCTAGCATCTTGCGTTTCCGTGAAGCTCTCTCATGAATGAAACAAACTGTGATTATTCCTTGCTTAAAGTAGCTGTACTTGCTACGGGTGCCGTACACTTGGGCAATACTCCATGGGTGGGTCACACAAGTGTTTGTAAACAATTTCCTTTGTCGATTGACTATATTTTTTCGTTATCAATAGCAACGACCACATAAAACTAATCGCGGGTAAGGCAGATGCCAAGCTGAGACTCAGTGGAAAAATCCTCAGGAAATATAATCCATCCGTCAAGGAATTAGCTTTAAAAGAAAAAAATCGTTCGACCAATACTTGAAAAGTACACGTCAGTCTGGATCTGCACAAGATAGGAAATATAGAGGAAATAAGAGTAGATCCAAACACGAGCAGTACGTTTTGTCACAGGATCATTTAGTAAGGGCGAAAGCGTCACGGTTGTTCTCAGCTAACGCCAGTGGTAGACGCTGCAAGAGAGTCGTTTTGCATTGCAGTGGGGTTTACTGTAAAAATTTCAAGAGCGTTACTAGAAGAGTCAACTATTACACTAATTTTTCCCGTGCATATCTCGAGAAACGACTGTGAACATAAAATTCATGAGATTTGAGCTCACAGAGAAGCTTACCAACAAACGTTCTTCCAACGAACCATTCATGACTGGAACAGGAAAGGAGTGATGTGTCAGCAGAACACATAGTAGTATCCGCTGCACCACTTAAACTGGCATGTGGATTATAGATGTAGACCGGGCGGGTTTAAAGTGGGTATTACACGATCCACCGCGAACGCTACTAGGCTAGCGCGACAGTCGTCTAGTGGTAGAACGGGAGGAACTATGAAAATTAGCAGACACGTTATCCGCGCGCCAGAATAGAACAGTTCTAAACTGCCGCCAATCTGCGCATGCGCAGGGACAATTCGCGCATGCGCAGAAGGGGTACCACAGTGCTTTCTGCTTGTTCTCTTTTATACAAGCTGTTTGTGAAAGCATTTTTTCAATTGATTGCTTCCAATTCTCGAAATGAAATGGGGCAAAGAGGTGTTAAGTGTCTTAATTGAGGCATACAGCGAGGAAATGACCCGCTGTATCATAAAAAGGTACGTCGGCAATCGTTTCTGAGTAATATGCATATCGTTATACGGCGATTTTCGATTTGTATCGTAATGCCTTAGTTTGCGAAAGTTCATGTTTGATTTGATTGCATCTCTTGCTTTATTTCAGTGTGCCAGTAAAGAGAAACTGGCAGTGATAGGGGATAAAGTCCGTGCAGTTCTGACCAGTGCGACAGACAAGGACAGCAAAACTGAGTGGCACGGATATTCAGAACAGTGGTAATCTACACAAGAGAACAACAACTAATAAATAATGATAAAAACAATTTCTTATTAAATAGGAACCTTGGGCTCACACAAATAATTTGAGCGAATGACGTTCCAATAAACCATACGGCCCCCCTTGTGTTTCGCGCGGTAGAACGAACGACAGTTCTACTTGCGTTTTGCGATCACCGTCTACTGTGCATGGCCGCCAAATTCATCCCGCGTGGATGGTGTAATAGGTTTATGTGAACCAGCCTGCAGTTACATATATGCACGCCTGGAGCGCTGGTGCATAGGTGTACGGTTTACGTTCATCGTTTAATAGGGGCTCTGTCCTAACTAAGCCAGCGCTTGGGGCGCCAAGCTGAGAGGGGCGCCCTGGGTGCCTATTCTATATCTTTCCGGCATTGTGCCGGTAGTTACGGTACTCAAGAGCACCGCACGGTCTAGTACTCGAATTGGAGGCCCTGCATTATTCAGTATGCATTTCGGAAGCGACACCGTGTCTACCGAACTGAAGCGCTGTTGTCGGTTCGCGTCGCGCAAGCCAATCAAATGAAAGCAGCCGCAGATCCGCGCAGGCGGCGCACTGCAGCGCGCACAGCGCCACGATCACAAAGCGATTATCAGACGACACAGGCGCGCTTTTCTTCGAAGTACCGAAAATTGCGTTTACGTTGCCATAACGCATGACGCCGCATTCTATCGGCTGACGTGCCCACCTTCATCGCTCTTGCCTCCTCCTTAACAGTGTGAGGCGCAGTGTATCCATTTCCATGATTCTCAGCTGAAATGCATAGAAATATTTACAGTTTCCCTGACCGCATGTTTCCATGCATGCATACTATAATAACGATAGCGTATTTGACTGTATTCTGCACATTGTCATAAATGCCGCATTATGTCATCTTATTCTCATTCACACTGACATCGTGTTTTGAATATTACGTTTCGGAAAATGACTTAGGAATAGTGTGTAGTCCCACATTGTACTAATACATCTATAAAAACACCCGGATAATTGGTTCTCAGAGTTTCAAAAAATAAGAAGATAAACAGAATGTGCTTATAACTCGCTACTAGTGATTACGCCAATTTATGGTCAACAAATACAGTATCTAAAAATTCCTAATTTCAGGTTAGTAGCTAATTGTACCTAAATTTCAAAAACACAGTTAAACAAATTTTTTTACGGCTGACATTCTCTTGTGGTCTTCCCAGCTAAGATTTACGCACTTATTTTATCGAAAATTGTAATTTTATAGTACCTAAAATACCTAATTTCATGTTAGAACCTGACTGTACCTCATTTTTAAAAATTCTGTCAAATAAAATTTGTATAACTAAAATTACTCTTCTGGTCTTCCAGGTTCCTTAGAAAACAGTAATTGAATGATAACTGTTAGCATGCGTGAACGATAACCGTGAGTCAGACGGGGACAGCATACGACAGGCTGTTCCAGCCCTCCCGGTTCCGCAGAATGTTGTCGCTCTCTGTGAACCGTCAAATGGGCCGGCAGGTCAGGGAGGAGTCCTCTGATCTGCCTGCCTTCTTGCTGCCCTGTAGGAAGAGCCTGTTCAAAACACTTGCACTGCCTTCATTCAGTTGGTCAGCGTGCTGCTTGGATGTGGCAAAATATTTCATAGCAACAGTGTATTTGTGGAAAGTCAAGCATGCCGAAAGTAGCCAGCTCCAAATCATCTATGATTCGTCAGTGGTTACAAGAATTTTTTGATTTATGTACAGAAAAATGGTTCAAATGGCTCTAAGCACTATGGGACTTAACTTCTGAGGTCATCAGTTCCCTAGAACTTACAACTACTTAAACCTAACTAACCTAAGGACATCACACACATCCATGCCCGAGGCAGGATTCGAACCTGCGACCGTAGCGGTCGCGCGGTTTCACACTGTAGCGCCTAGAACCGCTCGGCCACCCAGGGCGGCTTTCTCTACGGGCGGAAGATTTATTCACTGCAAGGTTTGCAACAAAGACGTAAGTAGAATGTTAACCTTTTATCTGCTACGCCCAGAGATGCCACTGTTTTTGCCCAGTTACTTTGGACCAGACACATGCAAATGCAAAAATAGTTTCTAAACCGTTAATATAGGTTAATTGTACTAAGCAGATCTCGTACGTAAATTCTCCCACGAAGTATTTCTCATTTCTTTTTGTTTTTTGGTACGTTCTGAACAGGGGCAACATTTAAGTGAGCACGTTGCAGCGATTAAACACCACGCAAATTTAAAAAATAAATCAAACTTGACACAAACGTGTGTAACTAAACCAACCGTAACAAACAAAAACAAATTTCATCTTGACCTTTGTCGAACAACTGTTGCAGCAAACATACCATTCATCAAAGCAGTTGAAAATAGCAAGTTCAAAAGTTTTCTACAGAAATACAGACACCGCAGCATTCCATCAGAATCCACACTGAGAAAGAACTATTTAGACACTTTTTATGAAATACACTGAGCAGGATAATGGAAGATATAGGCGATTCATATATGTGGATGGTCGATATGTGGCTAATTTGAAAGTTAGATCCTGACACTCGCTCTGTACCTTATCTGATCTACAGCAACGGGCTCTCCATGCTACTCTATCCTGTGCAAGCTTCTTGATCTCCCAGTACCTGCTGCAGCCTACATCCTTCTGAATCTGCTTAGTGTATCCATCCCTTGGTCTCCCTCTACGATTTTTACCCTCCACGCTGCCCTCCAATACCAAATCGGTAATCCCTTGATTCCTCAGAACATGTCCTACCAACCGAGACCTTCTTCTAGTCAAGTTGTGCCACAAACTCCTCCCCAATTCCATTCAATGCCTCCTCATTAGTTATGTGATCTACCCATCTAATCGTCAGTATTCATCTGAGGCACCACATTTCGAAAGCTTCTATTGTCTTCTTGTCCAAACTATTTATCGTCCATGTTTCACTTCCATACATGGTTACACTCCATACAAATACTTTCAGAAACGACTACTTGACACTTAAATCTATATTCGATGTTAACAAATTTCTTTTCTTCAGAAACGATTTCCTTGCCATTGCCAGTTTACATTTTATATCCTCTCTACTTCGACCATCATCAGTTATTTTACTTCCTAAATAGCAAAACTCCTTTACTACTTTAAGTGTCTCATTTCCTAATTTAATTCCCTCAGCATCACCCGATTTAATTTGACTACATTCCATTATCCTCGTTTTGCTTTTGTTAATGTTCATCTTATATCCTTTTTTCAAGACATTGTCAATTCCGATCAGCTGCTCTTCCAGGTCCTTTGTTGTCTCTGACAGAATTTCAATGTCCTCGGCGAACCTCAAAGTTTTTATTTCTGCTCCATGGATTTTAATACCTACTCCGAACTTTTCTTTTGTTTCCTTTACTGCTTGCTCAATATACAGATTGAATAACACCGGGGAGAGGCTACAACCCTGTCTCACTCTCTTCCCAACCACTGCTTCCCTTTCATGCGCCTTGACTCTTATAACTGCCATCTGGTTTCTGTAAAAATTGTAAATAGTCTTTCGCTCCCTCTATTTTACCTCTTCCACCTTCAGAATTTGAAAAAGTTTATTCCGGTCAACATTGTCAAAAGCTTTCTCTAAGTCTACAAATGCTAGAAACGTAGGTTTGCCTTTCCTTAAGATAAGTCGTAGGGTCAGTATTGTCTCACGTGTTCCAATATTTCTGCGGAATCCAAACTGATCTTCCCCGAGGTCGGCTTCTACCAGTTTTTCCATTCGTCTGTAAAGAATTCGCATTAGTATTTTGCACCTGTGACTTATTAAACTGATAGTTAGGGAATTTTACATCTGTAGATGAAAATAAATTACGTGTAATCTACACTGATGCAGAGGCATACATGAGTGCTGCTGTTAAATTGTTAAAAGTATTTAACCAGTCCTGCTCCCTATCACATGTCTTGCCCATGTCATGAATCTTGTAACTGTGCTGATACGGCTCGAATTTTCACATGTATATAAGCTAGTTTCAATCACCAAACAGCACCTACAAGAATCCAGTTATTCCGAGAGGAAATACCCAAAGTACCACTTCAACAAGAACCCTCTTCCCCAGAGCAGGAGGCAGTGAGCATTACTTCAGCTAAAGATGATCTAAAGGAGCCAATAATTTCCAACGACATTGAATACATAAAATCTCATTATGCATTTTGGGTCCCTATTATTAAAGCTCTAGAGTGTTCTGGGAACACACGCAACTGCGATTGACAGAAAAGGTGACAGAAAAAATCAACAGAAAAGGTGACAGAAAAAATCAACTTGATCCCAGGTTCTATTGGTATGAAAGTTAGCGAAAAACTAAAGACAGTGCTCAAAAACCCCAGGACTGACCACCCTCTGCACAGTGGCTGACATCTTATCAGGTAAATCAACAGAACATAAGTGTGCGGTCCCACTGCGCCTAATACGGTCATTTAAATATGCTCCGGTGACATCTGTTGACGTGGAACGCTCATTCTCGGCATGTAAGATGCTATAAACAGACAAGAGATGCAGTTTCCCAACGGAAAATCTGGAGAAAGTGTTATTTATTTATACGGGCAATAATATAATGTGGATTTTTGTCAATCTGTTTACTTTTCTAGACAATAAAATGTCAGATTTTGGTCACCTATTTTAGGTACCCAATTTATGATTTTTTTAGAACCTAAAAATCTGAGGTCTTGTCATAACCTATACCCGAATACCTGTAGAGACATTTACATGTTGAATGAAGTGTACGCACGTCGAAGGTTGTAACAGATTTACGTTTTTTTTTTTTCGTATAGTTTGTTATCCTGTACACTTACGTTTCTGAAAACTACTATGCGGTACTACTGCTTATCATTCCCTTTTCTGTTCCAGTTGCGCGGAGTGGCCTTGCGTTTGAGGCGTCATGTCACGAACTTCGCGGCCCCTCCCGCCGGAGGTTCGAGTCCTCCCCTCGGGCATGCGTGTGTGTGTTGTTCTTAGCATAAGTTAGTTTAAGTAGTGTGTAAGTCTAGGGACCGATGACCTCAGCAGTTTGGTCCCTTAGGAATTCACACACAATTTCTGTTCCACTCGTCGATGGGATGACGCGAAAACGACTGTCTATAAGCGGCGATCGAATAGTTTCCGTTTCAGGGCCTTGCTGCTGCGTACACCCAACGTAGCACGACTGTTGCGGGTATGTAAGCACCGACGTGTAAGTAAGGATCTAGCGTGGCATTCGTGTGTTGCCGGCTTGCGTGCGATACATGCTGAAACGTGAACTATGACGACGGTCCTAGTGCACCCAAACAGGACCAACGTGTAGTTCTTTTCTTGGCTGCCGACGACAAACGCCGGTAGACGTCATCAGAGAACGAAGAATGTTTATGGAGCGGCACATCTGATTATTGCGCCTTAGCCCCCCCCACCGCAAAAAAAGTCGTTGAGGGGACGACGATTCTTACCGGACGAGGATGTGCAGCAGGCAGTTACTTCTTCACGCAGCAGTGCACGACGTGTTATCAAACAGGTATCTTCAACCTGGTGCGACAGTGGAGTGAGTGCCTCAATGCTCACTGCGATTTTGCCTGTTTGGCATACCGAATCTGGACTGTACCGCCTTCGAATGGGAACCTTTTCATCGCCCCCCGCAATAGTGCACGTTGCGGTACGTCCCCTGATTTCTCTTCTTTTATCTTCGCGGTCCTTACGCGAGATGTACTTTGGTGGCAGCTGAGTCGTTCTGCAGCCTGTCGTAGAAGTTGGTTCTCTACATTTTTTCAACAACGTCTCGCATAATCATTTCCGTAAAAGTTGCGTGTTGATCAAACCTATCGGTAACAAACTAGCGGCATACATGTGAATTACTTCGATGTCCTCCTTTAATCAGACGTGGTGACGATCCTAAACTCTCGAGCAGTACTCAACGATAAATCATAAAAGTGCTCTGTACGCGGACAGCTTTTAAGATAGTTATACTTTCCCAGAATTCTCTGACTCACACATGTGTTCTGTATGCGGTCTCCTTTTAAGATGAACTAGGCTTTCCTAGAATTCTCCCCAAAAAACCGCAGGGGACCATTCGCCATCCCTACAACCGACCTCACGTCATCTTTTAATTTCATATTGTTGGGGGCCTAATGAATGTGTATCCGGTACGCTTTACTTTTAGGTTACTTCCAGTTTCACACTGGCGATTTCGGCGCGGTTCGATCGCTGCAGTAAGTGACTGGCAACAATTCTTAGTAAAGTGCAAAGGACAACTACAACATTGAAAATATATGTTCAGTAACTAAATAAAAAAGTCAGTAGTGTAATATCTCAACGAGGAACCTGAAACTTTCAGCACAGGACAGGAACATGTTGAGGAAATATGGTTCTAGTTTAAAGGAACAGTTGACGTTGCACTGGACAGATATGTACCTAGTAGAACAGTTCATAACGGAAGGGAACCTCTAAGGTATACAGTCACATCTAAAGAAACAGAGACTACTGCATAATAGGTGTAAATCAAAGCATAGGGCTAAAGATAGACACATGGTGAATGAAAAGCATTTGGCTGCCACGCGAGCAATTTGTGAAGCTTTCAGTGATTACCGTAGCAGGGTTCTGTGAAATTATCTTTCACTAAATCCAAAGAGATTCTGGTCTTATGTAAAGGCTCTTAGTGACACAAAAGTTAGTATTCAGTTCCTAGCGAATGAGACAGGAACTGAAATTGATGATAGGAAAGCAAAAGCTGAAACGCTTAAGTCTGTTTTCAAATGTTGCTTTAAAACTGAAAACCCTATATAATTGCCCCCAATTTAATCTCGTACCACTGAGAAGATGAGTGAAATACACTCCTGGAAATGGAAAAAAGAACACATTGACACCGGTGTGTCAGACCCACCATAATTGCTCCGGACACTGCGAGAGGGCTGTACAAGCAATGATCACACGCACGGCACAGCGGACACACCAGGAACCGCGGTGTTGGCCGTCGAATGGCGCTAGCTGCACAGCATTTGTGCACCGCCGCCGTCAGTGTCAGCCAGTTTGCCGTGGCATACGGAGCTCCATCGCAGTCTTTAACACTGGTAGCACGCCGCGACAGCGTGGACGTGAACCGTATGTGCAGTTGACGGACTTTGAGCGAGGGCGTATTGTGGGCATGCGGGAGGCCGGGTGGACGTACCGCCGAATTGCTCAACACGTGGGGCGTGAGGTCTCCACAGTACATCGATGTTGTCGCCAGTGGTCGGCGGAAGGTGCACGTGCCCTTCGACCTGGGACCGGACCGCAGCGACGCATGGATGGACGCCAAGACCGTGGGATCCTACGCAGTGCCGTAGGGGACCGCACCGCCACTTCCCAGCAAATTAGGGACACTGTTGCTCCTGGGGTATCGGCGAGGACCATTCGCAACCGTCTCCATGAAGCTGGGCTACGGTCCCGCACACTGTTAGGCCGTCTTCCGCTCACGCCCCAACATCGTGCAGCCCGCCTCCAGTGGTGTCCCGACAGGCGTGAATGGAGGGACGAATGGAGACGTGTCGTCTTCAGCGATGAGAGTCGTTTCTGCCTTGGTGCCAATGATGGTCGTATGCGTGTTTGGCGCCTTGCAGGTGAGCGCCACAATCAGGACTGCATACGACCGAGGCACACAGGGCCAACACCCGGCATCATGGTGTGGGGTGCGATCTCTTACACTGGCCGTACACCTCTGGTGATCGTCGAGGGGACACTGAATAGTGCACGGTACATCCAAACCGTCATCGAACCCATCGTTCTACCATTCCTAGACCGGCAAGGGAACTTGCTGTTCCAACAGGACAATGCACGTCCGCATGTATCCCATGCCACCCAACGTGCTCTAGAAGGTGTAAGTCAACTACCCTGGCCAGCAAGATCTCCGGATCTGTCCCCCATTGAGCATGTTTGGGACTGGATGAAGCGTCGTCTCACGCGGTCTGCACGTCCAGGACGAACGCTGGTCCAGCTGAGGCGCCAGGTGGAAATGGCATGGCAAGCCGTTCCACAGGACTACATCCAGCATCTCTACGATCGTCTCCATGGGAGAATAGCAGCCTGCATTGCTGCGAATGGTGGATATACACTTTACTAGTGCCGACATTGTGCATGCTTTGTTGCTTGTGTCTATGTACCTGTGGTTCTGTCAGTGCGATCATGTGATGTATCTGACCCCAGGAATGTGTCAATAAAGTTTCCCCTTCCTGGGACAATGAATTCACGGTGTTCTTATTTCAATTTCCAGGAGTGTAAGTGTTAGTATTTGTGGTGTAGGGAAACAACTGAAATCTTTGAAATTGAAAAAAGCTCCAGGGTTCTGTTAAATTCTAAACTAAATTTGCAGCTGAGTTATTCCCTATTCTAACTATAATCTGTCGTAGATCCCTCAAACGAGAAACCGAGCACAGTTGTTGGAAGAAATCGCAGGTCACCCGTCTACGAGAAGGGTAGTAGAAATGATACACAAAACTACCGTCTAGTACCTTTGGCAACGAATTATTATAGAATCTTAGAATACATTCCGAGCTCAAAAATAATGAGGTATCTCAAACGGAATAACCTCCAACAGAATCAAGTCACTGTTCTGTCTGTAAGATGATTTATGAATGTGACATGCAATCCACAGTTTGCTTGTTGCATTGTTGAAATGGTAAGTGTTGTCAGTGTGAAAATGTCGCGCGTGTACAAACGTAAATCGGGCGAACTGAAGAAATATAGCATGAATGTTTACGAACTGTGTAGAGAAGTAGAGTGTATGTTTCTTTGGAAACTGATAAAGCAAATTTGTGATCACTCTTTCTTGGCCCTAAACTTTCTTTGCACATTACTCTGAAATTAGTATTAAAATGTAATTATTATGCCAGATTTGTTGTTGTTGTCCAAAGACTGATTTGATGCAGCTCTCCAAGCTACTCCAACCTGCAAAAGCCCCCGAATAACTACTGCACCCTACATCCTTTTTAATCTACTTACTACTTATATCTTGGTCTCCCTATGTTGAACCATAGTTTTCTTCGTTCTTTTCTTTTTATACATGTAAGCTATAGGTAAACTGAATGACTTAATGACATACCGACCGCGACAGGATAAATTAACGAGTTGTTTTGTGGCAAGGATAATGTTTTGAAACGACCGCATCAAAAAAGGGAAGAAGAAATACGCTCTTCAATTTGTTAAGTCCTGTATCTTCACCTGTTTGTTTCTATAAGTGGTAACAGGCAGGCGGATGATTAGACCTGTCGTACCAGTATTGTTTTAAAATGTGTATTTCAACAGTTATTAGGAAAGCAGAGTTTATTCATACATTCATGACGACCACACCTGTCTGTTGATCATTTCGCTCGCCGACGCATATGGAGGTTCGGCGCAGACAAGAGGAATTTCCGCGACCTGCATCGGCATTGTTATAATCAGGACTACGGACAAGGGAATTAATGTGAAGCAGTACGTGACTCAAATTATGAATACTGATCTTGAATGTATTGATATTGAAGGTCTGCTCATGTTGGTATCAGTTAAAGTTCACCCAGGTTATGTGTACAGATTTATAAATTACTTTCCATTTTGTTTCAACTATTCTATCAAATCAATTTATTTCAAGTATTCAAGCAGCAATTATTAATATGTTTCCATTATTTGCCCGTCCACAAATGCCACTATTCATCCCTCAACGATTTTTGTCCCCCACACTTCCCTCTAGTTCTAAATTAGTGGTTCCTTGGTGTCTCAAGATGTGTCCCATTAACTGGTCGCTTCTTTTAGTCAAGTTGTGCCACACATTTCTTGTCTCCTCAGCTCTATTCAGTACCTCCTTATTAGCTACCCGATCTTCACATCCAATCTGTAGCACCACAATTCGAGTGCTTCTATTCTCTCCTTGTCTGAATTGTTAATTGTCAACATTTCACTTCCATACACGGCTACATTCCATACAAATACATTCAAAGAAGACTTTCTCGTCCACTTTTCTCTTCCATACATGGCTACCTTCCATACAAACAGCGTCAGAAAAGATTTTCTAACATTTAAATCTACATAATTTTAACACAATTTTCTTCTTCAGGAACGCTTTTCTTGCCAGTGCCGGTCTACATTTTACATCCTCTCGACTTTGGCCATCATCAGTTATTTTGATGCCCAAACAGCAGTGTCTAGTTTCCTAAACCTATTCCCGTAGTAGCAACTAATTTAATCCTACTATTTTCCATAAATTTTGTATTGCTTTTGTGGATAATCACCTAATATTCTGCTTTCAAGACACTATCCATTCCATTCAACTGTCCTTCCAAGTCCTTTGCTATCTCTGACAGAATTACAATATCATCGGCAAAACTCAAAGTTTTTATTCCTTCTCTTTGAATTTTAATCCATACTCCAGATTCTTGAGTGCTTTCCTTTACTGCTTACTCATTGTAGAGATTGAATCACATCGGCGAAAGGCTGCAATACACTTGCTCCGTTGTCAACCACTGTTTCCCCTCCATGCCCCTACACTTTAACTGTCGTATGGTTTCTTTACACGTTGTAAATAAACCTGTAATTTACTCCTGCTAACTTCGGAATTTCAAAGAGTGTATTCCAATCAACATTGTTAAAAGTTTCCTCTTCACCTTGTATCTACTGCTGCTACCTCAAAATTTCAAAGAGCGTATTGCAGTCAACATTGTCAAAAGCTCTAAGAGAAGTTGTAGGGTCGGTATTGCCTTGTGTGTTCCTACATTTCTCTAGAATCCAAACTTATCTTCCCTGAGGTGGAGTACTACCAATTTTTCCACTCTTCTGTAAATAATTCGTGTTAGTATTGAGCAACCATGACTTATTATACGGATAGAGTTTGGTAATATTCGCAGCTGTCAACACCTGCTTTCTTAGGAATTTGAATTATTACGGTCTTCTTGATGTCTGAGGATATTTCGCCTGTCTCATACAGTTTGCACATCAGATGGAATAGTTTGATATGAATTCACATTAACAGTTGCACAGGGCACAACATTGGTTATTTGCTTAAAGAATTATTCCCATTTACCTGATTAGCAACAATGTTTGAACCTCATTAACGTTCAGGAACGTAATCAAGATCTTTATCCGAGTCACAGTTATCCAAAGCATCCTCAGATTTGTACAAATCTTACCTGAAAAGCACTTTTCTGGCACGAAAACCACAGACTTTAGCTAGTACTAGCAACCTTTTTTTTCCCCACTTACCACTACTGACATGCACGGTTCCTGTGGTACGTATAGCTACGATGCCACGGCGTAGGTCCAAGTTCGTAGGTTGGCACTACGACACCGACACCGACGACAGCGCCCTCTAGCCGACGCTGTGCAGCTCTACAAGCGCCTCTCCAGATGCAGCCCATTTGATTCCGAGTAGACGACCAAGCGACACTGTTTCTATTTCATAGTGGGCGAGCCACTACAGATTTTGCCTTTGTAACTTATGTACAGCTTCGCACCTACGTGCTCATCTCAGCCAAAGTTAAGTACAATTGATGTATTCAATTTATTGTGTGGTGATGTAGTAAAACCATTTCTAATTGCAGTACCAAGTGTTCTACCTCACCTGCTCCTCCTAACTTCCTACATTCATCCTACCCTTCAGTTTTCAGGAGCAGAACCACGCGCCGCCTTCCAGGCGGGATACAAAAGTTCCTGACAAAATTGCCATAAGTGAGAAAGTGAGACAAGAGATAGAGCTGCAGTTTCTCGGTTTATTGTTAGTCATCAACGAATACGTATAAAGCACACCAGGTACCATGTTTCACGTACAGTAGTTTCTAATCGTGTGTGCCTTAACACCGTCTACCAACCAGGTCTTCAATTAAAAACATAACTGCGGTAATTTAACGTCATCAGTTTGATGACTAGTTTGATGCAGATCTCCACGCTGTTCTGGCCTATACATGTCTCTACATTCGCTACGTAACAGAGCAAGAAGGATCACGCTTGAAACACACAATTCGAGGCACAAATTTCGCATCGTTTTTCAAATGGCTCTGAGCACTATGGGGCCTAACTTCTAAGGCCATCAGTCCCCTAGAACGTAGAACTACGTAAACCTAACTAACCTAAGGACATCACACACATCCATGCCCGAGGCAGGATTCGAACCTGCGACCGTAGCGGTCGCGCGGTTCCAGACTTAGCGCCTAGAACCGCTTCGCCTCTCCGGCCGGCTGCATCGTTTTTAAAGACGCTAATGGACAGTATGAGCAGAAGAACGGATGTTCGAAATTTCTTGCATATTAAAATCTTCTAAACGTGATTGTAATGATTCAGACAAGCATTTTTGTTCAAAAGCCAATACTATACTGACATTATGAGCGGCACTTTGGGTCGCCTATGTGCCGAAATTATAATTAACCAGCTGTACCCGGCCATGCTTGGCTGTGGCTCTGCCTGCTTAAAAGGATAAGAAAGAAATGAGGAAGCACAAATTTCTAATATGTTTGGGAATTGGATACACGTTACAATCTCATGCTCTTCCCTGTCTCTGGCCATCTCCCTCTCCCCTTTCTTTGTCCATCTCCTCTGTGTGCATCACCTCCTCCTCGTCTCTCTGACCCTCTTCTCCTCTCCCTCCCCCACCCTCTCTGTTCGTCTCTTCCTGCTCCCTCTATCTCCTCCCCTCTCACATTTCATCACCTCCTCTCTCATTCTCTGTTCATCTTCTCCTCCTCCCTCTCACATCTCCTACTGCTGCCTCTGTCGTTCCATTTCCTCCTACACATTTTTTCTCTCCATTTCCTCCCAGCCCTCTGTCTATGTCCCCTTCCCCCTCTCTTGACCTTGAGTCTTGTTTATTGTTGTTGCAAATTCAGATTCTGTAGCAGTTTTCTACTCATAAACCAATAAGCCATAAATACGGCTGTCTTGCTTGCTAACAACGTTTCACTGTTGTATATTTTATACACATATCCATTTATTGAAAAGTATATAATCTATGTTTGTCGAAACATTCATTACAGTAATGAGCGAAAATTTAAAGTTAATCATAAAGGTACAGTTTGAAATTTTTGGTAACAATATTTTTCCTTTATGTATCACATATATGTATTTATATATTATAGGAATTAAAAATACACACTTATTGCGGAATTAGGTACATCAAAATACGCTCATATTCCAATTCAAGATTATGTCAAAATTTCAAAGCAATCGATCGAGAACTTTTGGAGATCAAAATTTTAAACAAACCACCATTTACATTTTTATGACGCTTCCTCTTTTATTAAAAATATACACCGAATGGCGTTCCAGTAAGTATTTAAAAACACACAAGTATTCGAATACAATGGCGTGTCACACATTCAGAGCAGCCCTCGTCGAATTTCGGAGATTTGATACTTTGAAGAAACGCACATATACATTTGTGCTTGTATAAAAAGTGAAGATGTTCCTACGATTGCTTTGAAATTTTCCATTGGCATACCCGCGCGTTTCTATTTAGCCATTTTTTTCAATTTATATAATACATAAATTTATATGAATTTAACAATAGGAAAACGCTAATACAAAACAAGTTAAAAAGAATTAGGTACTAAAAACACGCCCTTATTAGAATTCAACAATGTGTCAAAATTTCAAACCAATCAGATACATGATTTTGAACAAACGAACATTTACCTTTTTACTCACATCGACGGGCGAAGTGTTGATGTTGTTATCTGCGTGCGTGGATGATTAATAACATTAACTACTTAATGTAAATGCACTTAGCAATGCGAGACAGGATCGCAAATGTTTATTACATGTATTGAATGTCATTTTTCTTCTACTCACTGCATTGTATTACAGTAGCCTTAATTTAAATTTATATTCCTTGCTACAAATATAAACCTCATTAGGAGATGACTGTCTCCATAATGTGAATTCACGAAACCAAAGTTATTTCCGTTAGAAATTTATATCGTAGCAGGTGATCGATACGAGACATACGCGCCCTTGAGTTGTCAGCAATGTACAAACAGTAAAACATTTCCCTCTCTCGAATCCTTTAACCCTACAGTGGACATATTTACTTTAGCCCTCTCCTCCTGAGGTAAGCGGCCACTCTGAATTACCTCACGGCCGAGTTCACCGACGTCAGTTACAATTAAGCACTTCTTAAAATATTACTGAACCGGTAAGAATATTTGTTCGTTACTGAGGAGGTGAACTACGCCATTAAGAATTTCTTAATGTTGGTCGCCTTTTTGAGTTCCGCTGTTAGCTTCTGGATGCATATTATAATCAAATACGGTTGAGAACCGCAGGCAGGACGAATGCCTCATTCGATTAGCTTGCTTGTTTACATGTTTGACGACCACTGATGAAAACTGTGGCCACACGAGTGGGGTGTTTCCACCACGGAAAACGTACTGCGGCGAGACACCATGTCCTGTAGCCATGTGGAATGCGGACAGCCAAACATCCAGTCGACTACTCTGCCTCTAAAACAGTTCTTATTCGTAAAAGAAGTAAAGCTACATCTGTCTATGTAGTTTGGTTTTCATTAAAACTTTTCGCATAAAAAAATTAAAAACCACTGTTTTGGAATTTGCGTCTATTTTTGAGGAAACAATGCGATAAACAAAATTATTTTACGCACTTTGTGGTCTTACGTCGTAACTTGATAACGAACTGCTCTCTTTTCGCTATTGCTCGTAATAATTGCTGCCAGGTAGATACTGTCAAGATACATGTTTAAAGTTTCTTTATTCACATTTTTATAGTTTTTGATTAAGATGTTGATATTTTTTAAAATATTTGGTATCTGATGTAAGGATTTATAAAAGAATACCGTTAAACGGACCCCAACGTATCGAAAAATTTATCGATATATTGACGGAAAGGTATATCGACGTAACGGAAAAAAATAAAAAATAAAAAATCGCCTGCACGTTGAAAATATATTGCCAATTTCGGAGCTGTATACTTAAGTAATTGTTTAATATTAGACATTTTGTACAACCACAAGCTAGCAGCGTGCTAGCGTGCTTATTCCCCTTAGGGCAAAAATTGTAAGGAAAACGATGCACGTACAACTTTGGCGGTAACCGCTTTGCTAGCAATGGTTAACTGCAGATAAGTGGCATAATAAAAGTTGTCCGATGAGTCCGTCATGCTGTATTTCCTGTTTTTTCATTTCTGAAAACGCCAGCGCAGCGACCTAGCAGTTGTAGTGTCAAAATTGCTTGGCGAAGTTAAACGTTATAGTTTCTGTCGGCAGCGTTGAGCGCCGATTACACCAGCATTTTCCCCTTACACGTCTCCGCAAAGACCAATCCTGTCATTTAGATACTTGTTCATCCGCTTCAGCATCTGTTTTTGAGGAATGGAAATTTGAAGAAATGGCACACTAGTTGGGTTAAAATTGTTTTTGAAGGCAGCTGGTCAGTTATTTCTTTACATCGGATATTTTGTTATTCCGTTCACATCGCCAACCCCCCCTCCCCCACACACACAGCTTCCCCAGTCTAATCGGACTACTTCTTTGTGACATCTACACCTGCTTCACAGGATTGAAGAAAGAGGACGTGATGAAAACTCAAAAAGTAGTAAGACTCCTTCACTCAGTGAAAGTAAAATTATATTCTACTATAAATTCAAAAGTTCAGCTTCAAATATTTATCGAAAATTGCTAGAAAAATACAATATAAGTTTAAAAATATCATTTCTCGATATTTCCTTTTAGATGTCGATATATGGGTGGGAAATATGTCACCGATATGTATCGATATTTTTTCGGAAAAAATATCAATATTTTATCAACAGCCCTTGTTTTGATATTAACTGGTAGCACGCGGGGAAAAAACGCAAATTAAAGGTGCTACGCTACTGGAAACTTTTAGAATCCAGAGCCATCTGGTATTTTCAGATGGAATGAGAATAGCGGAGGACAGCGAGATACACCGGCGTTTTAACTGAACTTCGATTACTTTACAGTTCCCCATGGAAAACTAGTGATTGTATGACAATGACAATGTGGAAACATATGTAAGGACATGCGGAATAGAAGTAACGAACAAATCACTGAAACAAACGTATTTTAATATCCACGTGTGGAGGTATCATTTGTTAATTGTGTATGATGTTTACGTTCCAGGTTATGAACGTTACTCAGCGTGATAACCATGTACTTCCACGACAGCCAGAAACCACACTAGAGATTGCTCAACTGTTGCCCTAAACATCTTCCTCGCTCTGCTCATCTTTAATCCCCAACATACATTGTCACCCATTGATAAACGCTGTCCTTCGGGTAATCTTACAGCCAAATATCACACGGGTTCTTATCTGGCGATCTAGGTGGCCAAGCAGTTTGGAACGATTAGCCTATGATACAGATTTCTCCAAATGCGTTACGTAGTAGCAGACTTGACTTCACGAGCAATGCGTCGATACTCGAGAAGTGCAGCACTGCCATTGCTGGCTGTTTTCATAAAACAGCTTTACGAGTACTCTAACGCCCTGCTCGTCTTGTCCAGGCCCATGTTGATTGTCTGCAATTGTAATGCACACTGATGCCTGTGTTTCAATGTAACATCGCTGTACCAGTACCGGCACCTAGCAGCAGGTCATGAGACTAACAGTACTAAGAACGCTGATCCTGTAGCGCACAGTCTGAATATCATTCCTATGAAGCTGGGCACCCATACGGTTGTTGGTTTTCCGTCTACACTGGCCCTAGTAACGACAGTTTACTTGTAAACATTATAACCTTGGTGATTAAGGTCGCGTATAGCGGTCACACGACGTTAGTTGAGCGTATTTATTACATTATGCACTTAGGGTGTAGACCACCATCACATAACCTGAGCACAAAGGTTACAAAAATAAATAACACTTGACAACATATGATGTACAAATGATACATACTAAAATACAAAGATGATGAGATGCAAAGAACCCCACATAAACAAAATTCACGATGATAAGATAGTGGTGCCAAGTGCTCCATATTAACGTCAACACACAAATGAAGGAAGTGATGCATCCAAAATTGACATTATAATAACACACAGATGACCGTGCTGAGTGACGGCTACATTATGCCTACGAAGGACTTTTTTTGCGTTTATAGCTACAAATGTAACACAATTATTACCAAAGAAATCAAGGAAATCTGCATACAATGGGTCAGTGGTATAAAACAAATATAAAAGAAAAGCAACAGTATAATGATTAAAGTGCTATTACCTCACATATACGTCACCTCCAACTGATAGAGAAACCTGCTTTCAGAGCATAAAATACACTCCTGGAAATTGAAATAAGAACACCGTGAATTCATTGTCCCAGGAAGGGGAATCTTTATTGACACATTCCTGGGGTCAGATACATCACATGATCACACTGACAGAACCACAGGCACATAGACACAGGCAACAGAGCATGCACAATGTCGGCACTAGTACAGTGTATATCCACCTTTCGCAGCAATGCAGGCTGCTATTCTCCCATGGAGACGATCGTAGAGATGCTGGATGTACTCCTGTGGAACGGCTTGCCATGCCATTTCCACCTGGCGCCTCAGTTGGACCAGCGTTCGTGCTGGACGTGCAGACCGCGTGAGACGACGCTTCATCCAGTCCCAAACATGCTCAATGGGGGACAGATCCGGAGATCTTGCTGGCCAGGGTAGTTGACTTACACCTTCTAGAGCACGTTGGGTGGCACGGGATACATGCGGACGTGCATTGTCCTGTTGGAACAGCAAGTTCCCTTCCCGGTCTAGGAATGGTAGAACGATGGGTTCGATGACGGTTTGGATGTACCATGCACTATTCAGTGTCCCCTCGACGATCACCAGAGGTGTACGGCCAGTGTAGGAGATCGCTCCCCACACCATGATGCCGGGTGTCGGCCCTGTGTGCCTCGGTCGTATGCAGTCCTGATTGTGGCGTTCACCTGCACGGCGCCAAACACGCATACGAACATCATTGGCACCAAGACAGAAGCGACTCTCATCGCTGAAGACGACACGTCTCCATTCGTCCCTCCATTCACGCCTGTCGGGACACCACTGGAGGCGGGCTGCACGATGTTGGGGCGTGAGCGGAAGACGGCTTAACAGTGTGCGGGACCGTAGCCCAGCTTCATGGAGACGGTTGCGAATGGTCCTCGCCGATACCCCAGGAGCAACAGTGTCCCTAATTTGCTGGGAAGTGGCGGTGCGGTCCCCTACGGCACTGCGTAGGATCCCACGGTCTTGGCGTCCATCCATGCGTCGCTGCGGTCCGGTCCCAGGTCGAAGGGCACGTGCACCTTCCGCCGACCACTGGCGACAACATCGATGTACTGTGGAGACCTCACGCCCCACGTGTTGAGCAATTCGGCGGTACGTCCACCCGGCCTCCCGCATGCCCACAATACGCCCTCGCTCAAAGTCCGTCAACTGCACATACGGTTCACGTCCACGCTGTCGCGGCGTGCTACCAGTGTTAAAGACTGCGATGGAGCTCCGTATGCCACGGCAAACTGGCTGACACTGACGGCGGCGGTGCACAAATGCTGTGCAGCTAGCGCCATTCGACGGCCAACACCGCGGTTCCTGGTGTGTCCGCTGTGCCGTGCGTGTGATCATTGCTTGTACAGCCCTCTCGCAGTGTCCGGAGCAATTATGGTGGGTCTGACACACCGGTGTCAATGTGTTCTTTTTTCCATTTCCAGGAGTTTATGAATATGTTTTGCATGGAAGTATTTAGCGGAGAAAAAAAACTTGAATTCACTACAACATAAATGAACATTGCTTTCACATACGTGGAGGGATTATGCAGAGCACACATTCACATTTAATTCAAAAACGGTTCAAATGGCTCTGAGCACTATGGGACTTAACATCCATGGTCATCAGTTCCCTAGAACTTAGACCTACTTAAACCTAACTAACCTAAGGACGTCACACACATCCATCCCCGAGGCAGGATTCGAACCTGCGACCGTAGGAGTCGCGCAGCTCCGGACTGAGCGCCTAGAACCGCTAGACCACCGCGGCCGGCACACATTCAATTACAGTAAAAGTGTACTACACCAAAATGATGCAATTACTAACCAAATAAAATAATAATGGCAGTAAGTACAGTAACAAATGCCAAATACGAGAAAGAGTAGGGTGGGCATTTTATAAAAATCATATAATATTATAGAAAATATTAGACTAAAAAGACGAACTAAATGAATCTGAAATATTTGCTGATAAATATGATACAAATAAGGGAAAGATGAAAGACACTAATGAATCAGCATAGCTTCAAAAGTATTAAAAACCAGTGCCTACTACTTGCCACACACTCATTGATGACAACTTCCAGGTGCGACCAGTGACGCAAGTAGACTTCCACCTCTTGAAGAACGTCCCTACCCCTGTGTTAAACACACAGGATATAAACCACCATTAATGGGGCGGGGCAGGGCTGGTGGGGGGGGGGGGGGAGGGAGCAGGTGACCATTCTCTCTCAAATGACACCCATGCGCACTATTATTTTTAAAAGTGTGCTTCCTAAATATTGTTGCAAAATCTCTACCCGTATGGCCCACAGATGCCATCGTTCAAGAACACACTTACAGGTCTTATCATCGAGACTATACTACAAAATCAGTCCGACAATCTAGAAACCCATATGTACCTTCGCCTTTCTGAAGGTGTGCGCAATCCTGTTGCACCAGGGGCCAAAGTAGGACATGGAAATATATGTAATTTTAACTGACGTTAAACCTCAACGGCTGCGAAGGTGGAGAAGATGGACCTCGGTACGGTGGAGCAGGCACCTTTTCTCTGTGGGTACAAAAAGAGCACAAGTAGCGACTGTACCCCAGAGGGGCGGCTACCGACAGCATCTGACTCATGGTGAGCGGCTGTTTTTAGGCTGGGCATCCTACTGCCTATGTGGAAAGTAACGGGAAACTACCGCATTACATTCCCAAGCAGTGGTATGTCTCTCCATGTGAAAGATTCCCGAGATAGGAAAAGCATCAGATTTGGAGAACAGATTTATGGAAAAATGGGAAGGAGGTAGTGTCGATGAAAGTGTTAATGACTAATGGATAAAAATGAGGAAAGAACTCATGGACTCTGCCAAAGAAGTACTAGGAATTATAGTATGCCAAAGTACCAAGAAAGAATGGATAACAGAAAACATGTTGAAATAGATGGAAGAGCGGGAGAAATTGGGAAAACGTAGAAAATGAAGAAGTCATAAAGAGGTACAGGAAACTGAATAATGAATTAAGAAGAGAAACTGAAGAAACAAGAGAAAATAAAGAAATAGAAATGCGGCGAAACAGAGAAAATGGAAAAAGAGGGAAAGTATGATTATGTATGGACTGGCTAGTGAGACAGTTTTTGAACGCAAAAGAAAGAGGAATAACATGGAAATAAAAAGAGCGGATGGTACTCTAGCAGAAGAACCACAGGAGGTTTCGAACAGATGGCAAGAATATACTGAATGTCTGTACAAGGGGGCTCAAATACGAAGCGAAATTAAGGTTGAAGAGGAGCAATATGTGCCGGAACATGGAAAGGGAGTCACCATCTTGGAAGCAAAAGTAGAAACTCGCTGAAGGAGATGAAGAATAGGAAGGCATGTAGAATTGATGATTTGTCAGCAGAACTGTTGAAGGGTCTGGGAAATCAGGCCAGAAAAGAAATAGTCTATCTGTGTAGCGAGATATGTGACAAAGGGGAATGGCCTGAGGACTTCCTTGCAACAGTTATGATACCAAGACAGAAAAAGAGAAACACTAAAAAAATGTGAAGAGAATAGGACCACCAGTCTTTAATTTCTCATGTAGCTAAAGACTTGCTGAGAGTGTTGAATAGAAGACTATATGGCAAGCTGGATAGAGGGTTAGAAAAGGCTTTTGACTGAGTTCAGTGGAACAAGCTAATGGATATTTTGAAGAGGAAAGGAGTAGATTGTAAAGTGAGACGACTGATACAGAATCTATATTTACACCAGAAAGTAAGGATGAGGACTGGAAATGAAATGTCAGAAGGAAGCAGCATTGGGCGAGGTGTCAGACAAGATCGTTACCTTTCCCCACGGTTGTGTAGCGCATACCTTGAAGAGATTATTGCGAAAGTCTTAGATGGGAAAAGAGGAGAATATGTATTGGTGGAAATAGAATAGAATGTATAAGATTTACTGATGACATGGTATTACTGGCAGAAAGTGAGCGGACAGTGAATAACATGCTGATAAAGATATGAATGAAGCTTGTGTGGAATATGGGGTGCAAATAAACACAGCAAAAACAAAGAGTTTGGCCATCAGCACAAGATGGAGACTGTCCAATATTAAAATAGGGCAATCTACCATTAGCCAAGTAAGTGCATTTAAATATCCTGGAAGCACAATAACTGAAAACTTGAGATGTCACCAGGAGGTGAAAACTCGAATTGCCATAGCGAAGGAAGCATTCAACAGAAAGAGGAAACTCTTATGTGGCAAATTGGATAAAGGTCTAAGGAAAAGTCTTGGCAAATGTTTTGTCTGGAGTGTGGCACTATATGGGGCAGAAACATGGACACTGAGACGAGACAATTAAAAAAGGTTAGAAGCATATGAGATGTGGGTGTGGAAGAGAATGGAGAGAATAAGCTGGATGGAAAGAATGAATAATGAAAGAGTATTGGAAAGGGTTGGTGAGAGAAGATGTCTGCTGAAGATTGTAAGAGAAAGGAAAAAGAACTAGATGGGACATTCACTGAGAAGGGAGTGCTTGCTAGCAGATGCTTTGGAAAGACTGGTTTGTGGGAGAAGACCGAGAAAAAGAAGGAGATACAAGATGATAGACGACATAAAGGGAAAAGGAAATTATGCAGATCTGAAGAGGATGGAAGAAGACTGGACAGCCTGGTGAACTACCATGTGCAAACCTGCCTTTTAGCAGAACACCGATGATGATGATGATGATGATGATGAACTGACGTTGCACTTCATTAAGAATTTCCCCACTCATTTCGCTTATGATCATTACCGAATAGCCACTGGCTGTCCTACGTGTACTGATATATGTATTTCCTTATTAACAATGTCATTATCCAAAACCTAATTTCGTTCACCAATGAAACATTGATGAAAAGGATGCACGCCTGTGAGCTGCAAGGTTGCAAGAGTCAGCAGCAGTAATTATATCAGTAGTTGTTTTGCGAAAAATATCCATGAAGCTTTCAATAAGTATCTTCAAACCAGAAAAATTTAGAGAACCATCAACCTCAAATTCTACCGTGAGACTTTAATAATAACCACGGTGTGATTATTAGTTTTCATGACGAATGGCCCTGGGTATCAGCCAGTTTCGATTTGAAACGTGTGGCTTTGTGGCGAGGAACGATACAAGTTCGGCTACGTGCGCAGTTTATCATACATGACATAAATTTGTCAAGGTTACTGTCATTTCTTATGCGACGGTACTACAAAATACTTCAGGAACGAAGGAAGACATTCTGCAAGTGAGTATTTGAAATGTAGTAGGTTGGACTTTTCCAATGTCTAAAGTGTAGAATGAAATGAATATTTTGCCGTTATAGTCAATTAGTAAAAAATGGTCCAAAGTCTTGGAATAAGGTCATATTCCTGATGAAGTAATTCATACGTACGGTTAAATTTATCTTGTAATTTGTTCTTGTTAAATGACACGGATCAAAGCATACGTTTTCAAAATTAAAGACCTGGCTGTAACTTACTACGTTAAAAATGCATAAAGGAACATAGCTGGAACCTTACTTTCTGGTTTTTTGGAACACGTCTCCCTATCCCTGCAGTATTTTGGCCACCACTTAGGGCAGTTTCTGTTAGCTTTATGGTGAACTTATGATTTTTGGAAGCACTGGCAGTCATTTCACAATATTATTTCATTGTATAGGCTCTAAATTCTATCAACTCTTCTTGTTGCCCATTTCACAATGGAAATTTTCCATTCACATACATTACATGAATACCAACGAACTGGAAAATACTGTTTCACTTTCACAAAATGTTTAATGTCCACCAAAGGGGCACACATTCGAATCGTACATTAATTCTTATTTTACACTACGCAACTCGGAAACGTAGCACTGGTACATATGCTGTTATATAAAAAAATACGAGGGAGCTCGCTTCATTTGCTTCTTTCTTCACAATGCCTTCATGGGATACATACATGAGAGACTCAGCATTCTTTGTGTTATGGTTACAAAATATATTTACCCATAGCTGCCGAGGACAAAATACATCCTGCAATGTATAGTGCATTAGGTATTCGATACATGGCATGCGAAGATGATCGCCACTGAAAGGGCACTATTCCATATGTAAAGCCCTTTCATAATATTAACGTCACTGTAAAGAATTCATAAATGCACGTTTTCAATATGTGGAGTAAATCGTTTCATGTAGAAAGACGTCAAACACGAGGGAGCGCTGAAAGGAAACGCCTCCAAATTTTTTATGTGAAAACTCGTAAGGATTTTTAAGTAAAACAAACGTTATTAATATTCTACAGCTTTATTCCTCATGTCTACATATTGGCAGTCCTCTGCCGCTAGAGCCGTGCGGTACAGGCGCCCTGCACGGTTCGCGCGGCTGTCCCCGTCGGAGGTTCGATTCCTCCCTAGGGCATAGGTGTGTGTGTGTGTTGTCCTTAGCCTGTTAGATTAAGTAGTCTGTAAGCTTAGGGACCGATGACCTCAGTAGTTTGATCCCACAAAACGTACCACAAATTTCCAGTTTTCTCTGCCGCTAGAGGCCTCCGAATAGTAGCGCCCAGTTTAGAATTCGAAGAGTTCGTCCACACACAGAGCAGCCTTACTATCGGCATGACAATACCACTCCACATACTATACGCGAACTATTACTTGGCATCTCCCAGCGGGGGGAGCGGGGATCGAGCACTAGGGCTGCTGAGGAGAGAGGCGAGGTGAGGAGGGCAACAAGCTCCGCCTCCATCTACTGCAAGCACGCAGTGCAGACAACACAAACGTGTTTCTTAAACTTCCAGCAAAGCAGCCATGTGTAGGGCAGAGTTAATCGTCAGTTAAATACTTCGTGTCTTTTTCCGAAATGGAGTCGACAGTAACACCCGCGCTGGGCCAGCAACTGGATCATCACTCAATGTCGAAACAGTGAAAACGCAGCTACTACACACTGACAGCAACAGCACAGCTAAGCGACCGACGTAGCCGGCAACAAGGCAGACGACATATGCTGTCTACGTCGCACAGTTGGCAACATGTACAAATCGCCACGCCATGCCACGAAATCTCCCGACTGATGCCGATGGTTTCCGATTCGGAACTAGGGGGCCCGCATGTCAATTTATAGTTTCCATACAGTATGAGCACTGCGATAAGAATGAGATTTCCACTCTGCAGCGGAGTGTGCGCTGTTATGAAACTTCCTGGCAAATTAAAACTGTGTGCCGTACTGAGACTCGAAGTCAGGACCTTAGCTTTTCGCGGGCAAGTGCTCTACCAACTGAGAGGACACGTCGTGAGTCGTGCTTGGGACCGCGCGGGATTAGCCGAGCGGTCTAAGGCTAGGCGCAAATTGAGACGAGTATAGCACGTGTGACGTGACACACGAGTCGCGCGGGTGCAGCGCATATTGCGACGCGTACACCGTACTTCGCACGCATCGGCTGACGACGCTCTGCGCTGACAGAACCGAAGCGCGCGCAACCTGTTATCTTTCTCAAGCGATTTTACAGAAACTGTTCACTGAAAGTAAATGATTTTTGCTTTGCCTATAGCGTTATATGTCAGTTTCGTGGCGAAGTGCTCATCACCTCGCTAATGACAATTCTTATTGTTGTGTACACATTTTAGTAAGACACTACGCAAAACTCAAAAAGTTTGGAACGAGAACTAGGGATCGCTATGATTTTGCGTTTGGTGCGTATTACACCATATGTTGCTGCGTATGAAATTTAGCTAACATGCTGAATTTTTGTGTAGACTTGGGAGGAAGTCTCTATCTGCCTCCGATCTCGAGAAAATGGATCCTATGTAGCGGGCTCACTTCCAATCTCACGCCCGCGTGAATGAAATACTCGCAACATCTCTCATATCTCCTAAACCGCTCTAGACATCGAAACGAAAGTTTGGCGAATGATAGCACACAAGGAGGAGAGTGTTTTGCAAAATCTTAAACACACGGAACTTTCTTATCTATGGCGATATATCAGTACTTGTACTTCCCTTTTTATTTATTTCACTCCAGTGACTGTAATTTACTAACAGTTATCGACAGCTAGCGAAACAAGAGCTTTCTCTTATGAAAAATCACACTCCGCTGCAGAGTGAAATTCTCATTCAAGATTTTTCTTCTTTTATGTAACTACAAACCGAAACTATGAGCTTTTTCGTAACCTGTTGAGCTCTGTGACTGCCAATTACTTGTTTAATGAGGCCCTCCGTTTCGGAATTCTGTCTCAATAGCTGCTGTGAGATGAGTTTGGCAAATTACATTGTGACAAAGGAAGTACAATTAAACCAGTCACCAAGAGAAGTGTGGCCATTTCTCACAAACGGTGATGCTTCTTCGAATAAGAAAAGGTTAACAACTCACACAAAAATATATTGTCAATTCTATTGAAATTTTGGTGGAATCCCCGTAACCCATCGTATTTTTAACACTGAGCGACTGGAATGGAAACTTACCAAAGGATTTTATTCCTTCCCTTGATGTGAGCAGCATTAAAATAATGACGAGCGTTCCTTCAGGCGGAATTATAGGCACATGCCAGATACTGATTATTCACCTATGGCTTGCCAAACTGACAATGTGTGATCGCGAACAAAATAGTTTATTGAGAAAAATAAACAATTGGTCTCCCGCACAACTCAATGGTCAGTGTATTATCAGCAGCGGAGGATAATGCGCGCAACAGGAATGCACAAGACATCCATGTGTGCCTTGTGAGTTCGAAAAACATTGTCATGGAAGTAGATCTGCCTTTGTCAGCAGTACATTTCAAAAAATTAAATATATCTAATCATAACACTCTTTTACGATATTCCTACTTTCGTAATAATACTGACAATTTTCTTTATTTGTGTGGCCTGTTGTATAATTAGTTTATTAACGCTGATAATGTGCATGCAACAATTGACATGCATTTTCTCGCCACGGTTAACCAATTAAAACATTGTTATTTGTAACTGCTTTTCGACTGTTTCTAGCTTGCAGTGGAAATGTGATGTTCACATACCTATAGTAAAGTGTGTCGAATTACATTATTACATCCATATCAGAGTAATCACAGTGAGACTTCTTGGACGCTTTTTACCAGGAGCACAAAGGGATCATGCCTGTGGAGATTATCCCTTTATAAATTTTTGTTACAGATCGCACAGATACGCCAGCATGCTAGGCAGCGAGAAAATAACCTTGTTTTTTACTTTGCTGCCTTGATTCTTAATCACATGATTTTATAATATCCGTTGCTTCCTTCTTCACTACCCTCTGTCCCTTCCTGTGATCTGAAAACATCGCGGAGGCATATGATACAATTCCAGCGGCCACTGGCTCATCAGTTACTGAAGTATGCATTTTCCTTGACAGAAGAAAAACAAAACAAAACTATACAGATACAAATAACAGAAAAGTGTAATGTACTAACGAAGAAAGCTGGAGCATTTAAAGGGCGAAAAACGAAACACTACCCAAAGACAATAAAATTTATTACAGTGTAAGGCAAAATTTATCGTATTGGCAATACTACCACTGCTCATATGCGCCGTGCCGCTGTGTGCATATGGTCGAGCTACACTTCCGCTCCCCGCCTCACGCGCGAGAAACTGTGCCTCAACCACAACGCCGCGCGACCTGGCGCAGGCACGTGTCCCGTCCCAGTCGCGTCGCGTCGCAATTTGCGCGGTCCCATTTGAACTTGTGATGCAAAAACGCGCGCTGCGCTGCGTCGCGCCACACGCGCTATACGCGTCTCAATTTGCGCCTATGCTAAGGGGGCTGCAGTCATGAACTGTGCGGCTGGTCCCGGCGGAGGTTCGAGTCCTCCCTTGGGCCTGGCTGTGTGTGTTTGTCCTTCGGATAATTTAGGTTAAGTAGTGTGTAAGCTTAGGGACTGATGATCTTAACAGTTAAGTGCCATTAGATTTCACACACATTTGAACATTTTTTTTCGTGCTTGGGTAGCTTAGTTGGTAGAGGGCACTTGCCCGCGAAAGGCAAAGGTCCCGAGTTCCAGTCTCGGTCTGGCATACGGCTTTAATCTGCCAGGAAGTTTCATACGAGCACTGCGACATTTGCAACAATCCGACCCTTTGTATTCACTGTCATCAAACATTGTCCATACAGTACCGGCTTGGCGCGGTCCAATTTGCATCCGTTTACAGAACTTAAAGAACGCCTTCGAGTACTTCACTTTGAAAATGAAGCGGTGTAGGCTGAGGCGAGGTTGCGGCTCCGCAACAAAGTCATTCATTGCTCAGTGACGGCAACAACAAACTGGTCACTCGTTGGGAGAAATGTGTTCGTCGCCAAGGTAACTACATTGAAAATAAAAATATAAGCGTGCAGAATAAAGATGTAGAATGTTAATAAAGTTGGTTTTATTTAAACAGCTTTAAGGATTTTCACGTAAAAAATTCGAAGGCATCACTTTTCAGCACGACGTCGTATGTGTATATCATCTGTTACAGCTCTTAACTCATTTGGTCGAAATGTGGAGTAAGGTGCTTTCGAAAATGACTGTCAGTTACCAAAGAGAACTGCTCCAGACACCTGAAACTCACCTGTTGCCGTCATGAACTCCGTGGAGAAAAGAAAAGGGATGCGCTTTTCCCTTCTACGGAAGGCGAGCGGAATACTTCTCAACTTTCAGGCGGATGGCGAAAATGGTAAAGACTGCCAGTCTTGCCTGCGAGATTAAGGCGGAGCTCGCCATTTGCAGCATCGTCGATAGAACCGGCTGAGATGCTTTGGTGCAGAGCCGAGTGGAGGGTCTGAATCAGAGGCTCAGGCGGTTCTTTGACCGTGTAGGCTGCAGATTCCTTCGCTTGCGACATCGGATGGTGAGTTTCCGTGTCCGCTTAATAGGTCAAGAGTCCACTGCCCACAGGAAGTGGCTAAACGGGTAGCGGGGACTGCGTGGAAGGGATTGGGCGGGTTTTTTTAGGTTAGAGGGTCTCAGGGAACCACAGAAAGGGCGTCCGTCTAAAAGGGGACAGGTAAAATACAGTTAAGTTAGTTGTAGAAACGATCGGTATAACAGAAAGCACTAAAGCTCAAATAGTTATAGGTACAGAAAGCTGGCTAAAGCCGGAAATAAGTTCAGCCGAAATTTTTTAAGCGATCTAACTGTGTTAAGAAAGAATGGATTAAATACAGTTGGCGATGGAGTATTTATTGCTGTCAGAAGTAGTTTACCTTGTAGTGAAACTGAAGTAGATAGTTTCTGCCCAATAGTACGGGTAGAGGTTATACTCGACAATCGGACTAAACTATTAACTGGATCGTTCTACGTTCTACCGCCCCCCCCCCCCCCTCCCCACCGACTCAGAAGATATAGTTGCTGAACAGTTCAAAGAAAACATGAGTCTCATTTCATATAGGTACCCCACTCATACAGTTATAGTCGGTGGTGACTTCAATCTACCCTCGATATACTCGAAAAAATTATACGTTTAAACCGGCGGCAGGTGTAAAATGTCATCCCAAATTGTACTAAATGCTTTCACACATAATTATTTTGTACAATTAGTTCATGAGCCCACTCGAAGCGTAAATGGTTGCGAAAGCATACTTGACCTCTTAGGAACAAATAATCCTGGACAAGTAGGGAGTATCATGCGGTTACAGGGATTTTCGATCACAAGGCAGTTGCTGCTAGGCTGAATACCGTAACATCTACAACCATCAAAAAGAAATGCAAAGTATATCTATTTACAAAATCTTTTTAAGGGACAGTCTCCACTCCTTCCGATCGATCATGTAAGCACAGAAAAGATGTGGAATGATTTCAAAGAGATAGTATCGGCGGCAATTAAGAGATATATACCACATAAATTAAAAAGTGATGGTACTGATCCCCCGTGGTGGACAAAAGGGTCTGATCAAAGAACGCAAAATCCCGAAGTTTGGCAATGTTCGAAATAGAGTGCATGCTTCAATGCGAGATGCTTCTAATAATTTCCACAACGAAACTTTGTCTCGGAATCCGGCAGAAAACCCAAAGAGATTCTCGGCAAAACCCAAAGAGATTCTGGGCATACATCACTGTGCGATAACAACTGTGAAGTCACTGATGACTGTGCCACTTAAGCAGAGTTATTAAACACGGGTTTCCGAAACTTCTTCACCAAAGACGACAAAGTAAATATTCCTGAATTCCAATCAAGGACAACTGCCAAGATGAGGAATATAGAAGTAGTTATCCTCGGTGTAGCAAAGCAGCTTAAATCACTTAATAACGGCAAGGCTTGCGGTCCAGATTGTATACCAGTCAGGTACCTCTAAGAGTATGCTGATATAATAGCTTATGCAGCGTGGTCCATTGATAGTGACCGGGCCAAATATGTCAAAAAGCATCAAACAAAAAACTACAAAGAACGAAACTCGTCTAGCTTGAAGGGGGAAACCAGATGGCGCTATGGTTGGCCCGCTAGGTGGTACTGCCAGTGTTAAAATGGACCCTTTACCAATTACGGAAAAGCCGATATCGTGTTGATGTATGGCTATTGTGATCAAAATGCCCAACCGGCGTGTGCTATGTAAGCTGCTCGGTATCCTGGACGACATAATCCAAGTGTCCGGACCGTTCGCCGGATAGTTACGTTATTCAAGGTAACAAGAAGTGTTCTGACACTTGTGAAACGTCAACCACGACCTGCAACAAATGATGATGCCCAAGTAGCTGTTCCAGCTGCTGTCGCGGCTAATTCGCACATCAGTAGCAGACAAATTGCGCGAGAATCGGGAATCTCAAAAACGTCGGTGTTGAGAATGCTACATCAACATCGATTGCACCCGTACCGTATTTCTATGCACCAGGAATTTTATGGCGACGACTTTGAACGTCGTGTACAGTTCTGCCACTGGGTACAAGAGAAATTACGGGGCGGTGACAGATTTTTTGCATGCGTTCTATTCAGCAATGATGCGTCATTCACCAACAGCGGTAATGTAGACCGGCATATTATGCACCATTGGGCAACGGAAAATTCACGATGGCTGCGACAAGTGGAACATCAGCGACCTTGGCGGTTTAATGTATGGTGCGGCATTATGGGAGGAAGGATAATTGGCCCCCATTTTATCGATGGCAATCTAAATGGTGCAATATATGCTGATTTCCTACGTAATGTTCTACCGATGTTACTATAATGTTCTATCGATGTTACTAAAAGATGTTTCACTGCATGACAGAATGGCGATGTGCTTCAAACATGATGGATGTCCGGCACATAGCTCGCGTGCAGTTGAAGCAGTATTGAATAGCAATTTCATGACAGGTGGATTGATCGTCGAAGCACCATACCATGGCCCGCACGTTCACCGGATCTGACGTCCCCGGACAGTGCAGTGTCAATGCATGTGCGAACATTACGGAAGGCGAACTACTCGCTGTTGAGAGGAATGTCGTTACACGTACTGCCAAATGCATTGAGGTTGACGGACATCATTTTGAGCATTTATTCCATTAATGTGGTATTTATAGGTAATCACGTTGTAACAACATGCGTTCTCAGAAATGATGAGTTCACAAAGGTACATGTACCACATTGGAGCAACCGAAATAAAATGTTTAAACGTACCTACGTTCTGTATTTTAATTTAAAAAACCTACCTGTTGCCAACTGTTCGTCTAACATTGTGAGCCATATGTTTGTGACTAATACAGCGTCATCTATCACAAAGCGAAGAAAGTGGTCCAACTAAAACATTCATATTTCTTTATGTACTACACGAATCTGTAATAAAAAATGGTCAGCTCCATCTAGCGGGCCAACCATAGCACCATCTGGTTTCCCCCTTCAAGCTAGACAAGTTTCGTTCTTTGTAGTTTTTTCGTTTGACCCTTATTTCGTGACATATTGGGCCCGGCCACGATCAATAGACTACCCTGTATATTTAGCAATTATATACAACCGCTCGCTCGCAGAAAGATCCGTACCTAAAGACTGGAAAATTGCTAAGTCACACCAATACCCAAAAATGGAATTGGGAGTAATCCGTTGAATTAGAGGTCCATATCACTAACATCGATTTGCAGTAAAGTTTTGGAACATTTATTGTATTCTAACATTATGAAGTACCTCCAATAAAACAATTTATTGACACACAGCACGGACTCAGAAAATATGGTTCTTGCGAAACACTACTAGATCTTTACACTCATGACGTAATGAGTGATATCGATAGGGGGTGTCAAACTGATTCCATATTTTTAGATTTCCAGAAGGCATTCGACACCGTTTCTCACAAGCGTCTTCTAACCAAACTGTGTACCTATGGAATATCACCTCAGCTGTACGACTGAATTCGTGATTTCCTGTCAGAAAGGTCACAGTTCGTGGTAATAGACCGAAAGTCATCGAGTAAAGCAGAAGTAATATCCGGCTTTCTCCACGGAAGTGTTATAGGCCCTCTATTGTTCCTGATCTATATTAACAACATAGGGGAGAATCTGAGTAGCCCTCTTAAGATTGTTTGCAGATGATGCTGTCATTTGCAATCTTGTAAAGTCAGCAAATGACCAAAACAAATTGCAACATCATTTAGAAAAGGTATCTGTGTGGTGCGAAAAGTGGCAATTGAATAAAGAAAAGTTGGAAGTCATTCACATGAATGCTAAAAGAAATCCGCTAAATTTAGATTACGCATCAAGTCACACAAATCTGAAGGCTGTAAATTCCACTAAATACTTAGGGATTACAATTACAAATAACCTAAATTGGAACGATCACATTGATAATGTTGTGGGTAGAGCAAACCAAAGACTGCGAGTCATTGGCAGAACACTTAGAAGGCGCAACAGGTCTACAAGAGAGAGTGCTTACACCACGCTTGTCCTGTTCCGAAGTATTACACTGTGCGGTGTGTGATCCGCATCCGGTGGGACTGACGGATGACATCGAAAAAGTGCGAGGAAGGGCGGCTCGTTTTGTATTATCGCGTAATAGGAGAGATAGTGCCACAGACATGATACGTGAATTGGAGTGTCAATCATTAAAACAATGGCGTTTTTCGTTGCGACGAGGTCTTCTCATGAAATTTCATCACCAGTTTTCTCCTCCGATTGAGAAAACATTCTGTTGGCATCCATTTATATAGGGAGAAATGATCATCACGATAAAATAAGACAAACCAGGGCTCGCACAGGAAAACTGAAATGCTCGTTTCTCTGCGCGCCGTTCGAGAGTGGAACGTTAGAGAGACAGCCTGAAGATGGTTCACTGAAGCCTCTGCCAGGCACTTTATTGTGAATAACAGAGTAATCTCGTAGATGTAGAAGTGAATGTACTTCACACATTCCAATAGTTTAAACAAAAGCCAGCAGATGATTTAACAGAAAATCTGAAACTTCTGGAGTCTGTGAATGGAAATGACGTGTGGTTTGGGCCTTCAGGCGGGTTCAGCTGGTGCAAGTCTTTCGAGTTAACCCCACTTCGGAGACTTGCGTGTCGATGGGGATGAACTGACGATGGTAAGGACAACACAACACCCAGTCCCTGAGCGGAGAAAATCTCCGACCCAGGCCGGAATCGAACCCACGCCGTTAGGTATGACATTCCGTCGCGCTGACCACTTAGCTACCAGGGGCGGACTCTGGAGTCTGTTGCGACTCGTGGTAATGAAGAAATAAACAACCTTCAATCTGTGTTTTAAACATGATTAATGAAGCAGCAAAGTTGCTCCTTTGCTTTTTATGCCACCCGTTTGGTCAACTTATGTCACGAGCATTGCGCGGTGCACCAGAACTGAGAGGTCCCGGGGAAACTCATGGTATGCGGACATTTGGATGAAACTGAGCATATCGTGGTTTACACACCTTCAGATCAGATAAATGTACAGATTTTGACTTGAAGGGATAACTATGCTGACAAGCTGAACGTATCTTGGCCCTTTAAGGAGAAGGGTGGGCGTACGGTGAGGGGGTGGGGGGAAGGATGAGAGAGGCGGTGAGTGAAGCACCTGCTCACCGTTAACCAATGGGTACGCTCTGGACACAAGGCGTGTTCAATATTTCTGTACATATCGCTGATTGAAGTACACACGTTAAGGATTGTTAATATGACATAACGATACTTCTAGGCTGCCACTGTATAATGGGCCTTTTACTGTTCTGAAACTAGTCAACATTTCAAAATAGCGGCCATTTATATGACATCATTACAAGAAATTTCAATTTTTTTCCGAGGTTTGCAGCTAAACGGTTCGACTAGTCTCATTTTTGACAGCATGTAGATTCTTTAGAATTTTGGGGTGAAAATGTATGTTTATTATTTGTGCATCTTCAATTATTTAATATAAAAGAGAAAAACTTGCTTTCAAATCAGAATCACCAAACTTCTAAAAATAATGCATCTGTACCCAGAAAGTTGCCCTCGATGGTGAGTGTTGATCAGGGAAGGGGTATCGTAAGGAGTGCTCCAGGCAAGTTTGAGAGGAGAAACGATCAGACGAATAGGGTGAGCAATATTCTGCGGCTGTTTGCCGATGGTACTGTGGTGTACAGGAAATTATAGTTGTTGAGTGTCTTTAGGAGGATACAAGATAACTTAGAAACCTTCTTGTTGGTGTGATGAGTGAGGCTAACTCTAAATGTAGAAAAATGTAGGTTAATGCACATGAATAGGAAAAACAATCCCTTAATGTTCGATTACAGCATTAGTTGTGCGCTGCTTGACACAACAGCGTCGAGTAAATATCTAGGGGTGACGTTGCAGAGCGATCTGAAGTGGTACGAGCGCGTAAGATCTGATTGGTAAAGAGAGAAGGCAAATGGTCGACTTCGGTTTCTTGGGAAAATTTTTGGAAAGTGTGGCTTATCTATAAAGCGTATGGAAAACTAGTGCAATCCAATCTCTTGAACTGCTCGAGTGCGTGGTTCCCCACCACGTCAGGTTAAAGAAAGACGTTGAAGCAATTCAGAGGAGTGCTGCTCGTTATGTTACCGGTAGGTACGATCAGCACGCAAGTACTACAGATTTTGCGTGAACTCAAATTTCGAGAGGTACTATTGAGAAAATTTAGAGAACCAGCACTTGAGGCCAACGTACAATTCGCGCAAGGACCACAAAGATAAAATGAGAGAAATTAGGGCTCATACGCAGACAAATAGACAGTCATTTTTTCCTTATCCCATTTGCGAGTGGAACAGGAAAGGAAATTGCTAGTAGTAGTACAAGGTACTATCCGCCATGCATCATACGGTGGCTTACGCAGATGTAGACATTTTCTTGAGGCTTCCTTCACTGTGTACATTTTCATTTACTACGACGAATCATCTGTAGTTTCTCCATTAATTTAATAATTTACGACTATCTAGAAAAAACAGTGGACACAACAATGTATTTCATGTGCATGTTGTACTTCCGAACGATTGTTAAAGCTTTTAACTGTAGATTAACCTGGGAATCTGTGTTGTGTAAACGTTAATCCCAGATCATACGGGAATGAAGTCGGGAAAATTCGCGATCCAAAATCAGGTTCAGCTCTAATCGTCAGTTTACAGTGTTGTGGCATTACGATACATCACTTTCGATTTTTGTAGATACCTATAGAAATAATAAAAGAAAACACAAAAATGGTATTTAAATATGTGAATAACCAACTCCTATCCCGCTGATGCTCGAAATACTTTTTTTCGACCTGGAAGATTAGATTAAGGGAATTACCGGCTACCGTGTGTACGTAATAATCAGTTTTAGAACAGCTCTTGGGAAACGACTCATAATTTATATCAACAGTTCAAAGGCATTTTATAGACACGTAGCAGCAGACGAAGAAAGGATGATTCGAAATGTGTGCAGTGAACAGAAATATGGGAATTTTGACAGCAGTTGAATAACTATTCAATACCTCTTATAACTGTTCTCTCTCGGCTCGAGTAGCAGTTAACTATGCAACTAGTATTAAATTTTTAATACCGAACACGTCCTGAAACTGCTATGGCAATTCCACGTACGAATGTCAATAAATAGAATATACGCAAATATCTTCTAACACCCAACCCATTGCGTGATCGATTAGTCGGTGGCTCAGGGGTTGCATTAGAAACTGCTGTGCATATGTTCGGACCACGTCACGTCTCTGGAATTATTTTGTCCGTTTGTTACTACTTTCTCTACTTAATTGTTCGTAAAGATGATTATAATAACATTACACGCCATTCCATTCCATAGCATTGAAACCACACCATACCGTACTGTACTCTCCGTTTTCCGAGCGTTCTGGACCACTGCTGCGCATATTTCTGTGTGCAACAACCCTACACAATGTGAATTACATTATTTCCTTTCGTTTATTTTACAGATATCTGAGTATTCAGATGTGTCCACTGAGGACGATGACGAGATCCAGCGAGTTCCCCGCACGTTTCGTGAAAGAGTGAACCTACTCCTGAAATTAAACGACAAGTCATTTAAGCTAAGGTTTCGTTTGGAAAAAAGAACTGTAGAGCAGTTGGAACGAAGGCTTAGGGTCTATCTGATGAAGCCGACCAAAAGAAACCAGCCACTGACTCCAATGTGCATGTCGCAGTTAACATTTTACGCCACAGAGATCTCTCAGTTGCTGGTTGGTGATCTATTAAAAGTCAACATAGCAACAGTTTGCAGAGCTGTCCATAAGCTATTGACCTGCATTGTCTCATTGAAAAGTGAATTTATTTGATGCCAATGGTTGAAATGACGTTAGGAGCACCCAGTGTGATTTTTATCAAATAGCGAATTTTCCCGGCGTTTATGCAGTACTGTTTGCGCTCATATCCCCATCAAATCGCCTGGTGGCGACAATGCTGAGATATTTAAAAATCGACACGGGTGGTTTTCATCAAATGTACAAGCGATTTCAGAAGCTAGGCTCCGATGTTTAAATATCATAGCCAGATGTCCAGATCTGCGCATGACAGCAATACTTTCAGAAATTCGCGTGTACATGCTCAGTTGGAGAAATTCCGGAAGGCATCTCCTGGGAGATAGCGGCACAGTGGTTATCAGTGTCGCAGATATTTGTTGACGCCGGTACTGCGTGAAGAAACGGCGGCTGAGCGGATCTAAAATCGTACCCACAAGAAAACAAGGTCAACAGTTGAGAGAGTGTAAGGGGTAGTAAAAAGATGATTCCCCTTTTTGATTTTAGGACTCACGAGTGAAAGTAAATCTTGCAGCAGTTATAATAGTTGCATCATTTGTCTTGCACAATATGGCTGCCAATGCAACAGAGCAGGAGCCTGAAATTGATGACAATATATTTGCTGGGGGAAGAGTGTATGCAGAAATTCGTGGAATTTCTGCATACAGCAGAAATTCGTGGAATTTCTGCATACACTCTTCCCCTAGCAAAACATGAAGTCAACAGGGGTCATAATGCAGTGAGGGCGGCATTAATTAACAATGTATTTATGTAAGAATTTAAAAATTGGAATAAATCTACAAAATGCCAGTTTGAAAGCCAGATTTTCTTTTCCTTTCTTTTAGTTCTGGTTATTTCTCTGTATCTTGGTTATTAAATTCTGTATCAGAATAAGAACACCACGAACAATATTATTCGTTATACAACAAATTCATCTCAAAACATTAATCAGAGTGTATTAAAATGTGTATAAAACACAGCACACAACATCGGGGCGAAAATCTGTCCATGAAGAAATCCGAGTAGGCTGCATACCAACAGAAAACGAAGGTAACGGCAATCACAATGCAATGAGTGTGAAATTTATTAAAAAGGTATTTAGGCAAAAAGTTACAAGATTGGAAAAATTTACAATGTGTCAAATTAAAAGTATGATTGTCTTTTCATTTCTTTAAGTTTCAATTCTTCAATTTCATTATCTATTTTGAGGGTTTCCATTCTTCTCGAGGCATTCTAATCTTCTCTTGTAAAGCTGAAATTTCTTAACGAGAACATTTTCTATTCTTTTGTTTTTGGGACGAGATTCTGACACTATAACAGAATCTTGGCTGGCTTGTTGCGCATCTACCTGCAATTAGAGGTTATTTTCCGTGAAAATACGCGATGATGTGCTCTCACAGTAGAGTTACTACATTATTTTAGTCTTTACGTTGCTACCCGGTCAATGTAAACGTTCTCGCCTCCGTTGTCCCCCTGCTTAGCTGAATGGTAAAGTGCTTGCCTGCCATGTATCAGGCCCAGGTTCGATTATCGGCGGGTTGGAGATTTCCTCCACTCGTGGACTGGGTGTTGTGTTGTCCTCAACATCATTTCATCCTCATCACCGGCGTGCAAGTCCAATGTGTCGTCGTTTGAAATAAGACTTGCACTCAACGGCCGAACTTCCCCACCTGGGGCCTCCCGGTCAATAATGACACACTCATTTCATTTCTTCTTCGTTTTCATTTTTATTTTCATCAACAAAAGCGATAATTTCCTTTGAAGTTAAAGTTCACTCAGGATATGAGTTCCTTCCAATTTCCTTCAATTATTCTTTCCAGTTTTTTAATTATTCAAGCAACAATTTTTAATTTGTTTGCATTATACACACATCAAAAAAAGTTTTGCATCCTGAAGATAGACGTTGACTATGGATACTGTATCACAGACACAGGCCCGTTGACTGTCCAGAGATGTCACTAAATCCACCCATAGATGTAAAGAACCATACATGAGCAGAACATATTAGACGGAGGGGGTCCGACAGACGATCCGTTCCGGTAATTCCACCAGGAATGAGGTAGACAGCTCCTATTGTCTGCAGTTCAACCATGCCTAGACGGTCAATTCCGCGGTTCGATCGTGTCCGTATTGTTACTATGAGCCAGGAAGGGCTATCAACAAGGTAAGTGTCCATGCGTCTCCGAATGAACCAAGAAATGGAAGAGATACAGAGAGACAGGAATAGCCGATGACATGCCTCGCTCAGGCTACCCAGGGGCTACTACTGCTTTGGATGACCGCTACCTATGGATTATGGCTCTGAGTAGCCCTGACAGCAACGACACCATGTTGAATAATGCATTTTGTGCAGCCACAAGACGTCGTGTTACGACTCAAACTGTGCACAATTGGCTGCATGATGTGCAACTTCACTCCCGACGTCCATGGCGAGGTCCATCTTTGTAACTACGACACCATGCAGCGCAGTACAGATGGGACAAACAACATGCTGGATGGACCACTCAAGATTGGCATCACGGTCTCTTCACTGATGAGTGTCGCGTGTGCCTTCAACCAATCGTCGGAGATGGCAGCCCGGTAGGGCTGAACGCCTTAAACACACTGTCCAGCGGGTGCAGCAAGGTGGAGGTTCCCTGCTGTTTTGGGGTGGCATTGTGTGGGGCCGACGTGTGCCGCTGGTGGTCATGGAAGGCGCCGTAACGGCTGTACGATACGTGAATACCATCCTCCAACCGTTAGTGCAACCTCATCGGCAGCATATGGCGAGGCATTCGTCTTCATGGACGGCAATTCGCATCCCCATCGTACACATCTTGTGAATGGCTTCCTTCAGGATAACGACATCGCTCGACTAGAGTGGCCAGCATGTTCTCCAGATATGAACCCTACCGAACATGCCTGGGATAGATTGAATGAGGCTATTTATGGACGACGTGACCCATCAACCACTCTGAAGTATCTACGCCGAATCGCCGTTGGGGAGTGGGACAATCTAGTCCAACAGTGCCTTGTCGAACTTGTGGAGAGTATGCCACGATGAATACAGGCATGCATCAATGCAAGTGGACATGCTACTGGGTATTACAGGTACCGGTGTGTACAGAAATCTGGACCACCACTTCTAAGGTCTCGCTGTATGGTGGTACAACATGCAGTGAACGGTTTTCATGAGCAATAAAAAGGGCGAAAATGATGTTTATGTTGATCTCTACACCAATTTTCTGAACAGGTTCAGGAACTCTCCGAACCGAGGTGATGCAAAACTTTTTATGATCTGTGTATTTTATGCCCACCCCCTATCCCAGCCATTATTCATTGGTGACCGTTTAAAGGACGGTGCCGAGCGGAATATGAACAGAACTTGCAACTGTGATTCTTGAAGTTTTCCCGGCGGACATAATGTTCCATCATCTTTCGGGCGTGCACTCGAGACAGCGACAATTCTTCTTGCGATATTTCGGCTAGAAACCTCCCAGCCATCTTCAAGGCGAGTCAGAGACTGAGTTCATAGCAAACGCTATGAACTCAGTCTCTGACTCGCCTTGAAGATGGCTGGGAGGTTTCTAGCCGAAATATCGCAAGAAGAATTGTCCCTGTCCCGAGTGCACGCCCGAAAGATGATGGAACAGACCTTGCAACTGTTGGGATAAAAAGTTGTTTGATATAAATGATTCATCTTATCGTTACGAGGAACTAATGAGCTCTTTATTGTATTAGTCTGCCTACAAACGGGATGCTCCGGGAATTCTGATCTCAGCGGTAAAGGCGGCAGGAAGCTGTTACGCTGTATGGTTTACAAAGCCGTCTCTCTCGCAGTAGGTAATCTCTTTTCTTTCGAATTTTAACCTTTACGGAAAGTATAGAAAAGACGAGAATTTGTATAAAGTCAACATTAAAGTGCAAATTAACTCATGCAAATTCCGAAAGATAGTATCAGTGAATAATAAGGTTCGTTGATGAATACGCGTAAATCTACTTGAAAAGTAACGAAACAAAAGATTTCTTTAAAATTTTTTTTTCATAATTTTGTTAAACACTGTCTACAACGGAGTCAAACAAAATGGCCATTGTTGAAAACCCATTACAAAATGCAATATGCCAATTTATCGGAAATCCGAGATTGGCAGCAGTTGAAAGTAAGGCGCCAACTCCTGAACTGGCCGATGGCTACCATTAACAACCACGTTGGCGTCACACTATTAAAAAATGATGACACTGGTTGTTGTTGTTGTGGTCTTCAGTCCCGAGACTGGTTTGATGCAGCTCTCCATGCTACTCTATCCTGTGCAAGCTTCTTCATCTCCCAGTACCTACTGCAACCTACATCCTTCTGAATCTGCTTAAGAGTATTCATCTCTTGGTCTTCCCCTATGATTTTTACCCTCCACGCTGCCCTCCAATACTAAATTGGTGATCCCTTGATGCTTCAGAACATGTCCTACCAACCGATCCCTTCTTCTAGTCAAGTTGTGCCACAAACTTCTCTTCTCTCCAATCCTATTCAATACTTCCTCATTAGTTACGTGATCTACCCATCTAATCTTCAGCATTCTTCTGTAGCACCACATTTCGAAAGCTTCTATTCGCTTCTTGTCTAAACTATTTATCGTCCATGTTTCACTTCCATACATGGCTACACTCCATACAAATACTTTCAGAAATGACTTCCTGACACTTAAATCTATACTCGATGTTAACAAATTTCTTTTCTTGAGAAACGCTTTCCTTGCCACTGCCTGTCTACATTTTATATCCTCTCTACTTCGACCATCATCAGTTATTTTGCCCCCCAAATAGCAAAACTCCTTTACTACTTTAAGTGTCTCATTTTCTAATCTAATTCCCTAAGCATCACCCGACTTAATTCGACTAAATTCCATTATCTTCGTTTTGCTTTTGTTGATGTTCATCTTATATACTCCTCTCAAGACACTGTCCATTCCATTCAACTGTTCTTCCAAGTCCCTTGCTGTCTCTGACAGAATTACAATGTCATCGGTGAACCTCAAAGTTTTTATTTCTTCTCCATGGATTTTAATACCTACACAGAATTTTTCTTTTGTTTCCTTTACTGCTTGCTCAATATACAGATTGAATAACATCGGGGAGGGGCTACAACCCTGTCTTACTCCATTCGCAAGCACTGCTTCTGTTTCATGTCCCTCGACTCTTATAACTGCCATCTGGTTTCTGTACAAATTGTAAATAGCCTTTCGCTCCCTGTATTTTACCCCTGCCACCTTTAGAATTTGAAAGAGAGTATTCCAGTCAACATTGTCAAAAGCTTTCTCTAAGTCTACAAATGCTAGAAACGTAGGTTTGCCTTTCCTTAATCTTTCTTCTAAGATAAGTCGTAAGGTCAGTATTGCCTCACGGGTTCCAGTATTTCTACGGAATCCAAACTGATCTTCCCCGAGGTCGGCTTCTACTAGTTTTTCCATTCGTCTGTAAAGAATTCGTGTTAGTATTTTGCAGCTATGGCTTATTAAACTGATTGTTCGGTAATTTTCACATCTGTCAACACCTGCTTTCTTTGGGATTGGAATTATTATATTCTTCTTGAAGTCTGAGGGTATTTCGCCTGTTTCATACATCTTGCTCACCAGATGGTAGAGTTTTGTCACGACTGGCTCTCCCAAGGCCGTCAGTAGTTCCAATGGAATGTTGTCTACTCCGGGGGCCTTGTTTCGACTCAGGTCATTCAATGCTCTGTCAAACTCTTCACGCAGTATCGTATCTCCCATTTCATCTTCATCTACATCCTCTTCCATTTCCATAATATTGTCCTCAAGTACATCGCCCTTGTATAGACCCTCTATATACTCCTTCCACCTTTCTGCTTTCCCTTCTTTGCTTAGAACTGAGTTTCCATCTGAGCTCTTGATGTTCATACAAGTGGTTCTCTTATCTCCAAAGGTCTCTTTAATTTTCCTGTAGGCAGTATCTATCTTACCCCTAGTGAGATGTGCCTCTACATCCTTACATTTGTCCTCTAGCCATCCCTACTTAGCCATTTTGCACTTCCTGTCGATCTCATTTTTGAGACGTTTGTATTCCTTTTTGCCTGCTTCATTTATTGCATTTTTATATTTTCTCCTTTCATCAAATAAATTCAATATTTCTTCTGTTACCCAAGGATTTCTACTAGCCCTCGTCTTTTTATCTACTTGATCCTCTGCTGCCTTCACTACTTCATCCCGCAAAGCTACCCATTCTTCTTCTACTGTATTTCTTTCCCCCATTCCTGTCAATTATTTCCTTATGCTCTCCCTGAAACTCTGTACAACCTCTGGTTCTTTCAGTTTATCCAGGTCCCATCTCCTTAAATTCCCACCTTTTTGCAGTTTTAATCTACAGGTCATAACCAATAGATTGTGGTCAGAGTCCACATCTGCCCCTGGAAATGTCTTACAATTTAAAACCTGGTTCCTAAATCTGTGTTACCATTATATAATCTATCTGATATCTTTTAGTACCTCCAGGGTTCTTCCATGTATACAACCTTCTTTTATGATTCTTAAACCAAGTGTTAGCTATGACTAAGTTGTGCTCTGTGCAAAATTCTACCAGGCGGCTTCCTCTTTCATTTCTTAGCCCCAATCCATATCCACCTACTACGTTTCCTACTCTCGCTTTTCCTACACTCGAATTCCAGTCACCCATGACTATTAAATTTTCTACTCCCTTCACTATCTGAATAAGTTCTTTTATTTCATCATACATTTCTTCAATTTCCAATTTCTTCGTCATCTGCAGAGCTAGTTGGCATGTAAACTTGTACTTCTGTAGTAGGTGTGAGCTTCGTATCTATCTTGGCCACAATAATGCGTTCACTATGCTGTTTGTAGTAGCTTACCCGCATTCCTATTTTCCTATTCATTATTAAATCTACTCCTGCATTACCGTAATATAACTAATCATGAAGTCCCTTTTATGACGCTCGATGAGAAAATTTCTCAGTTCTCATACGGAAACATTTTTTCAAATAGTGAAACTGAAGCGCGCGACAGCGTAAATTCCTTTGATTAGTTGCTCACGACGTCACGAACGCAAGAACAGGAAACAGTTCATTAAAAAAATGTAAATACAAGGGAGACACACAATTTGACACACCTCATGCAACTAATAACACGACAGTTTTACACAGCAGTTCACAATATATCAGGAAAATATAGAACAATAGCTTGAACAGCAAAATCAGCCATTTAACGATTTCAGTCATAACGTGTTAGTTAACAGTTCAGTGAGGTGAGCAAAACTATACGCACTGAATTATCTGACGAATTGTCCGGGAAGTTCACAGAACTCGGTAAACAACTAAAACAAGAAATATTGGCCGGCATGTCCCGCATTATAAATACGTTAATGGAAAAAGAAACATCTGGAGACTATAAACAGGAACAACTTGCAGGTGAGTTACAAAACCTTACTAAAGCATATTCTCAAACTCAGGAAACGGAATCTTAAGTGGAAGAAATACACAAGTTGGGTCTACGAGTAGACCTGTTAAATTTAGAGTCAGAATTTGCCAAAATAAAAAAAGAGAAATATGAAAAAACTGAAAAAGTTGAAGCCGAATGTTGGATAAGAGCAGCATCCTTGTTGAAAAGGTAGCGTCAGAGTGCAAAATTTATGTAGATACTTCAGAAGAAGTTCTAAAAGAAATTGGTGCTGGATACACACAGGATGACTTTCTGCTATGGGCTACGGACATAGCCACTATTATGAACGCCGGCCGCTGTGGTCGAGCAGTTCTAAGCTCTCCAGTCAGGAACCACGCTGCTGCTAACGTCACAGGTTCGAATCCTGCCTCGGACATCGATGTGTGTGATGTCCTTAGGTTAATTTGGTTTAAATAGTTCTAAGTCTAGGGGACTGATGACCTCAGATATTAAGTCCCATAGTGCTTAGAGCCATTTGAACTATTATGAACAGTTTGAGAGAGCATTTCTGGATAAGTATTGGTCTGAGGCCGTAGAAGAGAGGCTCACACTCGAAATATTCGACCCAGCTCCGTTCAATAGCAAGAATGGAAGCTTAAAGGGCTATTTCGAAAAATGTTTGAATAAAACCAGATCTTGGACGAAACCGCTATCTCAAGTAGACGTGCTGACAATTTTTAAGACGAGCGGTTCTAGGCGCTTCAGTCCGGAACCGCGCTGTTGCTACGGTCGCGGGTTCGAATCCTGCCTCGGGCATGGATGTGTGTGATGTCCTTAGGTTAGTGAGGTTTAAGTAGTTCTAAGTCTAGGGGACTGATGACCACAGATGTCCCATAGTGCTTAGAGCCATTTGAGCCATTGTTTGAAAAATTTAAAAGAGTCGTCATCCTGCCCACATTAGGGAAAAACTCATTACCATTCCGGAACACGACATCAAATACTTTCTATCTGTACTGGACTCAATAGATTTGATATACGAAGAGACCAGTACAACCCAAGCCTGTTAATGCGCCGATAGCGCCACAGCGATTTACATACCAACTAGTAAATAATGGATTCTTAGTACAACACGGATAACAACATTACCCCACAAAGACGGTAATGGTAACGGTAATAACAAGGGCAATCGAGAAAGCAGTAAATTCAAAAGCGGACATAAAAGAAATGGGCAAAAATTTACCAAAAACAACTACAACGGGCGAGTAGCGTATGGGCAGACTGTACAATATATACAGACACAAGCGACCGGCAATAATCAGTCGATCGCTTGGCAAACACAAAACAATAACAGACAACCGAATAACCAACAGACAGCGGAATTCGGGCAGCAAAGAAACGTACATATGCCGAATATTGCACAGAGTCAAAGAGAATTTCAGTTGAGAGCCTTACAGGGTACCTCATGGCGTAATCAAACACCAACAGTCCACACAGCGGAAGTTATACCTAACCCAGAGACCGGTGGCACCGCAACGACGGAAAACTTGAACCGGTCACGGTATGTCACCCGTTCTGTGACCTGTGAGGATAGTGGGGGCAAGAGCTTGATCGACACTTGCTTTATCAGATACGATCATGGTAGTGATGTGAGAGATGATCCGTATCACGATAATGATGGTATGCAGAAAAACTTGACAGAGGGCAAGGTTCAAGCTACTATTAAAGCCAAAATTTTTAGCTTTATGTACCTACTGTGCTTGACACAGGTGCTACGACTAATTTGACGTCACAGGGATTCTTTCAAGAACTGAAGAAACGTGGGCGTATACAAGCCTTAATTCCCGCACAATTATGACAGTTTTCTGTACGATGCAATTTTTTGATAGTAGAGAAATTAATAGTTGATTATTTCATCGGTATGGATACATTTAGGGCATACAAAGTACAAATTGATAATAGGAAAAGTCCAATGTCATTTCACTGTAAATAACCAATTATTTGTAATATACCTAATCAAGGGAAGTCCTAGTAGGTGTAAAACTGATGTTACTGACTTTGAAGTTCAGTCGGTAAATCCCATGGTTACGTCTGTCAACACATACAATAACGAACAGTCGGCAGCAGAAGAAGTAAACGTCGACGCAATAAGCACAAAGGTAAGTGAATCAATGTGCTTGCCACAAGAACAACAAGCGGAACTTAGCGAACTGATACTTGCTTATATACATGTACTTGAAGAAAGACCTGGCATTATTAAGGATTTCGTGTACAAAATGGAAGTGTATTCTCACGAAACTTTTTGTTCTACCTAAGGTCCTATACAACGGACTTAGAGGGAAGCAGTAAGAAATGAGCCGGCCGTAGCGGCTGTGCGGTTCTAGGCGCTACAGTCTGGAGCCACGAGACCGCTACGGTCGCAGGTTCGAATCCTGCCTCGGACATGTATGTGTGTGATGTCCTTAGGTTAGTTAGGTTTAAGTAGTTCTAAGTTCTAGGGGACTGATGACCTCAGACGTTAAGTCGCATAGTGCTCAGAGCCATTTTGAACCAGTAAGAAATGAGATTAACAGGATGTTTGAACTGGGCATAATACAATCATTTTCCCCTTATTGTAGTCCCATTTTGACCGTGAGTAAGCCAGATGGCTAGATGCACTTGGTCCTCGACGCACATAACATTATAAGACTATTGTGACAGTCCGAACACGTCCACACATTTTAGAGGAACAGCTAATGAAATTCCATGGTGCTAAATTTCTTACTATAATCGACCTCCGGTCTTCATATTAGCAAATAAAACTTCATGAAGAAAGTCGGAAGTATACAGCCTTCGTATGTGGGACCAGAAGTTTAAAATTTCAAATATTACCGTTTGGATTGAACGTTAAGTGCAGGTGTGCTTATCTCTAACCTTGGTAAAGTGCCAGGGCCCAAACGTTTTTGAGTAAGGTTAGAGTGTACATGGACGACCTTTTAGTCGTTACATCTACTTGGGTGGAACATTTAACATTAATTTAACAAGTATTAAGCCGCTTTTCCGAATATGAGTTATCAGCAAATCTGAAGAAACCTAATTTCGGACAAGTAAAGGGTAAAATTTATTACGACACATAATCTCTTCGGAGGACATACTGCCACATACTAAAAAACTTGATGCCATTAGCGACTGCTCTGTCCCTAAAAACAAGGGACAATTAAAGGCACACTTTGGCCTAGTGTCATTTTTGTGTGAATTCATCTCTAACCAACTCATGATGCTTTACTCAATCTTCCCCAGAAAAACAGACCTTTTTTATTGGGCAACAGTTCGAGAACATTAAGCAGGCATTGTTAAATGCTAATATTTTATCTTAACCAGACATGAAGAAAGATTATTGTTTATGCACCGTCGCGTGTTCTCACGGTTTGGGCGCATGCCTTATTCAAATGGTAGAAGAAGAGAGAAATATCATCCCTAAAGTAATTACCTTCGCCAGTTGCACCTATCCGAAGCTGAACGTTCATATTCAGTCACCGAGTTAGAGGGTTCTGCTGTAATTTGGCCCTTTAAAAAGTTTGAAAATTTCCTTTGGAATAAACACACAAAAGTATACCGTGAGTGTCAGTCCCTATAGTTTTTGTTAACTTGTAAATTGCTACACCGACGGTTAGCCAGGTGGTGTATGAACCTTCAAGAATTCCATTTTGAAATAGTATACATAAAGGGTAATCAAAACAGAAAAGCTGATGCTCTTTCTCTGCTACTACTACAAGGCTTAAGTAATTCAACCATCTTCTAGAGCAGGTAAGTGAAATAAGAGCTATGTTGATGGAGGACACAACACTCCAACAATACTATGTCCACATCTGCAAACAGATGGAGCAATTACAGCAGAAAGACACACACTGTAGAAAGGTAACAGTAAAACGTACACATAATGGTGATGAAAAATTAAAAAAGTTTTTCACTATTCACAAAGGTGATCTGTTCAACAGGAACCATCCGGAACTAGATCAATGGCGCATGTGTCTGCCAGAGGAATATGTGGATGATTTTATATGATACACACCCCAATACTTGGGGCCATTATGGCACTGCAAAATGCACTGAAAATGTTCAAATGAGTGTCAGTTACCAAATAAAAATAAGAGGGACCGCACAGCATGACAGATATAGTTATAAGTTTATGATGAATGTGATATTGTGAAAATATGTGTAGAAGAAAAACAGTTGCAGTACGTACCATATCACGATGCTGAACTAAGATAGGGCACTACCAAATAATTAAGGGATCGAAACGTAACTACTGCGAGCATCGACTACCCATGAAAGCGACAAACACCTTATTTACACTGAACTTCTTTTGCATCTTTGTTAATTATGTAAACACTGTTCTACGCTCATTGTACATAATATATAGTATTGATGATATAACTCTGTATACCTCAGCATATGAAATGGTTATCCTTTATACAATGAACATGACAAGTACATACTGAGCTGCAGTTTAAACACTGAGTGAGTATTTGATAGGATTGGTATCGTCAGATATGTGTTTATAAACAACAAAACTATTTTGTTCTTGTGATCACAGTTACGTCTAGTGCCGAGATGTAACTGAGCACATAATTGCCTTTCTGTAAAATTTCCTCAACCCTGTAACGTGTAGAGCCTTCTTGGAGAATGGTAGACAGGCGAGGCGACGCATAGTTATTTGAGCGGCGTGTAGAATCTGTTGTTGCGATTATTGTTCACTTCTTTAATTCTTTGAAATTGATAACGGTGCTCCGACATGTAGTCACTGTGAATTGGAATGAAACGTGCGTCAATTTATGCCATAAAGGAAAACAGAATCTATTGTTGTATGATTCTTATGTAAAACCAAACGAGAGTAAAAAGTGTACTCATATAACTGGAACTGAACAATCTAAGGAAATTATAATCTAACAAAATGCACTAAAACAAAATGACAATCAGCCTATAATACATATAAGCAACGATAATGGCACGTCAGCAAATGAATAGGATAAGTCAGTTTTTGTAGTTGTATTTTTTTTGGTCATATGTATAGTGTGTGGAAAGGTCACTGTAGAAATGTTGTGTAATGCAACGGTATGCAGGGCGCTCAAAAACAAGGCGAAAAAACAAACGAAACATGCCGGTAAAGTGGTAAGTGTGCGAGTGAGATACATCGGTGTGCGCGTGATAAACAAAAGATGACAATACTACGAGCAACATGAATTTTCTGTGCCCGACAACGTTGTAAAAACATGAATTTTATGCGCTCGACAACGTCGTAAAAGTGGCAAGAAACTTACCTTGTCGACGGATGTCGGATGTACGGCTGGTGTCCCCACTGAATAAGTGAGAGCGTCGAGGTGATATGGAAACCAGTAATCGCCGCATCCAAGATTCACAAAGAATCAAACCACTGAACACGAGATTCACGAATTTGTGCAGTGAATGCTACTGTGGAAGCACGACACGGGCACTCTGACTTTGTATTAAACATGTGAGTGTGAGCTAGGACGCTAACGAAAGTCGAGCTGCGCGCGCATGCTTCGCAAGCTAAACACTGGGCAGATACTAACTGACAACAATGGGACCATGCGGTTGCAGCAAGCACTTTGTTGTAAGTTGATATTAGTGACAGTTAAAGTTCACTCACTCAAATTTCTTTTAATTATTCTTACATTTTTTTTAAATTATTCAAGCAGAAATTATATAATCAGTTTCCATTATGTATTATATTTTTAATGCCCGCCCCTCTATTCTGACCACTATTCAAACATTGGGGACAGCATTATGAACTACCTTTTACGCAATAAACTTGCTTCAAAAGAATTTGTGCGATCGTATCAAAATATTTACAAACCACTGCCCGTAACTTTAGGATAAAAATCGGCATCATCATCTTATGGTTTGGAAATAGGAAAAAATTGTGGCTTCAGGACTGCAGTTAGCTTTTGTCCTCTTTCTGTAACAGTAGGCCTAACGAAATGACCGCCCCTCTATTCTGACAACTATTCAAACATTGCGGATAACATTATGAACTACCTTTTACGCAACAAACTTGCTTCAAAAGAATTTGTGCGATCGTATCAAAACATTTACAAACCACTGCCCGTAATTTTAGGAAAAAATCGGCATCATCATCTTAGGGTTTGGAAATAGGAAAAAATTGTGGCTTCAGGGCTGCAGTTAGCTTTTGTCCTCTTTCTGTAACAGTAGGCCTTACGAAATTACCGCCTCCAGTTTTATGCATTTCAACCTGGAAAAGATTTGAAACCGTTTTTGCTCCAGTTTACGAGCCACATACATAAAAAATGAAATGTAATAATCAGAAAGCATGTCTTGAAGTTATACCTTGTCACGCACTAATGCTTTCTTGTTCCTTTTCTTAACATTTTCGTGGCACATTTTCAGATCTTCCAGTCACGATCTGTCCCAATTTTACGAGAGTTAAAGTCAACAGCAACTTTTCTTCATGCCTTTACCTTGCTGGGCGCAGTGACTTTATCTTTTTTTTCCCCCCACTCGATTATGTCTTTATACTGTCCCGACACAATTTGCAGCAGTAAATCTCCTTTTTCTGTTTGCTTGCTTCCACAGTTACAGCACGACGACAATAAATGATGTACGAAATGATGTACGAAAAATATCTGCGGTCTAAGCGCAATAATCGTGTCGACAGCTGACTTCAGCCGTGTTGCCAAGCATGTTACGTGCTACCTTACATCAAATCTGAACCTGCTACGGTGGATGCAAATTTAGCGTTACATAATAGAGCTGAGTCCTGAGCGTAACTGAGTTTCTGGTCTAATGTCAAATTTTATCTCAAGTTAGTGATGTTATACAATCGGTCGTTAGAAATAGTTGACGTTTCCAGGGGCTTCTAGTACAATTTGTGTCTGTGTTTTTGGACAAATGGCTCTCAGTTTAACAAAGAGTATGAACAATAGCGGCGACGACGAGTAAAGTTAAATGCTGTGAGACCGAAAAAACTGTAAACTTGTTCTTCGGCGCGTCTGAAGAACTGTTTACAAGCTAGGGCCAGTACTTTTTTTTTGCAAATCTCGTCCTATGTTACAGTGAACACCGGTGTGAAAATTTCATGTTATCGCTGTTGACTCTTGTCCATTAATAAAATGCTGCCAATGGGGACTTCTTTTGTTCGAGGATGTGCTGAAAAGTAATGCCTCCAATTTTATTAGAGAAAACTCCTAAAGCTTTTTAAATAAACCAAACGTTATTAACATTCTAAATCTTTGTCCTTCATGTCTACATATTTATTTCTCAAAATAGTCACCCTCGCGACGAGCACATTTCTCCCAGCGAGTGACCAGTGTGCTGATACCGTCACCCTGCAGTGATTGACTTTTTTGACGGAGCCACAACCTCGTCTCTGCCTGCACAGCTTCATCACTACCAAAGTGAAGTCCTCGAAGGCGTACTTTTAAGTTCTGGAAACAGCTGAAAATCGGACGGCGCCAAGTCGGGAATGTATGGAGGATGCTCGATAACAGCGAAGCCAATGAGCCGTATTGTTTCAGCTGTCGCGGCGGTCGCATGAGGTGTGGCATTGTCATGCTGATGAAGTGGTTATCAACCGACACAGTCCCATTACACACCGCCATGTTATACGCTGCTATCTGGAGCCCTCTAGCCGCAGAGGGCTGCAAATATGTAGACATGAAGAATGGAACTGTATAATATTAATAGCGTTTGTTTTTACGTAAAAAGCTTCAAGCGTTTCTACAAAACAATTCAGAGGCATTACTTTTCAGCACGTCCTCGTAGCGTGACCAATGTGGCTAAGACACTGCATTCACCTTTCAGGGACGATGTTTATAACTATAAATCCCCTTACTACCACTATAATTAAGATTTTTTGTGGATTTTCTTTTTGTGGCTAAGGCGATAGGCAACTCTCAGTGTCTACACCTACATGGATATACCGCGACGTAAAACACTCTTACGCGCCTGGCAGAGGTTTTATCGAAGCGCCTTCACAATAATACTCTATTATTCCACTGTGGAACAATAATGTCGAATGTAAGTTGGCGTCAACAAAATGTTTTCACTTTCAGAGGAGTAAGCTGGTGATCGAAATTTCGTGAGAAGATTCCGCCGCAACTAGAAACGCCTTTGTTTTTAATGGAGTCCACCCCAAATCCCGTATCATGTCCGTGATACTCTCTCCCCTGTTTCCCGTTAATACACAACGTGCTGCTCTTCTTTGAACCTTCTGAATGAACTCCGTTAATCCTATCTGCTAAGGATACAACAGCGCGCAGCAGCACTACAAAAAAGGACGGACAAGCGAAGTATAAGCAGCATCTTTAGTAGATCTCTTACATTTTCTGACTGTTCCGCCAATAGCAAGCAGTCTCTGGTTTGCCTTCCCCACAACATTAGTTATTTGTTCTTTCCAACTTAAATTGTTTTTAATTGTAATTCCCAGGTATTTAGTTGAATTTTCGGCCTTTACATTTGAATGATTTTTCGTGTAACCGAAGTTAAACTGTTTCCTTTCAACACTCATGTGGATGACCTCACACTTTTCACTATTTAGGGTCAACTGCCAATTTTCGGACAATACAGATATCTTTTCTAAATCGTTTTGGAATTTGTTTTGATTTTCTGATGACTTTACTAGATAATAAATTACGGCGTCATCTGCAAACAACCAAAGGCGGCTGCTCAGATTGTCTTCTAAATCGTTTATATAGATAAGAAACAGTTGAGGGTCTATAACACTACCTTCGGGAACGCCAGGAACCATTTTGTTTTACTCGACGACTTTCCGTCAATTACTACGTACTGTGACCTCTCCGACAAGAAATCCAGTCGCATAAATGGGATGATATTCCACAACACGCAATTTGATTTCAGGCCTTTTGTTATGTAGAATATCAAAAGCCTTCTGGAAACCTAGAAATATGCAATCAATTTGAAATTCCTTGTCAAACACTTTGTGTGAGTAAAGAGCTAGTTGTGTTTCAAAAGAAGGATGTTTTCTAAATCCGTGTTGACTGTGTGTCAGTAAACCGTTCTCTTCAAAGTAATTCATATTGTTCGAACGCAATATATGTTCCAGAATGCTGCAGCATATCTACGTTGACGATATGGGCCAGTAATTTAGTGGATTACTCCTATTACCTTCCTTGAATATTTGTGTGACCTGTGCAGTCTTCCCGTCTTTGGGTACGGATCTATCGTCAAGTGAGCAGTTGATATGATTGTTTGATATGGTACTATGGTTGTTTGGTACTGGGCTATGAAATCAACACACTCTGAAACCGACCTAATTACTATAGAGTCTGGACTGGAAGACTTGCTTTTATTAAGCAGTTTAAGTTGCTTCACTACTTCGATGATATCTACTTTTAAATTACTTATGTTGTCAGCTGTTCTTGATTTTATTCTGAAATATTTACTTTGGCTTCTTCGGTGTCCCATACACAAAAGCAATTGTGATGTCGGAATGTCAATCTATAACTTTATTTTAATTAGAATAGTAGGACGTTATATAAATGCATTTATGACAATACAACGGCGTAACGCTATGTAAGCACACTGAAGTGCCGAGTGCTCGAACAGTGTGCAGGATCGAGACTCCAAAACGCACTTACCTTTCCATTGCGTAACACTTCGCAGACACGGATGCTAGATTTGTGTGACATCTACCTGTTAGTTGTTAGTCGCAAACTGCGCTCTGAACGCATATCATAATATTTAATCGAAAAAGTATTTGTAGCGCTAGCAAAATAATAATGTAACAGTAGTCTGATTTAAATTAGTGTGCATGTGATGCTTATGGACATAAGTTTCGCCACTGGCGCCGCAGCGGTCCGTTCTCTACAGCGATAAAAAAAATCGCTGTCGTATCAAATCTGAAATTCGCGTATGGTGTAGATATGTAAGGTGTCCTGGCATGCCAAAAATCTTTCTTATGTTTAATTACGGTCAGCCTTAAGGCTAAAATACTTGACGATATTGGGTTGCGAAACTTATTCCGTGAAAGCAGCTTCTCGAACCAGGTTTCGTATGTGACTGTAGACTCCGAGAAACCACTTTCGTCGTGCTGTGGCTGCTAGGATCTACATCTACATCTACACAGACAGTCAAAGCTACTGCACGGCGGAAGGTACCCTGCACCACTATTAGTCATTTCGTTTCCTGTTTCACCCTCAAACCGAGCGAGGAAAAAACTATTGTCTCTATGCCTCCGTATGAGTCCTAATTTCTCGTATCTAATCTTCGTGGTCCTTACACGCAAAGTACGTTGGCGGCTGGAGAATCGTTCGGCAGTCAGCCTCAAACGCCGGTTCTCTAAATTTCTCAATAGTGTTTCTCGTAAAGGAGGTCGCCTTCCCGCCAGGGATCTCAATTTGAGTTCCTGAAGCATCTCCATAACACAACAAATCTAGCAGCCCGCCACTGAATTGTTTTGATGTCTTCCTTCAATCCTACCTGGTACTCGTACCAAACACTCGAACAGTACTCTAGGCCCCACTAGCGTCCTTTACATGTGAACCACTCATTCCTAAAATTCTCCCAATAAACCGAAATCGACCATTCGCCTTCTGTACCACAGTCGTCACACGCTCATTCCATCTCATATCGCTTTGCAACGTTACGCCCACATTTTTAAACAACTTGGCTGTGTCAGGCGCGACACTAGCAATACTGTATCCGAACATTACAGGTTTGACGTTCCTGCTCATTAACTTACATTTTTCTACATTTAGGGCTAGCTGCCATTCATCACACCAACTTTAAATTTTGTCTAAGTCGGCTTGTATCTTTCCACAGTCACTCAATTTCGACACCTTCGAGACGGCACCATCAGGAAACAACCGCAGATTGCTGCCCATCCGGTCCGCCAGATCATTTATGTATATAGAGAACAACAGCCGTTAGTGGTCCTATAACACTTCCCTGCTGCACTGCTGACGACACCCTTGTCTCTGATGAGCACTGGACATCGAGGACAGCACACTGGGTTCTATTATTAAATGAAAGTTTTGGCAATTACACTAGCAGCGGTGAAGTTGATACGTGTCTCCATAAAATCAGTACTTAAAGAAATGAGCCACGTGATTGGGTTTAAAAAAAGATATTAACCTGGCTGCTCAGTGAGCTTGCTAAAAGAAGATTATGGAAGATCCGAAAAGTTATTTCAACATATGAAAACACCATCAGCGCAGTTAAGCCATCCTGCAATACAGGGTCAAAATTTAAACATTACACAACTCTTTGAGCCTAGGCAAATTGAGCGAATCAGTTGGTTCTTTTGCAATAGGTGAGGTCTATGGTGAACCCTCGGCGTCTTACAAAAGCACCATTTGTTCATGAGCGGTTCCTGAGAAAACCCTGAAACACAATGCTTTCTTGATACGAAAGGTACTAGGCACTTCTATAATTTCTATTCATGGCAGATGGTCGAAATTTTCACCATACGTTATTAAGATGATATTTCCGCGGAACTTCGAAACTCTTTTCGATATCATGATGCGTTACCGAGACCAGGGGCTCAAAGTTATCGTAGTTATGCACGTAATATCCGGTCCTAGGCGTTAATGTTCTGACGTAATGAACTCATGTCAAACGTCCTAGGGTTTCCGCAAGGATTTTGAGATTACCAAACTACGTTCATAGTCAGCATTTTTTTGCCAATATAATTTTATGATATGCTGTGTTTGTATAATGGGCACTGCAGGCTTACACAAACATGCCCAAAGTGGCACTGCAGTGAGAAAAAATGGGATAAAAAGGGGGTTAACATCCCATTCCTAGAAAGAACTTAAAGACTGCCAATAACTGCGTAAAACTGGAAGGATGCCAGTCCAGAAAATATTTCTAATAAGATTTTTACTCTTTTAAGATAAAAATCATAAGCCGGGCGTTAGATAAGTTGCAACCAATGAGCAAAACATCCAGAAAAAAAGATGAAGCTAACGATTTTGCGTTAATATTATATCAAGCGAACTTATTCGTTGTTTGTATGCGTCAAAGTATATACAGGGTGTCCCAAAATAATGTATACGCGCTTTGAAACAGAATAACTCTTTAATTAAAGGATACAGAAAAAAAAATTTACGGGTAATAATTTAGAAGGCGGTGAAAAACATAACAATGTTTTCTTTTGTTTCAGGATTGACAGCAAACATGGCGATATCGTTTGAACAACGGAAAAGGGTGCTAAAGTGTTACTGGAAAACAGAGAATGTGAGCCCGGTACGCCCACGTCGGAGAGCTGAATTTGGAACACCACCACCGACAAGAGCAACAATTAGAAGAATCAGAGATAAGTTTGAAGTCGAAGGAGCGGTGCACGATTTGATGAAGGGACATAGCGGACGAAAGAGAAGTTCAGCAGATTATGAGAATGTTGATTCAGTAGCCCAGGCACACACACGATCCCCGAAGAAATCTGTGAGGCAATGCTCTCGTCAGACTGGGATCCGCAGGAGCAGTGTTCATAGAAGTTTGCGGTCTCACAACTTTAAGCCTTACATTCCACGACTTCTCCATGCTCTTAAAGAGGATGATTCTGATAGACGAAGCGAATTTTGTGGGTACTTGATTAACAAATGTGAAGAAAAGCAACGTTTCCAAGATCGAATTCTCTGGTTAGACGAAGCGACGTTTGAACCCGATGGAACAATCACCTGCCATAATTGCGTGTACTGGGCCGGGAAGAATCCATACAACCGAGCAAAGGCATGTTAATCAACCAGGAGTAACAGTCTGGTGTGGTCTGCCTTCTAGAGGGTTAATCTGGCTGTACTTCTTTGAAAACACTGCCACGGGCGACTCCTGGTCTTAGCTTTGTGTTTGAAATCAAGATTATTACTTTCAATAGGACGGGCTGCCACTTCACTTTCACCTGGATGTGAGGGCATTTCTCAAACGTACATTCCCTGCCAGATGGATAGGACGAAGATGGAGTATGGAATATCCCGCTTGATCTCCAGATGTAACTCCTCTAGACTTCTTCTGTGGGGCACTCTCAAGAACACACACTGTGAGACCACACACACTGGATGATTTTAGAGAGCAAATTGAGCAACCCTGTGGTGCTATTTCGTTGGAAACAATAAAGTTGACATATTGCTCAGTCGTTAAGTCGTTGTCGACTGCCTATTGCGATAGAAGGACACTAGTTTGAGAATTTACCACTGTAAGCCGGGCCATGAGGCACCTAACACCCCTAAAATTGTATTTCTAACTCCTTTCATTTAAGAGATGTTCAGTTTCAAGGAGTGTACACTTTATTTTGGGACACAGGTGTGAAACTTACCGAGTTTCACAGAACTAAAAGTTTAATAAGTCACGGCTGCAAAAGACTAACACGAAGTCTTTACAGATGAATGGACAAACTGGCAGAAGCCGAACTCGGGGAAGATCAGTTTGGATTCCATAAATGTGTTGGAACACGTGAGGCGATACTGACAGGACTGAGACAGCTGTCCCCCCACTTTTCTGTCAGTCTTTTAAAGAGGAGCCTGTTGTTTTAAGGATATTTCCGCCATTTGACTGTTAATTGTTCCTTTATTTTACACAGTCATGCTTTCGGCTTTATAGCAATTCTCAAGTGCACGTTGAAACGTTAAAATATGTCTGTCGTGCCTGCGACATATCACTGTCGAAAAAACATGTTTCTGGTCTTACATTTCTTTCTAAAAATTATACACGACTGTGGTCCCCCACAAACGAAAGGGACATATTCGCCTTTTTCGTCTCCGACAGGATCATTTTTCCGCTGGTTCCCTTCTTTTCTCTGCTGTTGCTCCTTTAGTTTGTGGGAGACCACCGTCACGTAGAATTTTTAGAAAGAAATGTGGGACTATAAATATGTTTTTCAACAATGACAGGTCACAGGAACGTCAGACATATTTTAACGTTTCAGCGTGCACTTGAGAATTGCTATAAAGCTGAAAGCATGACTGTGTAAAATAAATGAACAATTAACAGTCCGATGGCGGAAATTTCTTTAAAAAAACACGTTTCTCTTTAAAAGTCTGACGAAAAGCGGAGGACCAGCTGCCTCAATCCTGCCATGAGAACATATTCATGTTTTTTTGTGCTGAAAGATAGTAGCAGAGAAACTGACGATGGAAAATAAGTGGTTTAAATGGCTCTGAGCACTATGGGACTTAACTTCTGAGGCCATCAGTCCCCTAGAACGTAGAACTATTTAAACCTAACTAACCTAAGGACATTACACACACCCATGCCCGAGGCAGGATTCAAAACTGCGACCGTAGCGGTCGCGCGGTTCCAGACTGTAGCGCCTAGAACCGAGTGACGGTGGAGAGAGAGAGGACACAGTGCCAGGGGAAAGAAAGACAGGTAAGCCAGTGATAGTGGAGAGAAAGCAGCAGTGAAAGTGAGATGGCTGAAGATAGAAGCGGTGGGTGCAAATGAGAGAGGAGGCGGTGGGAAAGACGAGTACAGATGAGTGGGTACCATATCCCAGATCGGCAAACTTTCAACACTTGGGTATACGAGAGAGCGCATTTTGGACCGAAATTTTAAACACGTGGCTACAGGAGAAAAAGAATATAATAATTTCAATCCCAAAGAAAGCAGGTGTTGACAGGTGTGAAACTTATCGAACTATCAGCTTAATAAGTCACGGATGCAAAATACTAACACGAATTCTTGACAGACGAATGGAAAAACTGGTAGAAGCCGAACTTGGGCAAGATCAGTTTGGATTCCATAGAGTGCTGGAACACATGAGGCAATACTGACCCTACGACTTATCTTAGTAGATAAGTTAAGGAAAGGCAAACCTACGTTTCTAGTATTTGTAGACTTAGAGAAAGATTTGACAATGTTGGCTGGAATACTCTGTTTCAAATTCTGAAGGTGGCAGGGCTCAAACACAGGGAGCGAAAGGCTATTTACAATTTGCACAGAAACCAGATGGCAGTTATAAGAGTCGAGGGGCATGAAAGGGAAGCAGTGGTTAGGAAGGAAGTGAGACACGTTTGCAGGGTTGTAGCCCCTCCCCGATGTTATTCAATCTGTACATTGAGCAAGCAGTAAAGGAAACAAAAGAAAAATTCGGAGTAGGAATTAAAATCCATGAAGAAGAAATAAAAAAGTTTGAGGTTTGCTGATGACATTGTAATCGTGTCAGAGACAGCAAAGCACCTGGAAGAGCATTTGAACAAAAGGGACAGTGTCTTGAAACCAGGATATAAGATTAACACCAACAAAAGCAAAACGAGGATAACGGAATGTATTGGAATTAAATTAATTGATGACGAGGGAATTAGATTAGGAAATGAGACACTTAATGTAGTAGACGAGTTCTGCTATTTGGGGAGCAAAATAACTGTTGATGATCGAAGTAGAGAGGATATAAACTGTAGATTGACAATGGCAGGGAAAGCGTTTCTGAAGAAGAGAAATTGCTTAATATCAAGTATAGATTTTATTGTCAGGAAGTCGTTTCTGAAAGTATTTGTATGGAGTGTAGCCATGTATGGAAGTGAAACGTGGACGATAAATAGTATAGACAAGAAGAGAACAGAAGGTTTCGAAATTTGCTGCTACAGAAGAATGCTGAAGATTAGATGGGTAGATCACATAACTAATGAGAAGGTATTGAACAGAATTGGAGAGAAGATAAATTTGTGGCACAACTTGTCTAGAAGAAGGTATCGGTTGGTAGGATATGTACTTAGGCATCAAGGGATCACCAATATGGAGATCTGTATCAAACCAGTCTCTGGACTGAAGACCACAACAACAACAGGAGAAAAAGAAAGTCGGATCCACAGAATTTTTGAGCAGTCAAGGTATGATGGAAACAATGGCAGGGAGAAAGACAGTCATAAGAGACGGGACAGTGGAGACAGTGGCAGTGGGATATACATGACTGAGAGAAAAATGAGACAATGGGATATACATGACTGGGAGAAAAACGAGACAGTGGGATATATATGGAGATGCAGAGTATGAACGCTTACCTACAAAGAGAGACTCGGTAGAAGAATGTTGAATGTTCTGTGTCAAAAGAGAGAAATATGTTTGGATGGCAAAATTTTTGTTGACGAAGGCAGAACTAGGTTTGAGGCAGCTGTTTCCCCACTTTCCTTTCAAAGAGAGACATAATCGCCTTTTTTGTACTCCGCCGGGAGAATTTTCCCGCTGGTAGATTTAATGATGCAACAAGGAGAAAGGTACTATAAAGCGTGAAGCATTGTCACCAGAACTGAAAGTACAAATCAATTTTTTGGCAAATGGGGATTCATTTTCGCCTCTTCAGTAGGTTTCTGTTCCACAGCCAAACGTTTTACTTGCTTATATTTTTCGTAATTCATTTATGTATATATTTATAATGGATTGAATTTTGCTCTTCAGCTAAAATAGCTTCAATTCATCCGTGTTCAGTTCACGTATGGCTGCCTCTACGTCGCTGCTTGTTTTTGTAGTTACTAGTAGTTTGGGATGGGAAAAGCCGACCGGTTAAAACCTATACCAGCATTTTAGTTCTTAATAATGGGTATTTTTCGGAATTTGTCTGATCTTAGTTACAACAGTTCTTTTTTTTTTTTTTTTTACTGATAACCGGGTATAAAACGCTTGTATCGACTTGTCGTAGGTGTGATGATCGAATTTTTGGTTTATAAATAGAGCTTTTCTAAAAATGAATGATGTTTATTCGTGAAATTACCACTGCTTTGACATACTAGGTTATTACAGAAAACGAGAAAGCGATAAGTGTTATTTTAACAGGGAGACCGACAATTCCAAACGAACAAAAAACACATAAGATAAGAAATGGGTCAGCATTGATAAGGGAATAATGTACCTGTTAACCTTTACTATCCAGAGGCAGTGGCTCAAATGGTTCAAATGGCTCTGAGCACTATGGGACTTAACAGCTGAGGCCATCAGTCCCCTAGAACGTAGAACTACTTAAGCCCAACTAACCTAAGGACATCACACACATCCATGCCCGAGGCAGGATTCGAACCTGCGACCGTAGCGGTCGCGCGGTTCCAGACTGAAGCGCCTAGAACCGCTTGCCCACAAGCGCGGCGAGAAGCAGTGCCCTTCCGTTTCTGGGAGCAGAGTAAAAGGTGTGTGCCAGGTTTATTACAATTCGTGGCTTCTGAAAATTGGTATCGTCTTTGAATGATATCGTTTTGCTTAAAAGAGTCGATTTACTGGTCAGCACTCTGTAGAACGAGTATATGGCCAGTGTGCTCAATAAATACTGGCCAATGGATTAATTCATTAACAATTTTAACTGCTATCTACTAATTGTTAGTGGTAAATGATTTATTTTGTCTGTTACCTACATTGTTGGTTGGTTGAGTGGGGCGGGAGGGGACCAAACAGCGAGGTCATCGGTCCCATAGGATTAGAAAAGCATGGGGAAGGAAGCCGGCAGTGCCCTTTCAAAATAACTATCCCCGTATTTGCATAAAGCGAATTAGGGAAATCACGAAAAAGCTAAATCGGATGGCCGGACGCGGGTTTGAACCGTCGTCCTCCCGGATGCGAGTGCGGTGTGCTAATCACTATACTATCTCACTCGGTCTCTAAATTGATTTTTGAAAGGGCATTTTTAAGTTTTTTTATCAAAAAGACCAATGGTATTCAAATTCCTGTTAAAAAGCAAATAAACAATTTTCATTCAAAATAATAACATAAAAATGCCACAAATTTAGAGAAAAGCTTATTACGTGTCCGCTATTTCTGTGAAATAATAAAAGAGAAAGAGAAAGAAAAATTAAGACAACAGTAATAACTTGAAAACGTAACAATTCATTCGTTGTTCATTATAACAGCACATCAACGATTTATGCGTTCGTAGCTCTTGGAAACGGACAACATAACGAGAAAGACAGAACTCCCTAACCTCAGTTTTCAATCTTAACCACTGAGAGTTCGTAACGCCAAAATAGTTGTCTGAAGTTTTATTACAACATAACTTTTGAGCAGTTCCAAAAAATTAGAATCGATAGGAGAACTGGTGATCTTTATGTGGTGTTTTAGCCCTGATTACTTTTTGAGAAAAGCAGCGAACAAACAATATAAGGACAAATTTTCTTTTATTTAGTTTTTTTTTCATTTTGATTTTTGATTCTAGATATCTTGATACTATAAAGCAAGAGACAGAGGGGGTCTTAGTTTTTCATTACTGGAAATAAGAACCGAAAATCGGTCGTTTCAGAAACCGGTTATTTTGAGTGGTTTTGGCACTCTGGTTGAACTGGAGATGAAAAAACCGGTAACACCGAAACCGGTTGTTTCAGGGATAACCACCATTCCTTGTCGGTTGTTTCAGGGATAACCACCATTCCTTGTCATTATCACCTATGCACAGCAGAGATGTCCAGTAAGCGTTAGTTCCCCGGTTCATTTGTAGCTTTGTTTTCACACTACCGACACGACACGTAACCACAAACTACGTGCTGCTACTGGTTTCGTGTACACAAAATTGAAGCAGCCCCAAACAGTTTAGTTTCGCCAGCACCTTGCGCTGTCGGAAGCCAGGCATGCACAATGGCCGATAGCATAGTTTCGATATTTGGTTTCGGAACTTAGAACTGGCGTTGTCATGTAACACCGGACTTCACGTTTCATCAGGAACAGGCAATATTGCGATTAAAAAGGTTTCTACTACGACAATGGCAAGCACAACAATGCCCTGTGCAGCGAGAGGTGCAACAGAAGCCGACAGTGCCATGTCTCCATTGGACGCTCGCTGGCTGTCAACATGCCATCCCGGTCTGCAGATTAGTGCTGGTTTTGCTAGTGATATGGCGTCTTCAATCCAAATATTTTATTCTACTGTTTCAATCCAACGCGTTTCGAAGATACAATTCCATATTCAAGGAAAATTTTGACATCTTTTGCCCATGTTTATGGCCACACACGATTATTCTAAAAAAAAAAGGCACTTGAATTTCTGATTCTAGGATGTATTTCAGAAGCGCAGGTCCTGTTAATACTGTTAATATCGTTTACAGAACAAACCACACAAAATAAAATATAAAGTAGTGACTGTTAAAAACTGGTTTACACTCTTCCATTTGCTTTCATCTCATCGAAGCAGAAGATGAACATCTCGTGGCCAAATGAAGTCAATCATCAACAATATTTATTTCGTTTATTTAGTTTGAGATTTTTTCACGTAAAACTGAAACTAGGCAATTCACGTACTGCTGTTCACTAAATGAGATGTAACGCCTCGAAAATGGAATTATACCTCCGAAACGCTTTCGACTAAAACATTAAAATAAAATATGATAAAATGTTCCCAGCCTGTAATTTAGTCGCGGAAAGTCTGTTAATATATTAAGCGTGTAACTACCACATAAAAAGAATTTCCTAGCGAGCGTGTCTTCATAAAGAAAATGCCTTTCCCCAAATACATTTGTGCCTGACACCAAAGTAGTGAAAAACCAACTGACTAAAGAATGCAAACGTATCCCCTCCCCTGTTGTCTTTGTTGAATTATGTACGCTATGCATATAATATGTGGCAAATTACCTGTCGAAGACTTGTGTATTATCTAATATTGGTTTTCTGAAACAGCTTTGCACTCCTAAATTTTATTCACGAGAAAAGTGCGCAAAACATAGCAAAGTATGTTAAACGGGCACGAATGTAGACACCAGGCTATGCTACAGATCGATCTTACACCGATCTCTGTACTTCGCATTCATATTCGTTGACTTCTCAAACTCGCAGCCAAATTGCAACCTTCCAGCTTAAAGGGGCACCTCACACTTCGAGTAATCCTTTAAACCATTATAATACTGACCATCTGAGGACTCATACTGAAATATAGGCAATAACTCGAATATGGATAAGCAGTACTGATGTCCTCATATTGTCAGTATTTTGAAGTCAATAACTGTATTATGGACGAGCAGTATTGATAGACTCAAAATTGTCGCCAGTATTGTCAATACGCACTGAGCGCCTGAGGTCGACTGTTAACAATATTCGCCAGTGAGATGTTGACACAGTTTTACGAACCAGCCACATTGCATAAGTACGCACTGTTCATGTTTTCAGTTCGTAATTTAATACAAAACAGATTTAGTAGGCCTATGCTTAGGTGTCAAGGTATTTCTTCTTTAGGTCGATAAGTGGATTCACTATAGCGTGGCTTATTTTATCAATCTCAAAACGTAACGCAAAAACGTTTCTGCTTCGAAAAGTGGGTTACATACTATACAATGACTATTGAGAGTCAATAAAGTAACATGCGACAAGTCGCTCTTATTCCTCGCTCTTTTTTTATTTGTTATTTTTGCCACCTATAGCAAAAATTGTGACACACGCCACTTTTCGAATATTCGCCATCATCACTTTTTAACACTGCTTTGCACATCGTTATTGATGGTGTGAGGGTACCTTCAAAAGATTGAAAGTTTGTCAAACTAGTATTGTCAACAAATGTTCAAAGTGTGCAATCTGCTTAACCTAGACTTCCGGCTACGCCGCAAATTAGTCTGTCACAACAGCAAGAATTTCTGGGGTGCGTAGCAGGGAGACTATTACACTCTAGCTTAAACATGTATTGTACCTTCCCACAGATGCTTTTATTAGGTGTTATGAGGCAGCGTAAAATTCAATACCTTCTTGGAATAATTGTGACATAAAACGTATTGCTCACATTAAACTGTATCCTACAATACGAAATACAAATTAACTACGCAGGAATCAGCTTTCGGAACTGTAAATCACGAGTCACAAGAACTGAGTACTTCATTCTGCGCCACTAATCGCCAATATTCGGCCATCAACAGATCAAGCATAGTCATCAAACACACACAGTCCCAAAGCGCTAGCACGTGGAGACTTACTTGAGAGATGTGGTAGGCTGCTGTACCTCGTAGCCATCCTTGAAACCAACGAATGACGCTACATCTGCTGCTGGACTGCCACGAAAAAGGCGAGTGCTCGTGAAACTTCATGTCAAATGATCATGCTAATAATAACCTTCTCTGAAGCGATTGGTGGCATAAAAATCCACAAAAAGCAGTCTACCCAGCACTCCACGACAAAGCCTTTCGTCACAACGCAACTGCACAGTCAATCAGATGTCTCTCCTCTTTACCACTTACGATATCTTGTCATCAGGTACGATCGTTATCTTTCTCAAAAAGTTTGTTTTGAACTAAAAGAAATTTACTCGAACACATTACCTATCCTCCGGTTTGCTTTCTGTCACGAGGATGCTCGAAAAGAGTAAATTCAATGCGCACTATTTTGCGTCTTTCACTTGCTCGGCCAAATGGACGATCCCATTCCTGTGCCCAAGGGGTGTCATCCCAGGTCACGCCGTAACAAAACAGTTCACTGGAAGTGTCAATGCGCCAATGTTCCAGAAGCAGACAAAGAAGTCGCGCAGTGTCCAGGGCCACGTCCGACTTGCCCTTCGCGAAAAGCAGCACGCACAGGTGCTGCCCCCACCTTGCGTCAGCCAGGGACAACACCCTACAATGCCTCTAGCGAAAAACGTCGTAATGTCGGCCATGTTACCTTCCAGTTCCTTTTGACCCCTTGTGCACTCTTCAGAACAGAAGTTGGGCACATTGTACCGTAACCAGTGAAAGCACGTAGATATTAATACTTTAACCAGTAGAAGTCCTTATTGTATCACACTGCATTTTTATAATTTTGTTTAGAAATTAAATTTTTATCCGAGAGGTTGCATAAAGATGGACGGAAAAGTCAACTCCAACCCAGTACCAAGCTACACTCTACAGTTGATGATTCAATACAATGATGTCAGATAACTGTCTTCTCACGACTTCTCGATATATTTCAGAAGTATGTTGTGGAATAAAAAAAATTGCTTCAAAATTTCTGTAATTAAACACATACAACCATTTTTATAGTTTCTGTCGTTCCTTAGTCGCTTCTGTATTTTTCTTGGATATGTGGTCTGTCTATGCGACTTAGCAAAAGGCTGTGTTTATGCTATAAGCATTTCGCTTCTTTCTAGCTGTGAAGCATCCTCCGCGCCCTGTAATACGTGTCTGTTGTGCGTATATAAAAAAGTGCTGTCTCCATTAGTTTGTGAAATATTAGGAGTCTCCACATCACGTGGAAAAGTCTATTTAATAATATTCCAAACAATTTCAAGCGCACATTATTTCATATGGTGTCTTTTTCGACATATCTGAGTGCTACGTACTAATACGCTTGTACAATAATATAATGAAAAGGGAGCACCTGAAACTACGCGACGAGATTAGTTTTGCTCATGGAAGAATTTCTGTATTGTTCTTAAAAGATCGGTAATAGAAGGCGGAGGGAAAACTAAATGCGTTACCTATGAACTATTATCTTTTATTATAAGTTGAAAATTAGTAACGTGAAGACGTATCACCATGTACCCAGCGATGGCTGTCTGCACAATCCTCTGTGGCCGTGTATCGACAGTAATGCTCTAATTTGCGACTCTGTTAATGAAGGCCAAAGTCACTAACCATGGATCATTGATGAAATGTGAATATCTGTAATATTTTCCTTGTGAAGCACATTAAAAGGAACTACATGGTCCTTCGTAAAATTACCGGCGGCGTCCAGCATTTCATAAATATGGCTTAATTAGGATGACGATCCTAGCAGGTAAAATACGTCGTATGAAATAAAAGAAATAAAGAAAAAGGGTACTAATACTGGGCCAACACCTAAATTTAGTAGAATATCCCTTCTTGTAACGGGCAGGTAGCACAAGACGATATAAACATATGGAAGTAAACACCAGCGGCACTAACATGTGCAAGGTCTCCCAAATCTTTAGGATCAAAAGTATAGTGACGCTAAGGAATCGTAAACTAAGTACCGTACTCTGATATACAGAATTAATTGTCGAAATGAATGTTTAGCTTTATATTTGTATAAAGAAGTAAACCATCTACTAACAACAGTTCCCACTGGCCAACGTCAGTCTCAGTGCATTAGGGCGGCTCTTATTTTTCAAGTTTGATCTTTTATTTGTGCTACCACTCAGCTTGGTTCCATTCTACCAAAAAATGAGCTGTGTGTTATTTAGGCTCGATAAGGAAAGGGGTTGGCTGCTCCCTCCGCCGTTACGTTATGAAAAAACTGAAAAATCACATTGAATATTACTTAATTTTTAATTTAGAAATATTGTTTGGGAAGAGATGGTTAACAAATAACTTTCAAAAAACTATTAAAATATCTGTATTAACTGTAAACACACTTTATGAAACTACTTTATACCATATTTGCAAGGAAAATATGACGAGAAAATCATATTTGCTTCTAAACTTTAATTTTTTGATAACGCTCTTTTTCTTATTCACTGGAACCTTACGTCGATACTCACAATTCTGCATCTGTTTCTTGTTTTACGTAATTTTTACTGCAGTCCTCCCAGCTGGGCCACTTACGATTCCCATTTAATTAACTAGGTGCAGAGTGCTGAAAAAATTTCACTTTCATTCTCTTGCGAAGGTTTAGTCTTAAGTAACTCGAGAAACAAAGCGACTGGGACAACAAATTACTATTATGTTATTAGCAAGAAACCGTTCAAAGCCGGCCGGAGTGGCCGACGGTTCTAGGCGCTACAGTCTGGAACCGGGCTACCGCTACGGTCATAGATTTGAATCCTGCCTCGGGCATGGATGTGTGTGATGTCCTTAGGTTAGATAGGTTTAATTGGTTCTAAGTTATAGGCGACTGATGACCTCAGAAGTTAAGTCGCATAGTGCACAGAGCCTTTTGAACCATTTGAGCCAAACCGTTCAAACGAAATGGTAAGCTGAATGTATTTTCTTGAATTGGGATTGATATGGCTCATGATCTGCGACGATTTAAAATCGGAAATTCTGCGGGCTTTACTGCGCAGTTCTGTAAGAAAGGTCGTGTCAGCGGACGAAGGGAATCCAGGCAAGCAGTGCAGACAGCTACCTGGCTGACCTAGATGGCAACAGTGGTTGTCACGAAGCGGGCGTGGTGGGGTGGCTGTAGCACCCCAAGCCGGAGGCCATAAAACACCACACTGCAATCTGACAGAGGGACCTCGGTCCGCCGGCAATAAGAACATGCAAGGGTCGCTCAATGGACACCAGTTCCCCCATCCTTTTCTCTCTTCCTATCGGTCCACGCCATTGTTCTGTTAATCAGGACTCGTTCCTCGTGTCTGATATGTTTTGCTCGCTCTGCCAGTTATCAATGAAATTATCATTTGTAATTTAATCTATAAGTTTAGTGTTATTTTGTTGTGTTGTTGAAATACGGCTTTATCTAAGAAAATCATCACACGATAGGTATTTAATTGCCCTGTATTTAGTACACTAGGGATTTTTCGACAAACAAGCTTTCTACAGGTGAGACTTGATTCGGTGTTGTTCACAGGAGAGAAATTGTGGCGTGAAGTTAGTAGAAATTAGTCTAATAAGAGCGTCAGTTTTCCAAAAGTTGCAAGTGCAGAAGCTTACATTATTAAAGATTTGTTTCAGAAAGCGTCCGCCCCTAACGTTGCAAAGACGGGAATGGCACAATTTATAAATGATTTTCTTAGATAAAGCCGTATTTCAACAGCCCTTTTGACAGCTTTCATCGCAAACGCCTTTAGGCGAAAACCATAGCCACCGATAGAGGAATAAACAATTGGCAAAATGAATACCCGGGCAATGTCGGGTTTGTAAGCTAGTAGGTAATAAAACGGAGAGATTATACGTTATGTACCTGTACTTTTCTCCACAAAGAAATTATAATTTTCTCAATATTTAAAGTAACAGCTGTTTTTGCTTATCAGTAGGTCTACTACTGCGTTACTAAAATAACTTGTTTTGAAATATTTTAACTTACGTAAGTGAAATAAACGTAAAAAGCTGTAAGTTGTTAGTAATTGTGGCATTTAACTGTGATCTTTCTTTCTTTAAATTATTGTTCCATGTTTTTCATCAACTTTAAAGGCAATACGCAACTTAAAGACTTTGACGAATTCAAATAATATGTTAATTTTCTGTGGTACCAAGAAGTTGGTACTGAGACATAACAATTTGAGCTATTACTTTCTGGTGGCTGCAAGTTGCAGAATATTAAAAACTGTCGTAAAAAAGTGAATTATTGTAAATGTGTGCCAGCTTTAGATCGCATGAACGACCAGAATATATGAATCGGTCTGATTTCTTTTTTTTTTTTTCACTTTTCATCTCCTTAATTTGCTTTTTTTCCTCAGTATAACGATTTGAAAAAAAGAATCTGAAAGTTTTTCGGCCAACCCTGCTGCACATGCCAAGCACGTTGTACACAAACGACGTTTTGGTCGATATGGATTATTCGTTGTGACTGCGAGTAATTTTTCTGGCTTGTAAATCACCTGCCAACGACGTCACGACTGGATCAGTAACGTCCATGATTAACTGACCGTGCCGAGTGTGGAGCTCCTAATTCTTCAGTACCCTGCAGACCTGTCTTTGCACAAAGGCAGTGAATTTGGAGCTTCGTCTACTAAGATGGTAAGTTAACCTATTCTCGTTGACTTTAGTACAGTCATAACAGTGGATTTAGTGTCTTCTTAATCTTTGTTTTGTTGTATACTTGATTTTCATGAAAAACAGTGAAGGTTGCTCGATGGCCTTGCATTTTTCCTGCTAGTGTTCTTCCACAAGAGAGACAGAGTCTCTGAAAGCAAGAAGGCGTTTTGCATTTTACACTACCTGAACAGAAAAGAGCCTATACTCGGCTGGTCCCGGCGAAGGTTCGAGTCCTCCCTCAGGCGTGGGTGTATGTGTTTGTCCTTAGGATAATTTAGGTTAAGTAGTGTGTAAGCTTAGGAACTGATGACCTTAGCAGTTAAGTCCCATAAGATTTCACACACACATAGAGCCTATACTACGCATAAATAACAACGTAAGTGGGTGAATATTTCAGTGAAAATTGCCTCAACAATGACATAGCCAGACCTGTTTAATGAAGAAGATCATTTTTGTCGGTGTTTAACACTTCACAAAACACAAGATACAATTGATAAAGTAAAAACACTATTTCTGATTTCTAAATATTTTTTAATATGTTTGCAAGTGTGGCAAATAAATATAGACATTCTGAAATCTGTTTTCAGATATGTGGAGAATTTACTGTACGATCTTTGTCAAAAACTTTCACTACGAATTTTGCTTTTGTCATTAAAGTGGCCGTCACGAAATTAGACATCTCAAGGTCATACTCGCTCCCTGCAGTCCGCCGGCGCTAAGCACTGTGATTCGAATGCCACAGAGTTTTTGTTGCCGCATGTACTCTGTTAACAGTGCATTACGTAAGCGCCAGGCGAATATTCTGTTTCTGTGCGATATCGTGTGTTCACGTGTGGAATCAGTCTTCCGTAGAAAGGTGCACTGTTGCGTGTTTGGCAGTGAGCGTAATACACGTGTAGTGCTACTGCAGTTGGTGAGCGAAAAGGGCGAAAAGCCATTCGAAAGCAATCTACACTTCTCGTATCGAAAGTACTGAAGATTTTTTACTGATCTTGCATCAGTGAAGAGGCCATGAATTGTGTAAACTTTGCCGAAGTTCGTAAAATGACAACAGCATTTCTATTCCTGAATAGATTGTATTCTCTACTAACAGTGAAGTAAGATCGGCTGAATCTCTCAATGCGAGCACATGTTCTGAATCTCCAGGAAAGGGATGTAAGTGAAAACGAAAGTTACGGAATTTGACGGTACTGACAAAAATTTAGTGGATAGAAATGTACTTCGATGCACTACAACAGAGGAGACCGTCAGACGGCTAGAAAAATAGAAAGTGCTCACCATGAAAAAACTAATTATAGTAGCTCAGAGACGACCGTTCTTTGTCTGCTTTGCTCACTTTGTTTTAGATTCAGAAAGCGTAATGATGGACAGACATTACAGCCGCAAGAAAAATGCACTTACTGTTTGCTGAGGACAATAGTCTGGTTTTCACAAAACCACACCCACAAATATACAGTGAAGAGCAAAGAAACTGGTACACCTGTTTTACATGGTTTAGGTACCCCGCGAAGATATGAAATGCCGCAACACGACGTGGCATGAACCCGACCATGTCTGAAGTAGTGCTGGAGGGAACTGACACCATGAATCCTACACGGCTGTCTGTAAATCTACAAGAGTACGGGGGGTGAAGATCTCTTCTGAACAACACGTCGCAAGACATCCCAGATATGCTCAATAATGTTCATGTCTGGGAAGTTTGGTGGACAGTGGAAGTGTTTAAACTCAGAAGAGTGTTACTGGAACCACTCTGTAGCACCCCATGAAGTGTGGGGAGCCGCGATGTTCTGCTGGCATTGCTCAAGCCCGCCATAAAGAACAGTGGACATGAATGGATACAGGTGATCACACAAGATTCTTACGCACGTGTCACCTGTCAGAGTTGTATCTAGATATCAAGGGTCCCATGTCACTCCAACTGCATGTGCCCCACACCATTACAGAGCCTTTACCAGCTTGAACAGTCCCCATGGCTTCTGGGGTTGTCTCCATACTCATACACGTTCATCCGCCCGATACAATTTGAAACGAGACTCGTCTGAAAAAGCAACACGTTTCCAGTCATCGACAGTCCATTGCCGATATTGACGGGCCCTAGCGAGGCGCAAAGCTTTGCATCGTGCAGTCATCAAGGGTACACGAGTGGGCCTTCGGCTCCGAAAGCCCTTATCGATGGTGTTTTGGTGAATGGTTCGCATGCTCACACTTGTTGATTTCCCAGCACTGAAATATGCTGAAATTCTCGGGAGGGTTGCACTTCTGTTACATTGAACGACTCTCATCAGTCGCCGTTGGTCCCGTCCTTGCAGCATCTTTTTCCGCAACCGGACTCCTGATATTCGCGGTACACTCGTGACACGGTCGTAGGGGAAAATCCCCTACTTCATCGCTACCTCGGAGATTCTCTGTCCCATCTCTCGTACGCCGACTATGACACCACGTTGAAACTCACTTAAATCTTGATAACCTGTCAATGCAGTAGTAGTAACCGATCTAATAACTGCATCAGACACTTGTTGTCTCATATAGGCGCTGCCGACCGCAGCGCCCTAGTCTGCCTGTTTACACATCTCTGAATGCGCATGCCTATACCAGTGTCTTTGGCTCTTCAATGTATTTTGCTCTCTTTCAAGGGAAATAGTTGGCTTGAAAGTACTTACAGTTACCATTCTATAGAGTATATCGATGAAATGGGTAACGGGTGCAGTGACGAAGGTTCTAGAACAGCTGCAAATAAAAAAATCAGGAGTTAGGGAGTATTCTCCGTCTTATTAAGGCAAGATGTCAGAACTACTCATAAAGTCCTGGAGGTATATTACAGCGCACTGAATCTTTCATAAATAAAATGCGTACATACGTGACACGCTACTGTAGTGACGTCTCAGATGTTACCAAAATTAATTTAATAGTTTTCTTGACAACTTTTTCACTGGAAGGCTTTGAAACGTCCCCTTGGAAAAATTATACAAGACTGTGCTTAAACTGACACACAAATTTTTAGCGCAACGCAATCTGACTTTTAAAAATCCCTACGAAAGAATGGCCCTGACTGACATTAATCTATACCTTTCAAAAATCACTTACCTCACCAAAAATCTTCGTTAGTCGAACTACTGCAATACAGCGAGCGCCACTACTGCCAGCTAAATAAAAGATTCAAACTACAGTAGGCACTAACTACTGATAGGCATAGTTAGCGAATGAAAGATTTTAATAGAGAACAAACAATGTATTTACCTTAATAGTCATAATATATATAGCAGTTCATGACATCCATTCTTACAAATTTCAAAACTCCGCCATTTCTCTCCTCACATCCACCACTGCTGACGACTCGCCTCCAACTGCGCAACGCTACGCGCTGTTAACAGCCAGCTGCCCAACACTACAATAGCATATATTCCAACAATGCAAACCAGCCACAGACTGCACACAGCACAGCCAGTGATTTTCATACAGAGCGCTACGTGGCGTTACCAATATAAAAATCTAAACAGCCTACTTACACCTTTACAAAGTCCAATAGAACGCAAATCCGTCAGTGACGGCATTTCTCTTTACGTTCATACCTCTTATGCTATTTTATTTTTTATCTCTGAATACTTTTATGTTTTCACGATAAAATATGTATCACATGCGTCTACAAACTTTGAGAACTTCCGTATTTTATTTTCAGTCCAAAAACGTCAATGGTTCTGTTTTTTTCCAAAGACTGAAATAAAAAAAAACTTTCTTCAACATTTTTGTAACGTTAGGTTTAATTTCTTTCATAGCAGCTGGCAGGAATTTTCTTTTGGTAAGTACTCTGTGATATTCTAGACTAAATACAGGGAAGTGTAATATTTTTATCGTAATTTTTAGGAACGTTTGAAATTATCGATAACTGGCAGTGCTTTACTATGGTGACATGACATTCAGGTCCCTATTTTTGTGACAGCCGCTATAGAAATCACTATTATCAATCTTATTCCTACATTCTGTTTCTATATTTTAACTCTTTCGTAAATCGGATGGTCCATCTTTGCCACACTTTCGCCATTCAGATTCCAAACTGCATAGCAGATAGCACTGGCGACATACGCAGTTTTGATGCAGCCCTGTAAAGGGTAACGACCATTCATGTAGTCGACACAAGTAGCTGGTCAGAGTACTACTCCACGTTTCATTGTGCCAACTGCTTGCCCGCTTTGTTGGATTCTATCATTCAGTTGAGATTCACCTTTCACAGCCACTGCCGGTCATCACTGTCCATTTCATTTTATCTTTTCTGAACGAACCATAAGCTGGCTTTTGAATGCGTGCATAGTGTACGTGATGTCTCTGCCAGGGGAATCCCTGTCGTAACAAGAAAGAATAAACTTTCCCGCAAAAAAAGGGGGACGGAGCTATACGAGCTGAGCCGACTGGGTGAATGCCAGTCGCTGTTTGTCTATGTTGTTGACTGAGTGTGCGAATGATAAGCATTGTTATAATTATTCGCGAAATAAACAGATTCAGACTACCAGAGTGAAAATAAATTACGAACAGGAATAACAGGTATGAAAGGTTACATGTCAGACTTCTTGGTGCATCCAAGAAAAAGAAATTTGGACAGAAAATTTTTGCCAGATCGTTACACTACTAAGATATACAGTCCCTGGTTAGCAGCCGCTTCCTTCTATTCTCGGAATAGCACTGAAGACGCATCGTACTAACACGTAATAACGCGTAACCGGAAAATAAACGCAGGATAACCGAGCCGGTGATTCCGGCAGGGTTGCGAAGTTAGCCGAAGAATAGGTTTTGACAAAGGCTGGCATAGTTACAGAATTAGTGACAAATAGATTGTTTGTTAGAAATGGAAGAATATGACGTTTCCCAATTCATATAAACATTTCGTAGCCCTACCACTTTTCGATTCATGATTGAGAAACTGGAGCATATGAATGAAATGTGAAACTATTTGCTAACATAAAACTTTTTGCTTGTAGCAGGCCTAATTAATTTTGGTATTTCGTGTATTATATTCTGTCGTGTTATTTATGTAAATGAAGTAGATAAAAATATCCATTTGCGCCAAAACGGTCTCGCTTATTTGGCGTGTGTAACAATTGCTGCGATATTAGAAAAGCCTATTTCGTTTTATCTAGCAGGCAGTGACAAAACAGACGTAACCAAATCGAGAAACCACACCAGCCTTGGGTACTATTCGTTTTAACAGTTTTTTCAGTATTAGACAGCGACATTTTGATTTTTCATGTGGCAAAATGTTTGACGAACTCTGATTAGGTAATTCTTACGCAGAAAGGAAACCACGCCTTGTAAAAATGTAGGAAGATTAGAGAGAAAAAAATGCTGGGGGCTAAGGATTGAAGAAATGTGTACTGTCTAGCTCGTCTCTTGTCTTTACTACTTTTATGTTCCCCATGTTTAATTTTATGCCACACAAAAGAGAAACTTATTAGCTAATAGGCATTAAAGAGCGCAATCTTTCTAGTGAGTCCTTATTCTCCTGATCATAAATAATACCACCGAACATTAATTGAGAGTTTTTTATGGGGGGGGGGGGGGGGGTAGGATGTCAAATTGGCCGACTGCGAGCAGTAGAGGAACCACAGGACATTTTAATTTCCACTGTCCTGAATATGGGTTGATGGTTTCCATTACAAAATATACACGTTTGTACTCGTATTCCACAGAGCCAAATAAGATGACGTGAGATAGAAGAATGTTGTGTGAAGAGGCATGGCACTGCAGTTTGGCACACTTAGGACCAAATAACATGTCTTACATTTCCTGAACATATATGTTTTACATATCAAACTTTTCAGAAAGATGTGCCCTACAAAATGAAAATATTTTTGAAATATAGGCTTTTTTAAATTTTTGACGTCCTATCTCCAACGCTCGAGAGGGAGGGAGGGAGGGGGGGGGGGGGGGGGAGGGGCGCCACTATCACGTTATTGCCCCGGTTCTGAAGTATCGTAAATCCGGGTCTGGGTACACTTCCTATAATGCAGACTCTCATCGACGTTGCATGTATATTGGCTGTCACACAGTGTCCTCGTTTTATCAATAACAAAAAAGTCAAACTGCGTGATATCCTTCTGTAAGCTTGGTAGATATGCTTTAAATTCGGATTGTCCTGTTTGAAAGCTGTAATAAGGTTGCACTATCCCAGACAAACTGCCTTGGTATCTTTGAGTGCGTCTGGCTTTAAAAAAATGTATCAACTTTCATATGGCAGCCGAAGCAGAAATATTTCCAGATCTCGTTCTGTTTCTCCACTGTGTTGTCGTCAAATATGAAAACGCTGTTTGGCTTTACTTTTTTATGTAAGGAATATCACTGCTTTCGCCGAACATCTGGTTCGTTACTCGTTTAGTGCCTTTCAGTATCTCCTGCAATAGCTGATATTTTGGCTGAAACATGGTTTTCGAAAACACACACAGACATACACACACACATACACATATGTTCAAAGCGATCTCCCTCAGGATGTTTTAATAGTGTTAGAACAAGATCAATCTTCTCATAATCTAAAGGCCCTAAAATTAAACCACTGTATTTTCTGGAAGTAATGAACCGTTCCACTTCTTCCCACAACTTCAAGCATCATCATTACAGCGCCAAGAGTCTTTCGAAGGGGGTGTTGCGCCAACTCCATGACGACAACGATTATGTGGATATTTTACAAAGAACACATGAATCTGCTAAACACAAAAACAACCGCAGTTCTGTGCCTATATCTGGCATACTTGGCTCGTACTTTTCTACCTCCATTCGAGCACAACTGAGCGAATATAGCGAGCAGACACCAATGTCTTGTAGAATCGGCAGACGTATGATTGCCAATTTAGTCGACGCTCTACAGCACACTTTACAATACTGCAGATTCTTAAACGTCTGTTCGTGCAAATGTAAGCATTCTCTGCTTTTATATATTTTAAATGATCCAGTGGAGTCCTCTGTTGCGACTGTACGATAGTCTAGCATTACTGATGGCTAGCGAACGTCGCCGTGGAACAAAGCAGAAACAGGCATTGATGTATTGCATAGTCGATACTTCTACTCATCTGCAGATAATATCACTTTCGCATCACAAATCGTGGATTGGATTTTCTAATAAAATCACCTGCTGGAACTCCTGGTTGGACATCATAGCGATACTGACACGTTTAAAGCCTGCATTTTTTAAACTTTAGCTAATGTTAGACAATATAATTACCCGTCATGATGCTTCTTCACCTCATCTGCTGCTGCTGTCATCCACTACATTATCTTAACCTTTTGCTGGTCTTCTCATGACTAGATGAACTATTCATTGATCGCTGTTTTTATACATTTTTTGCAGCAGTGATTGCAACTTTAAAATAATCAGAATATAAAAGACGAATACGCTGGCCTCTGTTGCCAGTTTGTCAGAGTAATGAAAGCTATCAGCGTTTGTGGAGCGACAATGCTCATCGTTAACTTATGTGAGGGCAATGAGTGTTTACCGTGGGCGAGGTCTCCTGGTGCACCAACCATCAACTCGCTATTTAAGAAGAACACTGACTGCACAACTTTGGTGTATTCAAGAAAACTACTTCACTTAGATGTTCCAGATATTCCTGAATATGGTATGACGATTCAACTGGAGGATTATGGCGTCCAAGGTGATGACGAGCAAGTAACTACTGCCTACTCCATATTCGAGTGGTTGAAATCACGAAATATTTGTAAAGTGCTTCCAGACATTTATGGTAAACTTATTCAGAGACGTAACTGCTTAAATTCTCTAGACTTTTACCTGTTTCCTACACAGCTTACACCTCTGCTATGTGATATTTCCCACAGATTTACGTTATTCGATATTGCAGTGCACACTGTTCCTTCGGACATGTATGTATATATGAGCGAACAGGCACTGTGGTGACTGCAGCCATCATGCAATACATGAAATGTATTCGCAGCTGCAAATACGGACAACCATCAGCTGTATAATGGAATGACGACAATGAAAATTTGTGCTGAACTGGGACTCGAACCATGATTTCCCACTTTACGTGAGCAGTCGCCTTGACCACTTTGACGACTGGAGCTTTGCATGACTCATGGCCAGACCCAAAATTTCATATGTCGTGGCTGATGCGTCAGAACCTGCACTTCTACACATTGTGTAATTCTCTTACTGGGAGATGACATTTCAATTGAAAGTCGCTGGTGTCGGCGGATAAATATGATATTGCAGTATGTGTGTGTCGTTAAGAAGTACTATGCAATGCTCCTTCAGACATGCATGCATTATCTGTGTGTGAACATGGTGGTTTAGCAGGTACATAAGACACTACCGACTAATCCACAATTATTATGTCAGTGACACACTGTAATATATTGATTATTCCTTGCTACTGTAATGTTATTTTGAAGCTGTGAGAAAGGAGGACAGGCGCCTCAAGGCGCGGAAGCAGAGACGATGCTAAGGGCAAACAAAACTAGGAGAGATATTGTTACATGAAGTAAACCGTAAGGGGAGAGCCTTGCGAAAATGCAGACGCTCCCAGACGCGGTCTCAGGGCGCTAGATACTCTTCAAGGAATTAACATGTTACTTCATAAGTCGTCTAGACGCTGTAGTAGGTTGCCAACGTAGAACTTTGTAACCAACAGGCACGTATTAGCATATAAAGCCAGCTTGATACCAGCCTTGAGAACAACAACGTCAGTAGGCTCACAAGTGTTAGAAAGATAGCGAAAACGCCAAAAAAACTGTTGATCTAGCAGTTCCTACTCCGGGGAGCACGAGGGGCGGGGCTAAATGACGTATAACAATAATGTTGCAAGCATTATTTGGCAGAGCAGTTGTAGGTAGGCTGTTTAGGTTTTCTTATTGGTAACGCCGCTTAGCGCTCGGTATGAAAAATCACTGGCTGTGCTGTGCGCAATCTGTGTTTAGTTTGCATTGTTGTCTGCCATTGTAGTGTCGGGCAGCGGCAGCTGGATGCTAACAGCGCATAGCGTTGCGCAGTTGGAGGTGAGCCGCCAGCAGTGGTGGACGTGGGGAGAGAGATGGCGGAGTTTTAAAATTTGTAAGAATTGGTGTCACGAACTGATTTATATATTATGACTATTAAGGTAAATACATTGTTTGTTCTCTATTAAAATCTTTCATTCGCTAACTATGCCTGTCAGTAGTTAGTGCCTTCAGTAGTTTGAATATTTTATTTAGCTGGCAGTAGTGGTGCTCACTGTATTGCAGTAGCTCGAGTAACGAAGATTTTTGTGAGGTAAGTGATTTCTGAAAGGTATAGGTTAATGTTAGTCAGGGCCATTCTTTTGTAGGGATTTTTGATAGTCAGATTGCGTTGCGCCAAAAATTATTGTGTGTCAGTTTAAGCACAGTCTTGTATAATTTTTTCTAAGGGGACGTTTCATATGTCGACCCTTAGCCAAGGATACCTCACTGGAATCTTCTGATTTTTCCTTGTAGTTTGTGTAGTTAGTGTAGCTTTTGTTTATTGCTAGCGCGTAATCATAGAGAGAATTTCCTTTGTAGTTGCAGTCTTTCATTGTTGTACAGTAAAATAGTTGTGGCATGCATGTAGTTTTGCACGAAGTATTTCGCAGCTGCGCTTGCAATTAACTAGATATTATATTCAGTGCTATGTTAATGTGTTCTCTTATTTTTGTTCTTCAAATAGTGTTTTTCTGTGTTGTTGTGTGAAAAATTATGACAATAATGGCGTGTGAAAAACGTAACACTAGGCTCCAAAGTAAACTGAGAAATGACAGTGAAGACGAAAGCAGCGTGTTAGCGTCACCATGTAATGAATTCACTAACGTTCAAAGTAGTAATTTGGTAATAGCGCATAGGGAAATGTAGCGGGCTGCAAATAATGGTGTAGGCAGTGAAACAATTAGTGAACAGGGAAGCATTATCGATCGATCGGTCGGCAACAACTCGCCTCAGGATTCCGAAATGTCAGGACACAATCTTGCAAATACTGTAGATTCAGATTTTGCGTCCTCACCGTTTTCTCAAATAAATCAAGACACATTTTCTGCTTTTCAAAATGCGAATATTGCCGGTTCAAATGCACTGCCGAAAAGCACTGAGGAACATGTTTCAGACACCAGTGCACTGTTATTACAGTTAATGCAACAAATGGGACAAAGGCTACAAAAGTTAGACACAGTGCTTGAACAAAATCAGAATCAAATGGGACGAAATCTTCGAAAGTTAGACACAATGGAACAAAATCTTCAAAAGTTGGACACAATGGAACAACACCAGAGACAAACACAGCAACAGTTAGACACAATGGAACAACACCAGAGACAAACACAGCATCAGTTAGACACAATGGAACAAAATCTTTGGAAGTTAGACAGCACACTTGGACAAACACATAACGATTTAACTACTGAGTTACATAACATTGAATCGAAATGCTAAAAAATCTGTAATGACGTAAAAACACAAATTTGTGAGCATTTTCAACCTATTTTTTCTCGGCATGAAAATGCATTACAGAATCATGAAGCAGCCATAAAAGAACTGCAAACTATTGTTCGTGAAAATCACGATACCTTGCAAGCTAAAATGGACTCAGTTGCATCCACCGATTAGGTTACGCAACTTGCAAGAACTCAGGAAAACTTAAAGGTCACAGTAGATTCGATTTCAACACAAATGGACACTCTGAAACTTGGTTCAGAAAAACACACTGAGGAAATGTGTTCACTATCGGAGAAAGTAGCCGAACTTTCAGATCAGTTCACTAACTTATCTACAAAGGTAGATGATGATCTGAATGATACAGAAGAGTGCGAACAAATTAGGAAATTCAAACAAAATCAGAATCAAATTAATACACAACACCAAAGAGAAATCCGGGAAGTGCAAGATCAGCTGACACAGGTAATACAAGAATTACGTATTTCAGAGGACACTCGCGCCCCAGTACGGGAAGAGGGACTTAGAAATACAGAACAACCACAAAATAATAACACAGGACATTTCGGAAATCATGAAAGAAATTGGCAAGGTGCGCCGAATTTTGAGATGGAACCGCCGACACGACGTAACAGTGACCGATATGCTACTCGCCGACACTATGATTTTGACTATAAGCTGTTCATTACTGCACGTAAATTCAAAACATTTAAGAATTCTGGCAACGACATTCATCCACAAGCGTGGCTCCATCAATTCTCTCATTGTTTTCCTCCCAACTGGTCATTAGAACACAGATTAGAATTTATGTGTGGCTACTTGGAGAGTGAACCAGCTGTAAGAAATCGATCGGTCATTCACGATTGTCATAGTGAAGGAGAATTTTATCATGCCTTCCTCTCAGCATATTGGTCTCAATCTACACGAGACCGAGTAAAACATAGCATCATAATGATGAAACATTTCGAACAATCTGAATTTTCCAGTCTTGTCAAATATTTTGAAGACATGTTACATAAGAATCGGTATCTTTCAAACCCATACAGCCCCTCAGAACTCATCCGCATTTGCTTAATCAAATTACCTGAACATTTACGACAGATTATTTTAGCAGGACGATGCAAAGACGACATTGAAGCTTTTCAGGGACTGTTACAAGAACTGGAAATTGACACTGACAATCGCGGAACGCGAAAACAGGAGCACAACAATTACAGGTCACACCTGTCACAATTCCGCGATGACAGAAATAATACACGACAAGGCTATTCGTACAACGTAAATCGTGACCAAAACAGACACCACCCGTATGACAACCGTTGGCAGAGTAGTAATTATTACAGGGAAAGATCACCTCTCCGCGGTAATGACTATCACAGAGACAATCAGAGAAACAGACAATATGGAAACCAAAATAATTATTATCAAGGGAGACGGAATAACTTAAGACGCAACGGTCCAGCGAGCAGTTACTATTCATGGAGAAATTCTCCACCACGTGACCGACAAGAAAGAAACTATGGAATCTACCGACATGACGACACACGATATGATCGTAACGACAGACCTGAATTGCAGCAGAACTGGCGGGATTCAAACAGAGCAGGGCCCTCTCGACAAGGTGAATTTGTAGAAGTTAGGTCTCCAAATCCCATTAACGACTCGCGCCAACAAAGACACAATAGGCAATGACTCACACCGCTGGCAGCCGCAAAACGTACGCATGAAACTGACGACGCAGCTGCCGTAGCTAGTAATTACGTAAAAATGGAAGACATTAGGGATATCTTACTCCAGGAACAGGACGTAAAACATAACAACATTGCATATCCTGTGATTCACATTACAGTAAATGACGTATAATTTACGGCAGCACTTGACTCAGGCAGTCCCATTTCAGTAATTAGTGAAACAGCTTTTAGTAAATGCAGCAAATCGAAAGATTGTCCCACATTTCCGTTACGCAAGATTAAATTACAAGGTGCAGTCATTGGAAAAAGTGTAGATGTACGGCAACAAACCAACTTAGAATTCTTTTGTCAAAGCCACAGCTTCTCTATGAATTTTCTAATTGTTCCATTATTGTCGACGGAAATTATACTGGGAGTAGACTTTTTGAATGAATACAAAGCTATCTTAAACTTTCACGATGCTGAAATAAGTTTAGAGAAAGAAGGTAAGTCAATAGCTTTGAAATTTGAAGATTGGCTCTCAAACCATGACGAGGAAATTAATCGGCTTTACCTTCTGTTAGACAACAGTTCGGAATTTTCTACGGAACTAGACACTAACAATCACTCTGCAAGTACTGACAGGGATGATATCGACGGCATATTTGAAACTAATGAGTTAATTCAGAATAAAATTCAAAAAATTGAGAATTGTAATGACACTGATAGGCAGGACCTTTTTGAGATTTTACAAACACATTCCACAGTTTTTACTCACAAAACAGGAACAATCAATGGATTTCAATACCAATTTCGTGTTCGTGAGCATACAAAATTTTGTGTTAGACCATACGTAATTCCAGCACATTATAGGGACCGTGTTAGAACAGAAATACAATCTATGCTTGACGACGGCATTATTGAGCCTGCAGTAAGCTCATACAACAATCCATTACATGTTGTTGAGAAGAAAAATGGATCGATCAGGCTTGTCTTAGATTCGAGACAAATCAATACTATCATTATTCCTGAAACAGACAGGCCGCAAACGTTGGAAGAACTTCTTCAAAATTTTAATGGTGTAAAAGTGTTGTCTTCCATTGATCTCAGATCCAGCTTTTATCAGATCGAACTTCATCCAGAATGTAGAAAATACACAGCTTTCCTTTGTTTCGGCGTTTGTTATCAGTTTCGGAAACTTCCTTTTGGCTTGAACATTTCTTCGGCGGCATTCATTCGCGGGCTAAATTCCATATTACCTGAGTTCTTAAAACGTCACATCACCTTATATGTGGACGATATTTTGATAGCAGAAGCCTCATGGGAACAACATAATCGCATCCTCAACAGCGTGTTACGTATTTTTGCAGAATCTGGAATTACAGTTAACTTGGAAAAGTCTGAATTCGGTAGGACAAAGGTGAAGTTTTTGGGACATATTATTTCTTCTGAAGGCATTCAGCCGGATCCTGAAAAGTTAGAAGCAATCAGAGCCATTCCAGTTCCATCCACAAAAAAACAAGTCCGCAGTTTTCTAGGTCTCGTAAATTTTTACCGTCGTTTTCTGAATATGCAAATTCTAGTTACACCAAAACTTTGTTCTCTCACTGGAAAAAATACTATTTGGAACTGGGACGAACAAGCACAGTTGGAATTCAATTCTTTGAAAGAATCGTTACTTAACGCGCCAATACTAGCTCATCCAGATCTCTCACAAGATTTTTGCCTTAGCACGGATTCTTCTAAAGTCGGTCTTGGTGGCCATTTATTTCAAGAAGCCACAGAAAATGACATTACTGTTCAGAAAACCATTGCTTTTGCGAGCCGAGTGCTAACAAAATCTGAAAAAAATTATTCCGTTACTGAATTAGAAGCTTTAGCTATCGTTTGGGCATTTAACAAATTCCGTTTCTTTCTTTATGGTAAGCACGTAAAAGTATACAGTGACCATCGTGCATTACAATTTCTTATGTCTTCAAAATTAAATCATGACAGGTTAAAATGTTGGGCATTGTTTCTGCAAGAATTCCACTTCACAATAGTCTACATTCCCGGCAAGGAGAACATTGTTGCGGACGCACTGTCACGCGCACCGGCTGGGCTTGAGAAAAGTAACACAGAAAGCAACCTAGAGAGAAATTTCAGTATTCTTTACATCCAGAAAGTCGCCTTCGAAAACTTCATCACCACATCTTTAAAGGACATTGCTCATGAACAAGATAAAGATCCGATTTGCAAAGACATCAAAAGTAAATGGCATGAAAAGACACACACACAGATTCGGCATTATTATCTGGTTAGAAACAACATACTGTTCAAACGATGCACTGTTGATGACAAGCTATGGGTACTTTGCATTCCAGACGATTTTGTTAATAAGCTCATTTGGTACATTCATTTCAGCAATGCACATCTTGGTCCACGAAAATGTTATCATATTCTTCGAACGACTTGTTATTTTAACAATATGGAAAAGAGAATAGTCTTGTCTATTTGTAAACTTTGTCAAAAGGCGAAACCATCTACTGTCTCTCATCGTGCTCCATTGTTTCCTATCATTCCTTCTAAATTAAAAGAATTTGCTGCTGTTGATCTCTTGGGACCGCTTGTCAGAACATCTAATGGATTTTCGTACGTTCTAGTTGCTGTTGAACTTACTTCAAAATTTGTTTCTTTCACTCCGTTACGTAGAGCCACTGGACGGTCTGTATCCAACGCCTTTGTTAGAAATTTCTTACGTGAAGTTGGACACGTTAGTAAAGTAATTTCAGATAACGGACCGCAATTCAGATCTGCTGTCTGGTCACGCATGCTTCGTAACCATAAAATCAAATCTGTTTTTACTTCATTGTACTCACCACATTGTAACCCGTCTGAACGGATTATGAAAGAAATCAATAAGCTTTGCAAACTTTATTGTCACAGAAAACACCAGCATTGGGACAGATATTTACACTTATTTCAAAACGTGCTGAATGAAATGCCTCATGACTCCACTGCTTTACCACCTGTTCTTGTACTGAAGAATAAAGAACCACCAAACAGAATCAGAGAGCTTGTACCTTTTCCGAACACACGTAAACTTCGACACAAAGACATAATTGATTTGGCTATTAAAAATATAAATTCTGCTGCAGACAAAAGGAAAAAATTACACGGTAAAGCAAATGCAAAGAAATTATATATTGGTCAGAAAGTTCTCATTAAAGCTCATCCATTGTCACATAAGAAGGAACACTTGAGTCACAAATTCTTTCTAGTTTACAATGGACCTTACAGAATCCGACGTATACCACATGATAATTGCGTTGAAGTTGAAACTCTGCGTACTAGGAAGAGTAAAGGTTTACACCACATTTCACATGTAAAACCGTTTATTGAAAGATAATCTGCTTTTTAACTTTGTATTTGCCATATAACTTTTCACTTCACATTACTAGTATGCTTTGTCAGACTTATAATCTCTTAACATGCAGCAATATTTAAGTTAAATATCCAATCAAGGACCAAGAGAACTTATCTAAAGAGAAATTACGAATGCATTGTTACAGTGAACAGATGACACAGTGTCATTGTGTGTGTGTACATTCTTGCTTGTTAGTGGCACGATTATGTAACGACCATAAGGCTGACATACTTAGAACATTTACCAGTACTACTAATGAGATTTTAATGCAACATTTTGGTTTACTTGCAAATACATTCTGGATTTAAAGTACTTTCTGTGAGATACCAGATGACACAGTGGTTAGTATATGTGACAGCTACACGATTATATCACGACGCTACTAATGAGTGACAATTTACAATGTTGCTTTTGCGGTGTATCTGTTTTATATCTGCAGTTTTTCTGAATAATTCTGGAAACTAAAACACGTTTTGCTTGTAACTTTTGTGGTATAGCTACAATGAGACAGCCTTTTCTGTAGCCCAACAATACGTTACAGTACAGTACTTACTTCATCACGGCAATAAGCGTAGTAACTACGATATCTATACGCAAAGCATTTCAGTTTTGTTTATCATGAGGTAAGTACATTGACTTCTGCAGAACTTAGTTTTCGGAGGACGATAACTACGATACTTCCACAGAGATTACCTTACAACAAGACGCACAGTTTAGCGCTACCCTTACACGTATTTGAGTGATTAATTTTGTACTTAAACATTTATTCTTAAAGATATTTGAAGTACAATTATACAAAGGTTTTCCATGATACATTTCATTCCATTGCTGTAATCTGCAACACCTGAGGATATAATTACATTAATCCTCAGGGGGGTACACGCCTACTTTGTGTACCATGTGTATGGCAAGCACAAGGAGCCCTAGCTAATATGGTATTTGCTTATACAACTTTACACATCGGTACCATATTTCTCTAACACATTAATTACACAGTTATCTGATCATTTAACTGAGAGAAACAAACATTTATTTTACTTCATCAGTGACACATGTTTACGTAATTACACCGTTGGATAACTTCACACTTACGAAATTGTATTTTGTCTGTACTTTGTGAACTGTTCACATTTTTTCGGAACCATTGTGAACTATGAGAGCTTTGAATGACATATTTGGTATGGGATCATGATTTTTAAAGTACGTTTGAGGTAGATGACACTTTTGACATGAGCAGAGAATTTTTTTAGGTTTTGAAATTTTTGGAGGAAGCTACGACGATTTTGAGAATTTGACTGAGGTGTTATGATGTTATTATTACGATGACGATGTGTATTATGCTGTTGTGGCATGTTTATGATCAATAAGCTGATGCTATATGAGGAATTTGATTATGCTACTTATTTATTATGATGAAATATTGAAGAAGTGTCGACGAATAAGGTAAGGAATAAAGAGTAGTGGATAAGGACTCTGGTTTGTGAAAAAGGATGTCGGAAACCGAGAATCGTACTTTAAGAGTTATGAAATGTATGTAAATGCGTGAATGTATTACAATGCCGATGAAAATTTTTTGGACACTGTTATATCAATAGGATTTTATTTCTACAGATGAATAACGCAAATTCTTGACCTGTGAATTTTTTTGTATGAGACTGCCACTGTAGCGGAAACTGGTGTCGTAAATATTTCGGTAAGACAGTTAAGAGACCACCTGCGCGTAATGCGTCGTGGGCACCCAGCTGGGCGACAGCCACCAGGAAACAAGCCATTAGTGTGTGCCTTTCAGAGGCACAGGTAAAAAAAAAAAGGGAAGCCATTATCCTCGCTATTGACATTTCTTTGTTGAAAGCGTCGCAAATACGACATGCTCATTACTTGGAAACATTCTTACATCTGCACACCTGATTAACAAGTGTCTTTCTACGAGAGTTGAGAGAACTTCTACTGACTTATGAAATGCCACATAGCTATTGAATGATGTTTTTATTCTTTGCTTTGCATAATTGCTTATTTCATTTGATATCTGTTTTCAAGCTGTGTTACAGCATTGGTTTTATAAAATAAAATTAAATGCATTTGCTAATGTGAAAACTTTCTGTCAACAGATCTGTTAAATAATATTTTATGATCCACATTCTTAAAAAAAAAAAAAAAAAAAAGAGCACATGGAAAGGAACTGCATACATAATTTTCTTTTCAAGTACTTGGTAATTTATTTAATAGAATAAGCTGTGGTGCACCACTTTAATTACATAGACATTAAGATGTGATTATAACTTTCCCTTATCTGCATTGTTGTCTTTAGTATAACATTTTTTCTGCTTGAGCTTTGTCATGTTTAGGTATAAGTTATAGCATTTGCTGCGGCTGTTTCCCATTGATAGTGCTACTGAATGTCACTTTGTATTACTAGGTTAAGCCAATTTTATTACTGATTTATTTTTCTTGTTTGCTGCACATTGCCTTATATTAGTTGTAATGTTGCTGCCTTTTTTTGCCAATTTCCATTTTTTTTATCATTGCTATTTGTATTTTTGTATTAATTGTTTTGTGCTGCTGCATTGCCTCGTCCCTTAGTTTAGCATCTGAGCTCAGTAGGTTTAAGTTAGCTTAAGAGGGGGTAGACTAAATAAGAAACTAACTATGAGGAATTGGAAGAAATGCATTGAGAAGTTACACGAAAATGATTTGGCCAAAAAAGTAGTGTACAGTGGAGGAAAACTATTTTTGAAAGAGGTTGTGAAGAAAATACAGAAAGCATGCTTGAATATGATATTTTTGGTGGAAACAAATGTTGAGATAAGACGAAAGATCTACAAAATGACGTTTTGGGTTGGACTGCAGTACCAAATGTTACACTGAAAACAAACCCTGTCCTTTCCCTTTCTATTATTCTGCTATGTGTTTGTGTACTCTTGTATATTTGTGTTCTTCCTGTCTTTAAGTGTTTAGCTAATAATATTTACATTGTAGAATTTTTCTGATGTTTAGACATTATTTATTCACTTTTATTTTAATGCTAATGTGTGAAGTTGATGTTTCAATAATTATTCTGATTTTTTATGTATGTACTTATGTCATAATTCCTGTAACACTGATGTATTTGTTATTTCGATTCTTTTGTAAAGCCTGTATTACTGCAAATGTTATCTGTACTATTATGTTCCTTAATGATATATTTTGTGCCTTTGTTATTGTATTCTCATGTTATAAAATTGTAATTGACACCAGTTCATCACATTAAGTAACTTGTAAATTACATTTCACTGCACATGTTTCTGTTGGTCATAGTATATGGACAATATGTGAGAAGTAGGGACTGATAGTGTTTGCACTTGCGTTAATAATTCAGTAAGGGACTGGATAACAGCATTGCTGGTTGTAAGGACATTTCAAAAACAATTTTTGTGAGTGCACAAGTGGTGGTTATGGACTTGCTATATTAACTGCAAGACTCTTCAATGGTGAATGTGCGCCTGCACAGTCAAACCGATGGCTGCTGGCCATCTCTACAAGGACTACAGTGGGTCTACACCTTTTATGACCCACCAATACCATTATTTCTACAAGGACTGCAGTGGGTCTGCACCTCTGGTGGCCCACCAATAGTAATATCTACCAGGACTACAGTGGGTCTGCTCTGTGATGACCTACCTACCGATAGTCTTCAATGTCGACTGACTCTGCTGTGGCCCATTACCTGTTTGCATGTCGAGAGTCAGCACTGTCTTTCGTTGGAAGGACAACACTACTTCTTCAAGACTGCTTAGAAATCCACTACTTCCAAGTGCAATTTCTTTTATTGCTCAGACTTTGAAAAAAAAAACACTGCAATTTTACTATGATGAACGATCAGGACTGTCTTTATGGACTGTGAGAGAATTTTAGCTTCTGACCAACATTGTATCAATAAGTGTGTGCATTTGATATCTTTGTTATAGTAATTATGAAAAATTTTATCAAATCATTGTTGGCCACTGCCCAAAACAATTTGTAAAAATTTTTTGTGGGGAGCATGGGGGCTATGTAGGTAGGCTGTTTAGGTTTTCTTATTGGTAACGCCGCTTAGCGCTCGGTATGAAAAATCACTGGCTGTGCTGTGCGCAATCTGTGTTTAGTTTGCATTGTTGTCTTCCATTGTAGTGTCGGGCAGCGGCAGCTGGATGCTAACAGCGCATAGCGTTGCGCAGTTGGAGGTGAGCCGCCAGCAGTGGTGGACGTGGGGAGAGAGATGGCGGAGTTTTAAAATTTGTAAGAATTGGTGTCACGAACTGATTTATATATTATGACTATTAAGGTAAATACATTGTCTGTTCTGTATTAAAATCTTTCATTTGCTAACTATGCCTGTCAGTAGTTAGTGCCTTCAGTAGTTTGAATTTTTTATTTAGCTGGCAGTAGTGGTGCTCACTGTATTGCAGTAGCTCGAGTAACGAAGATTTTTGTGAGGTAAGTGATTTCTGAAAGGTATAGGTTAATGTTAGTCAGGGCCATTCTTTTGCAGGGATTTTTGATAGTCAGATTGCGTTGCGCCAAAAATTATTGTGTGTCAGTTTAAGCACAGTCGTGTAATAATTTTACAAAGGGTACGTTTCACAGTTACGTTTAGCTCTCAGCTCAACAGTGTTGGTGCCAAATACGGACTTAGTGCAAATGCATTAACATCCCCGCCTTAGAAGCAGTAGAGGGGACCAACTAAACCGTGATTGGCAGGCGCCTGCAAGAGACCTGCGGAATTGGCTGGGTGGCTTGAAGTCGGAAAAACAGTGCCACCACGCGAGTCTTTCAAACCCCTAGATTCCGAATTTTGGCGGAGTTCTCAGTCAGTCGATCTGGGCGCCGAATCCGCGTCCGTCAACTCCAGCCTCGGTCCAGCTCCGCGTAAATCTGCTCTCTCACTTGGAGTACCTCAGTGAACAGTGTCACATTCAGTATGTTTTGTTTTGCAACTAAGTTGTTGCCTTAAGATGCTGTTAGTGTTTGCTTCTGTGGTTAGCATCCACTCCTGGGACTTCTGCACTGGCTTCTGTTGTAACAGTGTTATTCATGCTTTTTCTAACCCTAGAACTAGCCTCCAGTGTATTAGTTAGTCCTGTCTGGAATAAACAACTATTTCAAAACCTTGTTTGTCGAAGAGTCTCCACAACGAATTCCCTACCAAGTCTCACCACCTGCATTTCTAGTAAATGCCTGTACCAGTGTTGGCTCAGATAGAAGAAAACAATCAAATGCCTTCACTGTGAATTGCCCTTCTGCATTCTGTCCTGTACGGCTCGGGGGCGCAGACTGACCAGTAACCCCTTTTCCCCTCTCCCACCTATGTCAGGACACGACAACACAGCTAAACATCAGTCCAACTGTTCTGTTACTAAGATATTAACAACCATGTGAGAGAGCCGTTGGCCCTCAGTAAGCCACAGGCCTTCAGCTCTCAGTGCAACTTCTGTATCATACAGTCACTCTTATCTGTTCGAACCAGTGGTGCAGGCAGCACCAGGCAACAGGTGGCACAGAAGGTGGAATGTGAGTGCTGTAAGTCTCGGTAAGGAGATATATATTATTTTAATAAGTAGTTCGATAGGACAGGGTTGAGGGGGTTGTGACTGAAACAGCTCTGTAGGAAACACAGCGTGCTGTAGCTTACCCCTTTTTTGTAGAGGTTTCATTGCACAGTGGTAGCAAAAAATTCTGAAAATAGGTGCCGTCTGTGGGCGTTAAACTTGGACTGTATGACATTCACGCCAATAGGCGGCATCAGCTACGCGGAATTCCCTCACTGAACTCACCGTCTACTATCTTGACAGGTTCTACAGTTACGCAGTTTGGTACAGGGAGTACACAAGAATTTATACACTGCTCCACTTGGTTCATAGCAAAACTATCTCCGCTCAGCAGTCTACAAACTCACAGTAAGCTGCTCTTACATAAGGCTGCCAATGGCACAGTCTTTCTGTAGCGATCGATAATTCGCAGTACAAATCGCCTACTTCCACATCACTTGAATATTTTAAGTTCATGCTTGGATCCCATGACCTCACAGTACGTATCAACAATCGAGACTTCGTGGCCAAATATACTAATGTCAGTCTATGTATGGGATGGATCAAAATCATCCGTCGTATTATTCTTTATGTAACCTATCACATTACACAACTATCCCCACTCATAACATGAACATTGAACTGTGTGTTTTTAATTTCAGTAACCATAGGAAAGTCATTGTCTGGTGAAAGAACCACATTCATTCGTTTGGATCCAAACACGGTAATGTTTTGTGTGCTGTCGAATGGATCTGTTTGGAGTTCTGTGAGTTCTGGCTGCTCTAATGCTGGAAGTTGCTGCAGCTGTGACGGTGATACGGTATAGTTGAATGAAGGCAGCTGCTGTGATGTTACAGTTCAGTGAATTGACACCATAAATCAGGAAGCCCATCTGTGGGCTGCTGCTGTGTGTCCTCGCCCAGTAGTTCTGTCACTGCCGGTTCAGGGCCGCAAAGCGCTGCTGGAACATAACAAAACATAAACAAATGCGAATATATATTTGTAAATAAAGAAATTAATTATAATCATTATTAGGTACTTATTTTACGATCTAAGAGCGTTATTCCTCTTGTGCCTGTGGGCACTGGCTGGTCCCTGATGTTACTGCTGACGCTTTATCATCCTCTCGCTATGACAATCAAACCTTCAATGAGAGGGGCTCAGGCAGCTGGATTCCTAATAAGACAAAGACAGTGGGGGGGGGGGGGGGGGATGATATCGTTTCGTATTGGTCCAGCCTTCCTACTGGCACGCTGTGAAGGGAAGGGGAGGGAGGGCATTCGGTTGAATGACTTTGATCAATTTCCGATGGTTCCTTGAGGGGAGGTGAGGAGGGGTGACCTTGAGATAAGATCACTATCCGTCTTTGAAATCTGTTTGCTGTCCAGTAGGACAGCAAACAGTTTCTTTTCATCCGTGAAAATTTTCTGTAATTATAGTGATAAATTATAATAATCAGTAATGGGAAACTTCTTTATTATTCTAATGTATCTGTGTAAAATGCAAATACTCGATCACTATCTGCAAGAGTCTGACAGTGGGAGTCTCTGTACCGTGTAAGATTTACACTGTAAGTAATGCGGCTCACCTGTCACGAAGTTCACAGGACGCAGCAAGCAACACACAAATGAAATGGCTTGTTTTTCGTACTGGACAGCACAGCCATGAACATACTGAACGATAGAGGCATATTTCGACGATGGAATATGCCGCCTTCATTCAAGAAAGCTGCACCGACTGCAACGTAAATGGTAGGTCATTCTGTTGATTGGAGAATTCGCCTGTGTTACGTTTTCCATTCATCGAACGGTTGTCATAACCACCCCCTGCACAACTGTCTATTTGGACTGCTGGCGGCCAGCTCACGATTTCTTCTGAGACAGATGACTGTAACTTAACCTGCCTATTTCGTTCCGTGAAGTGAGTACTTATTATCTCTTTGAGTGGAGCGCTGGCGGCCCATCATATGCCTGCCAGCTGAAGGTGAGCTATAGGCACAGTCCGAACGAAAGAAGTTCTGGATCTGGAATACTTTTGCCGCCTCGGAGGCCCTGGGGCATTGCCCCGCCTATTAATGCCCCTGATCACAGATGTGTTGATTGTCTCGATACATTTTTGGCTCTCAGAACCGAGAATATTATACAGCTATATTTTGAGAAAGAAATGTAAGTTTGAGTGCGTCCCAAGAAAGAAAGCAGAACCTGTAATGTTCTCAAAATATAAGCATTACCTAGTGGCAAACCAGGGGCATAGTCACCTGGTCACATTTGCAGGGACAACATAAATTTGATTTTCAATACTTCATACAATAATTGACCAAATTTAAAAATTTAGAATGCTGTCATAATCTACTAGTTAGGAAATAGAATCTTACGTTAAAGGTTCAACGCAGTGGGACAAGTAGTAAAAAATGGCTCTGAGCACTGTGGGACTTAACACCTGAAGTCATCAGTACTCTAGAACTTATACAACTTAAACCTAAGTAACCTAAGGACATTACACACATCCGTGCCCGAGGCAGGATTCGAACCTGCGACCGTAGCGGTCGCGCGGTTCCAGACTGAAGCGCCTAGAACCGCTCGGCCACACAGGCCGGCGACAAGTAGTACACTCGGTAACTGAGTATGTCTCTTGAGGCAGTGTAGCTCACGGCGCTCAAGTAACCCACATCATTTTCATCAAATATTGTAAAATGATAACAGTTAGCGACTTCCAGCAAACTTTAAACACAATTTCAAGTCTTTACGAACCTTTTTCTCGCTGGCATTCCCTCACACAAAACATGAAAGGAAAAAAACTTTATCGCTTTCCACATTATCTCTGTCCTGCAGTAAAACTTGAGCCTCAGGCATGGCGTTTTAATTTATTACTTCTTCACTACTAACTCTGTTCGCAACACAATTTGCAGGCACTAGCCATATACACTGAAAGGCCAAAGAAACTGGTATTGGCATGCCCATTCAAACAGAGAGATATGTAAACAGGCAGAATACGGCGCTGTGGTCGGCGACGCCTATATAAGACAAGTGTCTGGTGCAGTTGTTAGATCGGTTACTGCTGCTACAGTGGTAGGTTATCAAGATTTAAGTGAGTTTGAACGTGGTATTATAGTCGGCGCACGAATGATAGGACACAGCATCTCTGAGGTAGCCATAAAGTGGGTATTTTCCCGTGCGACCATTTCACGAGTGTACCATGTATATCAGGAATCCGGTAAAACATCAAATCTCCGACATCGCTGCAGACAGAGAAAGATCCTACAAGAACGGGACCAACGACGACTGAAGAGAATCGTTCAGCGTGACAGCAGTGCAACCCTTTCGCAAATTACTGCAGATTTCATTGCTGGACCATCAACAAGTGTCAGCGTGCGAACCATTCAAAGAAACATAATCGATATGGACTATCGGAGCCGAAAGCCCACTCGTGCACCCTTGATGGCTGCACGACACGAAGTTTACTCCTCGCATGGGCCCGTCAACAACGACACTGGACTGTTGATGACTGGAAACATGTTGCCTGGTCGGACGAGTCTCGTTTCAAATTGTATCGAGCGGATGAGACAATCTCATAAATCCATGGACCGTGCATGTCAGCAGGGGACTGTTCAAGCTGGTGGAGGCTCTGTAGTGGTGTGAGGCGTGTGCAGTTAGAGTGATATGGGGCACTTGACACGCCTAGATACGACTCTGACAGATGACATGTACTTCAGCATCCTGTCTTATCACCTACATCCATTCATGTCCACTATGCATTTCGACAGACTTTAGACAACTCCAGCTGGACAATGTACATCCAACACGTCCGGAATTGTTACAGATTGGCTCCAGGAACACTCTTATGAGTTTAAACATTTCCTCTGGCCACCAAATTCCCAAGACATGAACATTATTGAGCATATCTGGGATGCCTTGCAACGTGCTGTTCTGAAGAGATCTCCACCCCTCGTACTCTCACTGATTTATGGACAGCCCTTCAGGATTCATGGCGTCAGTTCCCTTCAGCACTGCTTCAGACATAAGTCGAGTCCATGCCACGTAGTGTTGCGGCATTTTTGCGTGCTCGCGGGGATCCTACACGGTATTAGGCAGATGTACCAGTTTCTTTGACTCTACAGTGTACATCGCTCAATATACTTGCAAAATTGCCATTGTATGACACACAGTTCGCGAGATAAGACGCCGTAAGCATTGAGTTGTGGAAAAAGCTAGCTTTTCTTAAAACGGGGCACAATTTATCCAAACTACAGAAACCGACACAATTAGACTTTTGCTTCTTCAATCATGAAGATTATGTGCCCTTAACATCACATATTTTACACATTCACTAATTTGTAAAGTAATCATAAGTCTGAAGCTGTTTTATACATACAACTTGCTTTAAATGTTTAGAAATGTAAAACTGTGCACTTCGCAAAACGGAAAAACACAGTATCCTATGAACACAGTATCGGTGAGTCACAGTTGTAATCTGTCATCTCATGAAAATATCTGGGTGTTAAAATTAGCAGGGACATGATGGTTCAGAGGGCTCTAAGCACTATGGGACTTAACATCTGAGGTCATCAGTCCCCTAGATTTAGAACTACTTAAACCTAAATAACCTAAGAACATCACACACATCGATGCCCGAGGCCGGATTCGAACCTGCGACCGTAGCAGCTGCGCGGTTTCAGACTGAAGCGCCTAGAACCGCTCGGCCACACGGCCGGCAGCGGGGATGATCACATGTGCTCAGTACTGGATAAAATAGGTAGCAGACTTCGGTTTATTGGCAGAACACTAGGGAAATGCAATCAACCTATAGGGGATATTAATTTCAAACCACTCGAGTGACCCATTCTAGAACATTACCCAAGTGTGTGGGAGCTGTAGCAAATAGGAGCAGCAGGAAATATAAAGAAGGGCAGTACGAGTGGTCACAGTGGGAGAGTACCACTGAGATGCTGAAGAAACTGAATTGCTATACTCTTGTAGGTAGAAGTAAACTATCCTGAGAAAGCCTACTTATGAAGTGACCTGTGACCATTCGTGCTGACCTTCTCTGTGTACGTTTCATATCCCCTGTTAGTCCTATTTGGTACGGTTACCACACGCTTGAGAAATATTCTAGGATGGGACAGATGATTTGTTAGCAACGCCTATTTAGACTGATTGCGTTTCCTCAGTGTTTTACCGATGAAGCAAAGTCCACCACCTACTTTACCCATAACAGAGCATACGTGATCATTCCAATTCATGTTCCTGTAAAGCGCTACACCCAAGTATTTCTATGAGTTGACAGTTTCCAACCGTAACTTACTAATACATTAGTCATAGTATACTCTGTTTGTTTTCGTTTTGTTTAATGCCTGACTTCAGGAATGAAATAGAGAATCAATTCAATATTCATTGGCTTTGGTTCAGTACAGGTATCCATTTCCTTTCCACGTGAGCTGCATTACAAAAAAAAATTGTAAGACCCATCAGCCTTATTCAATGTGCTCGGTATTTTTCGTGGAGTGGTCACAAATCCACACTCCCATCCCCACACCGCAGATGTTTATTTGTCGAATCTTGTTATTGCTGGCATGATTTCGTGTTTCTTAAGTGTACGGCATATCATCTCCGTGAGAGGAATTTGGCAATCTATTGCCCTGTTATGTTGTTTATTTGTCCGTCTTTCTGCATTAAATTCTGATTCGTAGCACCGTCTTTAATTTAAGAATATTTCGATGATCCTGATTCACTTTTCGTTAATAATAACGTGCATAGGGGCACACCACGACTCATTTGTTAGTGCCCCAATAAATTATTTCAGTTTCGGTTTCGCACGGTTGTTAAAACGCTTTTGAGTCAGAGGGAGGAGAAGTTTCAAGAATCGACTATATATGATGACTTCAGGGAGAAAGCCTACTTACAAAGTTTCAGGAACCGGCTTTAAATAATGACGTTAGGACTAAACTACAGTCCCCTAAGTATCGCCCCGTAGGGATTGTGAGGATAAAATTAGATTACTTACAGCACACACAGAGGCATTTAAACAATCATTGTTCCTGTGCTTCATATGTGAATACAACGGAAAAAACTGTAATAAATTCTACGGTGGGACGTACCCGCTGCCATACACTTCGCAGTAGTTTGCAGAGTGTAGATATAGATGTTGGGTTTTCGATTCTTTAAGGACTCGGGGTTTTTTTTGGTATGTAATTGATTCATGATACAGGACGAGCAGCAATATGAAGTCGGTCGCAGGCGATGTTGTTGCGTAAACGGTCGGATTCTCGTTCGATGATAGTGTTGATGTTGTTGTGGTCTTCAGTCCTGAGACTGGTTTGATGCAGTTCTCCATGCTACTCTATCCTGTGCAAGCTTCTTCATCTCCTAGTACCTACTGCAACCTACATCCTTCTGAATCTGCTTAGTGTATTCATCTCTTGGTCTCCCTCTACGATTTTTACCCTCCACACTGCCCTCCAATACTAAATTGGTGATCCCTTGATGCCTCAGAACAAGTCCTACCAACAGATCCCTTCTTCTGGTCAAGTTGTGCCACAGACTTCTCTTCTCCCCAATTCTATTCAATACCTCCTCATTAGTTATGTGATCTACCCACCTAATCTTCAACATTCTTCTGTAACACCACATTTCGAAAGCTTCTAGTCTCTTCTTGTCCAAACTATTTATCATGCATGTTTCGCTTCCATACATGGCTACACTCCATACAAATACTTTCAGAAACGACTTCCTGACACTTAAATCTATACTCGATGTTAACAAATTTCTCTTCTTCAGAAACGCTTTCCTTGCCATTGCCAGTCTACATTTTATATCCTCTCTACTTCGACCACCATCAGTTATTTTGCTCCCCAAATAGCAAAACTCCTTTACTACTTTTAAGTGTATCATTTCCTAAACTAATTCCCTCAGCATCACCCGACTTAATTCGACTACATTCCATTATCTTTGTTTTGCTTTTGTTGATGTTCATCTTATATCCTCCTTTCAAGTCACTGTCCATTCCGTTCAACTGCTCTTCCAAGTCCTTTGCTGTCTCTGACAGAATTACAATGTCAACCTCAAAGTTTTTATTTCTTCTCCATGGATTTTAATACCTACTCCGAATTTTTCTTTTGTTTCCTTCACTGCTTACTCAATATACAGATTGTAGTGAACGACTGTTCTTTTCAAATGTGGACAGTTGCAAAATGATGCCTAAAACAAACAAACAACTTGATAGTAGTAGTTAAGCATGTCACCAACATATTAATTTGGCCACCTGCCAAAAGCCTGAACAATGACTTTCTGCAGCGCAGACTGCTGCGAGACGTACAGGAAGAAGTTCGGGGAGTTTCTAGAAGGTACCGACAGGTATGTAGAGACACGCCGGCTTCAGTGTCGTAGCCAGCTACGCTTGGTTTTTCTGTTAAGGATCCATGGCTCGAACAGCCCGATCGAGGTGGTCTCACAGATTGTGGCTTGGGTTTAAATCCGGGGGTTTGGTGGCCGGAGAGTACGGTAAACTCAACCTAGTGCTCTTCCAATCAGCCACACGCCCTGCGAGCTGTGTCACACTTTGCTTTGTCCTGATGCTATTGTGCCGAGGAAAAATAACCTGCGTGTAGGATAGATGGATACTTGTGCTGTGCCTTCCAGAATGATGAGATCACCCAGGGAATGCCACGATTCCCCAGACAACGCCCCCTCCTCCGACGATTGTTACCGTGTGTTTGAATTCAGAAGTTTCATGCAGTAAATGCAGACGGCCACTTGTCATCGGAATTGGTCACCTGTCGCCGCTAAGTGGGCGTCCAGTTGCGTTATTGGTGTGCAAATTCCAGCCTTTCTTTCCATGAACAACAATTACCATGGATGAATGAACCAGGCACCTGCTGCAGAGGCCCATGCACAGCAACGTTCGCTGAACGGCCGTTGAGGAGACACTTTCACCTGGGCGATCAGTTGTTCAACAGTTACACGCCTGTTCGTCTGTACAGTTCTGCTGTAGCCGCCGTTCACCCATAGCATCTACGGCCCGTGCTGCACCACAGTTGACTCGGCCCCTGTTTTCGACAGTGCCACTTTGTCGTGCTCGGTAGACTTCAACTACGCCATAATGCGAACTTTTGTCAGACTTAGCCGTTTCGGAAATGCTTCCACTCTTGGCCCGAAAGCCAATGACGGTTCCCCTTTGGGCATCAAATAAATCGCTCCGTTTCCGCATTACGACAACGACTGCACTATTTTCCGCGGCCCCTCAAACACAGTTTATATATCTTCCACTGCTAGTGCTGCCACGTGCCGTCTGCGAGTGGTTATTGCACGTTGACACCGAGCAAAGGCGGTTGCTGAATTAAAGTGACTGGACCGTGTACTACGAAGCAATGTGAATCGGTATTAGGAAAGGCAAATGAAGGACTTACATTTATTGGAAGGATTCTGGAAAAGCGAAGTGCATCTGTAAAGAAAACAACATGCACAACGCTAGTGCGACTAATTCTATAATATTGTTTCAGTGTTTGGAATCCTTAAGAAGGTGGCATGACAGCAAACGTCGAACGAATGCAGAGACGCACTGCTGTGATCGTAACAAGTCGGTATTGCCCACACGACAGTGTAACAAAAATCCTCAGAAAACTTATATGAGAAAGCCTTAATGAAAGGCGATGTAGTTCTCGCGAAAGTCTTTTGAAAAAAAAAAATATAAAGTCTGAACTCGTCAAGACTGTGCCTACTGTTGTGCTGCCAGCATCGTCCATTTCGTGTAGACATCATGAGAATAAAATAGGAGAGATTAGTACGAGAAATAAGACGTATAGGTAGTCATTTTCCCCTCGCACAAAACGCGAACGGAAGAGGACAAAAAACATCTAACGTAGCACGAAATACTCTGGCACAGTGGTTTGCGGAGTATGTACTCCTGTAGTGTGTCAGTGGCGAGGAGAAGATGGGCAGAGAACGAGGACGGCGGCTGCCGTAGTTGCGTCATAGGTTACAGTCCGCAATTCTCAGGCGTGACTCACAAGCCTCTGACGTCTACCCAACACACTCAACGCTGGACTTCGGCCGACTACCAGGCGCTTTTAATCGCAGAGGTCTTCGCTTTGGCTTTTACCTAGGCAGCGCTTCGTTCCGGCGCTCATCACGGGGAGCAACAGTATATGGAAATATTACATGGCATGATTACGCAGGGTATTCGATTCATTGGCAGCATGCTGAGGAACTGCAGAGTATTACGAACGATATTGCTAGTAATCAAGCTGAAGTACAGAATATGGATTCCGTATACGGAACCGGTTTATGGGGTTTTCTGGTTTCGGCTCTGATTTTTACCTCATTTTCAACTTTTTCTTTTGAGGTGAAGTCAAACGTTACGTTAAACAATGCTTTTATCCTTTCATTCATCTATCTTTTAGCTGCATTAAAATTTTTTTTCAAAAATATTAAGGGGTTATTAAACAAAATGGCGCCGAAGATGGTAATGCACGCCATGCACCGTTAGGCGGGTTGACGTGCTTCAGGTAACTGGGTAGTCTGAAACAGACCAGACCAAAAAATTATTGTAGTATATGAGTAATGGCTATAATCAGAACCTCCGAAAAATGAAAAAAATGTCGTTTTTTCACAAAATGGCGGCTATTTGAAAAAAGTAAGAAGAATCGACTTTGGACGTTCAAACGTACATAAAAAATCGATACTTTGTAAATTGTTTAACTTTTAGGGGTTCTGACCTTAGCCAGTTCAGTTTTCTACAAAAAAAAAAAAAAAAAGCTAAGCGACATGAAACTCGGCCAAGTAGTTTTTCGGCATCCAACCACCAAGCAAAAACATGTGACTTTTAGGCTCAAAATGGTTCAAATGGCTCTGAGTACTATGGGACTCAACTGCTGTGGTCATTAGTCCCCTAGAACTTAGAACTACTTAAACCTAACTAACCTAAGGACATCACATACATCCATGCCCGAGGCAGGATTCGAACCTGCGACCGTAGCAGTCGCACGGTTCCGGACTGCGCGCCTAGAACCGCGAGACCACCGCGGCCGGCTGACTTTTAGGAAATTGCCTTTGAAATTTTGGAAAAAGGGTTTTCTTCGGTTGTTTTTTTTTGGGGTGGGGGGGGGGGAGGGCAATCACCATCATTGTGCGATGTCTGGACCATAGACGTCTTCCTCGGACCCGCAAATCTCTTTCGCGTGCACCCCTTCATATCGGACTGCAGATCTGACTTCTTTACTGGTCGTAAACACACGGTGATCTGAGCGTGCAAAGTGTTCCTCGTTGTGCCTTTTCCAAAATTGGAACGCCGTGTTGCCAAGTTGAATGCCCATGACATTCATTGTCTGTGCGAGCCCCATGAAGCCGTCGTTGAAGATAACTTTTGCCAAACTGTTTGCAATTTCGACTACTTCTTTACCGGAATGTATGTCTTTTGGGGAAAGCGTCCAAGTCAGCCAATTTATCGACTCGTTAGATTTTGAATTGGGGAGAAGAGGAGTATGTGCCACAACTTGACAAAAAGAAGAGACCGGTTAGAAGGACATGTTCTGAGGCATCAAGGGATGACAAATTTAACATTGGAGGGCAGCGTGGAGGGTAAAAGTCGTAGAGGGACACCAAGAGATGAATACACTAAGCAGATTCAGAAGGATGTAGGTTGCAGTAAGTAGTGGGAGATGAAGAAGCTTGCACAGGATAGGGTAGCATGGAGAGCTGCATCAAACCAGACCACAACACCAGATTTTGAGTGTTCGCGCCAATACGTCTTTCCAGTAAATTGTCATTCGATAGGTCTTCGTATACAGGTCTGCTTGCCTCCGATCGCCGTCCGTAGGGGCTCGGCAACGCGGGACTGCCGGTCCGATGGTCGTGTACTTGGAGTATACGCAATAGCTTACGCGTAAAATCGGTTTCGCCCACGTATTCTCCATTATATAAGGTAACTAAATATTCAATAAAAATCGATTTTTTTAAAACTTATACACCGGAAAACCCCCGTAAGACCCAAGCGGCCGCTTGGAGCGCTAAGCTGAGAGGGGCGCCCGAGTGCAAGATTTATTTACAGTTCGTATCACAATTAGCAGCGAAAACTGACACAGTGTAGGAGGGAACTGGGAGGGGGGAAGTGGAGGGGGTGAGGTGGGGGGGGGGGGGGGGGAGAGCGCCAAATGATAAATCGCATGTGCGGAAAAATGTTCTGGAACCGGCTCTACCGGTACTACGTGTATGACATGTGTATAGGCAGAGTCGCAGAAGCAACCTACAGGTTTCAATGAACAGTGTCACAAGCAATTTGTACTCTCTCAATTGTAATATTACAAATTATGTCGCCGTATGTAGGACATTCACACATCTCATTTATATAGTCATGTACACTTGACCGATCATGATCGTCAATGTGGTAAAAATTTTGGTATATCCAGAATTTTAGTTTTATCCTTGGCAGCAATGATAAAATAGGAACTTCCATTACACAGCAATGCTGTAAAGCTTTAATATTTGTTACAACTAACATTTACATAGCAAAACACAATTAGTCGAGTTCTCACCAGTTTTTAGGGGGAATGGGGGGGGGGGGGGAGAGGAGGGGGAAGGGTTGTATAGAAAGGCCATCTACAGATATTGTGATGAACACATTTACGATTGTCTGCTACTCCAAGTTCGCTTATTATATTTTCCATCTTTTCAACACCAATCTTTTGTGAAGAACTTAAAAAATAACGAAACTGGTAAACCTTCTGTATTCATTAACTTTGCTCTTCGTTTGTGAATGTAAGTGTTTTTGAGGAAAGATGTCTACCTGAACTGCTCACGTGCCTTGGAAGTTGTCGCAGTAAGTGTAACCGCCTCTTGGCAGCTGTTGTACTGTGCGTCATCCATTTCGTCATCCTCCTTGGAAACGACAGGGAGTCGTGTACACACTTAGGGGTCCACTCACGAATTCTGGATTCCGAATCTCTTGTGGTTCAACATTTACGAACTTAATATATCGTGTAAGTTGTCACAATGTACCTCGGCCATACACGCCATCGTTTACACACTCCAACATTCAAATTAATTTAGTTTTGCAGGACACCACAGTCGCACAAAATTTCCTGATGAATTCCGACTTTCCTTCCTGCGACACAGCATCCAGTGATGTACGTATATACACAAAATTTTAGCGTGTCTGGAAACATTTGCTGTGAATGTTGATAATCCACAGTGTTCAGGCGCCATTCCTAAAGTGATGGGATAGTGCTTGTCGTTGCTATTTATTTATTTATTCTTCATGATTACAGCCTATTATCTGAAAAGCTAAAATACGCCTAACAAGTCATATTTCCTTGAATGGTACTGAATTTTGTATTTACTATTATTTGTGATACTTGATTTTTGAAATACTGAAGCTACTTCTACTGCTACGAAACTATAATAAAAAGCTTAACCAGTTACGCTACTGCTATAAGCACTACAGAATCTGTTCTCTGTTTCTTCATTTGTTTTGGTGCATTTAACTTGTGGGTTATTTCCGTTAATGGATCATCCTCATACTGCCACAATCCTTGAGCGTCCTTGTACGTCGGGTAACACGTCAGCTGCGTTTCCACTATAGCAAGTAATTAGACCAATAACTGTTACATCTTCAATTCCACACTTCCATGACCACTTGCACCAGCGCATTGTAGATTCTTGGAACTATTTCATTCGGTGGCGCCGACCTGAGTTATCTTCTCTCCACTTGCAGAGCTTTTGCCTAGCCTAGATGGCAGCAAATTGACTAGTGATTGAATGCCTCGTGAATTGTTTCTTGGCCTTCCTGTATACTACGGTGCAATATCGTCCAAGGTGCGCCAGGTCGATTCGCTCCTTAGTGTTAATTTGGGACCCAACATCATTAACACCTGCTGTTCATTACCTACCGCATCTTCATAGAGCACACAGTCCCACAATGAGTGTTCTGGTATGCCCACGCTGCCGTAGGTACAGCTATCATTCATCTGCTCAAATGGCTCTAAGCACTATGGGACTTAACATCTGAGGTCATCAGTCCCCTAGACTTAGAACTACTTCAACCTAACTAACCTAAGGACAGCACACACATCCACGCTCGAGCCAGGATTCGAACCTGCGACCGTAGCAGCAGCGCGGTTCCGGACCGAAGCGCCTAGAGCCGCTCTGTCACAGCGGCCGGCCATTCATCTGTCTTCTGATTAGTATAGATACGTAGCGTACGGGCCATGACCAGTCAGGTAATGTATCAATCCACTCCATGGGTTAAGAAATCTCGTTTTTAATCTCTCTCTGATGTTAGGGAGAAATTCGTATGTTCTCCTGCCGGTGACTGAAGTTTCCCATTCATTTTACGACAGTTGCAATATGCGATCTTTTATTGCATTTTTCGAATAGACCACAGTTCCAAGCACCCTTCGTACTTCCATTTGAATGTCTTTCTTTAATGTCTTTCTTTAACCAGCGTGGGTCCCCTTTTCCCAATTTCGATATCCAGTGGCCATATTCCTAGAATCACAAAGATTCGGGGCTCTGCAGTAGGCGCCCGATAGTTTTAGTTGCACTCCTCGTTGAACTCGTTTCATTAATGAGGCTGGCTTCACTAGCTGCAGGCTATGAGCCGAGGTGCTCGCACCAAATCCTACGACTGATGCTAAGATAGATTGATGGTACGCTGTGATTGTTTCCGAGGGAAGTCGAAATTGCCTACTTTCAATTGTCATCACGTTTGTACCTTTCCTGCCTGCTTCCTCTATATGATGTGCAAAGTTACGACATTGGTCCGGAAATACGCCTAGATATCTCGTTACTTCTCCTAATCATTACATCATTTAATTTTTTTAAATTTTTGTTTTACTATATTTCCTTTCAGTAGGAGGTAGTTGGTTTGTGAGGTGCTGGTGTCAATTCAACGTTTCGACACCAGCCCTCAAGTTCGTGGAGCGCCGCATTGCATTTGTCTTCTACAATTCTTTTGGAGTCATCACTTCCAACTAACAGCACGTCATCTGCAAATGCTACCAGTCCGCTGGGGGCTGAACCGCACAATAACCCTGGGTTCGGTGTGGGGCGGCTGTGAGGTGGGTGGACTGCTGTGGCCTGTTGTGGCGTTGTGAACCACTGAGGGCTACGGCGGTACGAAGCCTCTCCGTCGTTTCTAGGTCCCCGATTCAATACACACAATACACCCTTAGTATACGTATTGTCTCTCCATTTCCACTCTTCCTGCAATGTTATTACGTTGGTCAACACTCGTAAACAAGCCACAAGAGCCTGTTCTTCGAGGAAAATTGTAAGGCGTGTGCCAGTCATTGCGGCACTATGTTATTTTTCCCTTTGCCTAATTGTCTATTTTATGCTGACGCAATGGTCAAGAGACGGATTCGCGTTTAGGAGGAGTGTGGTTAAAGTCCACCATCGGCCATGCAGATCACGTTTCCTTGGTTTCGCTGAAATTGCTTAAGGAGGCGACTACGATAGTTGCTCTACAAAGGGTGCGACCGATATCGTCCCATAAACCGTATTCTATTGGAGCATGTACTCGATGCCTGAATACGTAGTCGATTGGAAGTTAAACACTAATAATCCCTCCTCCCTTGTGTGTTCGCAGCGGGGTGGGGGCAGGGAGACTGGACAGGGCTCTTGCCCCCCTCCCTCCCCCGCCCACCCTTCTCTCTCTTTAGAATCTAGAGGAATTTTTTTTAAAATTATTTCAGCATTATCACACAATTCTAGAAATTAGTCTAAAGAGCAGTTATGCGCAACTGTAGTATAACGAGGACCACAATGAGAAATACTGAGGCTGTAAAGTGTATTTAGATGTCCATAATTTACCGCAGTATTTGGTCTCACTACCGTTGCTGCATTGGACGGCAATTTTGTGGTGTGGCCGGGCAATATTACTGATGTTTCACGCTGTTGCAGGTAGCTACCGAAGTGTTGCCGGTGTTGTCTACCAAGGGCAATGAATATTTCGTATCGCAGGACAATATGTCTCTGTCTTTGACTTATATCTGCCTCGCTCTCACCTTCATTTCCTTTTTCTCTCACCGACAGTGCCGTCTGAACGAAAACAATGCCGTTTTGCTTTTGTTCCAAATTAAATGTGCATATTACTCGGCAAAGCGAAATAGTAAAAATCACGCCACGCTGGCAGAAACCGTTGTTTCACCTGGGAAACAGAGAGCTGGAAGCAGTACTGTTGTACACGTGGCGTACACTCCGGTATTCCTCCAAGTGGAGCGCTGTTAACGCGCTGCTTGTCTATCACAACATTTAAACACCACATAGCCCGTTGAAAGCGAAAGGCTAATTGCGAAGCTCGAATGCGAAGTTCGCTGTCGTGTCTACATGTTAGGTCTAAATCTACTTTGCTAACCCTATCAAATATTGTCCTCAGAGTGTCACTTGTCTAATCAAATGGATTACGTAAGTCTGTTGCTCTGATTTACTCAATTATTCATAGTTTAGTTAATAGTGAGAGAGAGAAAGAGAGAGGGAGAGAGAGAGAGAGAGAGAGAGAGAGAAAGTTGTTCAGGAAGGCAAGTTTAACAAGCTTATCCATGTCAGGGTGTTTTATTACTCCCTCCAGACCACACTTATTAAGGAAAATAGCTGAGAACTGAGCACTGGTTCAACATTATTGTAATAAAATATTTTCCGCGCTTAACAATGGCTAGAAATATTCCGAATGGGTAAAAATACTCCAAGTAACCGACAACTGCATTTCTCGTGGTACTCTAAAGAGGTTCGTATCCATTCAGCTGATTTGAAATTTTCATTTTAAATAGTTATCAAATGACTTGATTCATTAGTCAGTTAATTGTATTTATTTTGTTTCTGGTCCATTGCCGTGTCATTCAGTCATCGCATTAACATTTTTATTTGCCTATCACCTTACAGATGGTTACAAAACGTCGATCCCACCTTTCCCCTTGTCAATTACTAAATGTTTTGTAACCAGCAAATTATTGTTCAACTGGTTCAAATGGCTCTAAGCACTCTGGGACTTAACATCTGAAGTCATCAGTCCTCTAGACTTAGAACTACTTAAGCCTGAGTAACCTAAGGACATCACACACATCCATGCCCGAGGCACGATTCGAACCTGCGACCGTAGCAGCAGCGCAGTTTCGGAGTGAAGCTCCTACAACCACTCGGTCACAGCGGCTGGCCAAATTATTGTGGACGAGAGCGTTTGTCAGTAACAGTAAGTGAGTACAGTATTATAATTTACAAATTATCGTACTACAAAAGATAATGTGGTTGCCGCCGGCTAGTTTTGTTATGTTAGCTCAGAAGATACTCCAGCTTATGGGTATCTTGTTTTATCAAAAAAAGATAAAATATGATTTCAGATAAATTAAGACTTCATTGTCAGCCCAACACTTTTTTCCTTTTTTACAAAATCACTCCATCGAAAGCATCGACAGTATAAAATGTATGTGGAAACCTCGTAACAATCGCGTTGCAGGTATTTTGATTATTGTGTCATATACGAGAAGTGAGTGAACCCAAAATTACTATGCTTACATGCGTTCCCAAAACTGGATTTCGTAAGCCGATTTACCAATACCGCATCTGGTTGGTCATGTAAACACCCCAAATTTGATTCTGGAAATCCATTTCTAGTTGCCGGTTTTTCACTTCCACAGTCGAGTCTCATTCCCATGTAACTTATAAACGTTTTTGAAACATGCTTGTTCTGTCAGTTTACGTCTTGTTTTCAGAATATTTGACTAATATTGGCGGAGTGACTTACTGTGTAATGAAGAAGAAGAGGAAATACTAGACTGAGCATGAAAACGTCTGCCTCAAATATTTTAGTGAAGAGACAAAGCAATTGTGCTTACTAAATCAGAAACAGGATAAATTGTCTTCTAGATACCATATTTATCTGGGCTAGCAAATCCGCTTTATACCATGGCTTGTAAACACGACAGCGAAAAACAGATTTTTCGAAATACCTTTGTGATCTCTCGGAACATGTGTCACATGTAAATGTAGTGAATGAAGCCCATGTCACCGCCAGCATCCAAAACAGTTAAACGCTGACCGCCACTTTCATTCGACAATATTCCTCACATACTGTCACTTTGCCAGCATGTACATTGATTAGCCAAAGAATTATGACCACCTGTTTAATAGCGTGCTGTTCCACTTTTCAAACACAGTACAACAGAGATTCTGCTTTTACAAGTCCTTGACAGGGTTCCGAAAGTATATGGCATCAGATGCCTAAGCACAGGTCAAGCAATTACCGCAAATTACGGAATTGTGGTTTACGGACATGCATCTGGCGCCCGATGTTTGTTCCAGCGGGTACATATCAGGTACATTTGCTGGCTAAAACGTCTGTGTGAGTTCGCTATAATGCCCCTCTGTAGCACGATTATGACCTTGCAACAGAGACAGTTGTCTTGCTGGAAAATGTCGTCACCGTAGGGGGAGACTTCAAGCACGAGGCGAGGCACCAATGTTCACATGGTTCACTGCTGTCGTGAAACCTTCGATTACCGCCACAGAGTACATGGAAGCCCAAATGAGTCCACCCCGTGGCATAATTCTACCCTCAGTGGCCTGTATGTGTGGCGTTGTGCGTGTATTGTACAGCCATTCGCCTGGATGATGGAGTGTAAGTATCCAACCGTCGACCTGGTGTAACAAGAAATGGGATTCATTCGACGGGTGACACGATTCTATTGATCCACGGTGAAAATGCAGATATGTTGTGCCCACTGCAATCATTACTGACGATGTCGTTGGGTCAACACAGGAATGTGTAGGGCTCACGTGATGTAGAATTCCATGTTCAACAATGACCTTTGAACGGTGTACACAGAAACACTTGGGCCTGCACCAGAATTGTACCCTGTCGTCACATCTACATCTACATCTACATTCATACTCCGCAAGCCACCCAGCGGTGTGTGGCGGAGGGCACATTACGTTCCACTGTTATTACCTCCCTTTCCTGTTCCAGTCGCGTATTGATCGCGGGAAGAACGACTGCCGGAAAGTCTCCGTGCGTGCTCGAATCTCTCTAATTTTACATTCGTGATCTTCTCGGGAGGTATAAGTAGAGGAAGCAATATATTCGATACCTCATCCAGAAACTCACCTTCTCGAAACCTGGACAGCAAGCTACACCTCGATGCAGAGCGCCTCTCTTGCAGAGTCTGCCACCTGAGTTTGCTAAACATCTCCGTAACGCTATCACGCTTAACAAATAACCCTGTGACGAAACGCGCCGCTCTTCTTTGGATCTTCTCTACTCCTCTGTCCACCGGACCTGGTACGGATCCCACACTGATGAGCAATACTCAAGAAAAGTCAAACGAGTGTTTTGAATGCCACCTCCTTTGTTGATGTACTACATTTTCTAAGGACTCTCCCAATGAATCTCAACCTAGCACCCGTCTTACCAACAATTTATATTGTATGATCATTGCACTTCAAATTGTTCCGCACACAAACTCCCAGATATTTTACAGAAGTAACTGCTACCAGTGTTTGTTCCGCTATCATATAATCATACAATAAAGGATCCTTCTTTCTATGTATTCGCAGGGTCAGTTGTCACTCCCTGCACCAAGTGCCTATCTCGCTGCAGATCTTCCTGCGTTTCGCTGCAATTTTCTAATGCTGCAACTTTTCTGTATACTACAACACCATTCGAGAAAAGCCGCATGGAACTTCCGACACTATCAAGTAGGTCATTTATAAATATTGTGAAAAGCAATGGTCCCATAACACTCCCCTGTGGCATGCCAGAGGTTGCTTTAACGTCTGTAGACGTCTCTCCATTGAGAACAACATGCAATGCTCTGTTTGCTAAAAACTCTTCAATCCAGCCACACAGCTGGTCTGATAATCCGTAGGCTCTTACTTTGTTTATCAGGCAACAGTGCGGAACTGTATCGAGCGCCTTCCGGAGGTCAAGGAAAATGGCATCTACCTGGGAGCCTGTATCTAATATTTTCTGGGTCTCACGAACTTTCTTAAGCTGAGGATGGAAAACGAAATGACTTTGTTTTAAAATACAGACTGTAACAACGCTGTACTATTGTACATATAAGTAATTTTTTTCCATCTGATTTTTCGATAAACTAGTGTAATTGATGTTCTGATTTCATTTCTTTTTTGTTTCATGCCATTGTGTTAAGAAAACTGTGAAGAAGTTTCAATGTGAAGATAAATGTTTATGTCAAATGTCAAGTAATATTGTAATAGAATTGAAATGTAACAAATTTTGAAACTGTTGTAAGATGTTTAAAATTGTAACTGTATATGTGGTCCATACGTAGGCAATGTGTTAGGATATGTAGAATGCAAAACCTCGGGTGAATACCCGGCCTGTCAGGGAGTGGTAAAAGGTGGATGGCAGGCGAGCGCGGGAAAAGGCGCACGGGCACTGCACGGCACAACGGGCTCAGCAGCAGCAGTTGGAGTCTGGCGTTGGTCTGAGCAACACCTTCTACATCTACATCTGCATCCATACTCCGCAAGCCACCTGACGGTGTGTGGCGGAGGGTACCACGAGTACCCCTATCGGTTCTCCCTTCTATTCCAGTCTCGTATTGTTCGTAGAAGGAAGGATTGTCGGTACGATTCTATGTGGGCTCTAATTTCTCTGATTTTATCCTCATGGTCTCTTCGAGAGATATACATAGGAGGGAGCAATATACTGCTTGACTCTTCGGTGAAGGTATGTTCTCGAAACTTTAACAAAAGCCCGTACCGAGCTACTGAGCGTCTCTCCTGCAGTCTTCCACTGGAGTTTATCTATCATCTCCGTAACGTTTTCGCGATTACTAAATGATCCTGTAACGAAGCGCGCTGCTCTCCGTTGGATCTTCTCTATCTCTTCTATCAACCCTATCTGGTACGGATCTCACACTGTTGAACAGTATTTAAGCAGTGGGCGAACAAGCGTACTGTAACCTACTTCCTTTGTTTTCGGATTGCATTTCCTTAGCATTCTTCCAATGAATCTCAGTCTGGCATCTGCTTTACCGACGATCAACTTTATATGATCATTCCATTTTAAATCAGTCCTAATGCCTATTCCCAGATAATTTATGGAATTAACTGATTCCAGTTGCTGACCTGCTATTTTGTAGTTAAATGTTAAGGGATCTATCTTTCTACGTATTCGTAGCACATTACACTTGTCTACATTGAGATTCAATTGCCATTCCCTGCACCATGCGTCAATTCGCTGCTGATCCTCCTGCATTTCAGTACAATTTTCCATTGTTACAACCTCTCGATACACCACAGCATCATCTGCAAAAAGCCTCAGTGAACTTCCGATGTCATCCACCAGATCATTTATGTATATTGTGAATAGCAACGGTCCTATGACACTCCCCTGCGGCACACCTGAAATCACTCTTACTTCGGAAGACTTCTCTCCATTGAGAACGACATGCTCCGTTCTGTTATCTAGGAACTCCTCAATCCAATCACACAATTGGTCTGATAGTCCATATGCTCTTACTTTGTTCATTAAACGACTGTGGGGAACTGTATCGAAAGCCTTGCGAAAGTCAAGAAACACGGCATCTACCTGTGAACCCGTGTCTATGGCCCTCTTGAGTCTCGTGGACGAATAGCGCGAGATGGGTTTCACACGACCGTCTTTTTCGAAATACATGCTGATTCCTACAGAGTAGATTTCTAGTCTCCAGAAAAGTCATTATACTCGAACATAATACGTGTTCCAAAATTCTACAACTGATGGACGTTAGAGATATAGGTCTATAGTTCTGCACATCTGTTCGACGTCCCTTCTTGAAAACGGGGATGACGTGTGCCCTTTTCCAATCGTTTGGATCGCTACGCTCTTCTAGAGACCTACGGTACACCGCTGCAAGAAGGGGGGCAAGTTCCTTGGCGTACTCTGTGTAAAATCGAACTGGTATCCAATCAGATCCAGCGGCCTTTCCTCTTTTAAGCGATTTTAATTGTTTATCTATCCCTCTGTCGTCTATTTCGATATCTACCATTTTGCCATCTGTGCGACAATCTAGAGAAGGAACTACAGTGCAGTCTTCCTCTGTGAAACAGCTATGGAAAAAGACATTTAGTATTTCGGCCTTTAGTCTGTCATCCTCTGTTTCAGTACCATTTTGGTCACAGAGTGTCTGGACATTTTGTTTTGATTCACCTACCGCTTTGACATTAGACAAAAATTTCTTAGGATTTTCTGCCAAGTCAGTTGTAAGGTGTCAGGCAAATCCAACACCTTACATGAAAACCCTGACATGATAAGCAAATCCAGTAGTATGTCACATAGCTCCGAATAAATCGTGACATTAAATTAACCAAAGTAATACGAGTAACGAGTGAGCAAATGGAATACCACAGACTAACACAAGAATGCCTAAATGCATGTCATACCTTCTCACTGTGTGACAGACGCAGTTCTGAGGGGATAAACGAGAACAGAAGCCGAGAGCAGAACCGTGTTAGGCTAGAGGGCCCTACGATAAGGGACGGACTGGACACCAACGTCGCCAGCTAACCACTAGGATAACCCCAGCTGCAAGTTTTAGCCTGGGACTTTTTCGCGTCTCTATTACGTTAGGACTACCCCCCAGCCCATGTTAAAAGATAGAGCCCTCCAGAAAAGCAGTATAGATCTTACGATAACGCTAAAAGGACCACACCAGCTGCAGGTTTTATCGTGAGACTTTTTAGCGTCTCTGTTACGTTGCAAACTTTAAAAAACATTGCCCCACCACGAAAAGTATAACGTTTCTCATCGGATAGACAGAATTTTTGTAGGCGGAGCTTAAGGTTAACATTGAGACCCTGATTGGTCAGATGAAAACATAGCCAGATAGTTTTTTTAAACTAACTTCGGTAAATTGTAGTAAGGAGAAGTTAGAGGAGAGTTGGTTCCGAGACGCGAGTTGGATGGCTGCTGCGCCGGACGCTGCCGCCCTGACGCTGCTTAAACACCGACAAGGTAATGAAGGCACGCGATGCCGCATTTTTGAGCGCTTAAGGCTTCACTCAAAACTGCAGAAGTCTCATCTGTTACACCCCCTTTTTGCGTAATACTAGTGTCGATCGTTAATTAAAACTCATGGTGTTCACATTTTCCACTTGAAGTAAAAATCTGAAACGTGATAATTTTTCTGTTATATAGTTATTGAGAAGCCACATCAGCCACTGTAATTTACGACAAGTTAAATAAGTAATTAAAGATAATTGAGGGTCACTGTCGACCATTTTGATAGTTTGCTCTTTTGTGAAACTTAATTTAAACCTAGATTATAGATGTGATATGGCATAGGTCATCCTTCGATCGATTGTAGAACTTGGAAACCCATTCAGGGAATATTCGTTCACATTTTTGTTGAACGCAGTTGGTTTTTACCATCCTGTATTAAAACATCTCCTTTTATCAATAGTGCAATTTATAAACAATGTTTTGTGCGTAGAATAAAATTTCCAATGGTAAACTTAACTGTTTTTTCGACGTTATTTTGCCAGATAACTAAAAATAGGAAAGCCTTGAACCCTTTCCACTAAATTTAGTTAGTATTAAGATTCTTTTACAGGGAGTGCAGTGGAGCTGACGCTGAGATCATTAAGTATTTGGTTATATCATCGCTAGTCTCACTGAACTCTTCTGAATTCTACATGTCATGTGTGGTCTGGCGTCTCCTTACCAGCAACAGGTCCCAGGTTCAAACTAGTTAATTCCCTAAAAAACACGCTCAGAGCGTCTTTGCGCGAAAGAGGTAGGGAGACACGATATAGTACAAACAGACACCACCATGAATGTTATAAAATGGCGACCCTGCCAGGATGGTAAAATACCATAATTGAAGGTCGACCACATGCCTAATTAGGTCAGAAAAATATCCTGCAAAAAATTTTCGCTGAAAATTTTTTTTTTCTTAAAGTTATACATAGTCGTAAACAGTAGCTGCGGCGATAGATAGATAGTAAATATTCAAGAAATAGTGAGAATTCTAGCAGAGACAATAGCATAATTAAGTAATGAATATTGAAAATTGTTAGAATTAAGTTTTCTCTCCAATGCAAGCGCACAGGTGGCGGATACATCGTTGACAAGTTGGTTCTGTCCCAACAAGTAAGTGAATGGATTGTCAGTCTTGGTAGTGTCAAGTCGTGTGAACAAAAAGTTTATGAAACGCGTGAGATCGTATGAGCGCCTGTTAACGCGACGTAGGGAGCATGAATTGCTTTTAAAACAGAAAATATGGGATTCGGAAAGATTAGCAATGGCAAATCGAGACCTTGACCGTATTGAGGTAGAGACCCAGCATGAAAATGGACAGAGAATAGAGAACAGTACAACAGACGATGCAGTATCGCGAGAAGTAGGATAGATAACGAACCATAACGAGGATAATGTACGCCAAGGCACAGAAAACCTACGTCAGCATACGACAGAGGAGCAGCAAAGTAGAGAGACAGTCGATGAGGATTCTAACTTGCGTCTTGAATACGTAGAATCCATGGTACATGTAATCAGAGCTCCCTCACCACAGGGTACAAGGAAGGCGAGCAGAAACGTGTCACAGCAGAGGTCAATGCAATCGGTTGCGAACCAACACTTGGACGAAAACACAGAGCGTAGGATGTCGGAAGAAAACGCAATAGGACCCACCAATCTGGCACAATTATTACAAAAAATTACGGAAACCATGACAAGGCAGAATAAAGAAATAGCGAACCAAATTCAAATTCAGAATGCAGAAACCACGAGACAAATGCGTGATATTAAAGAACAAAACAAAAAAATTCAGTTACACCTAAGTCACATTGAAGACGAGGCAAAAGAATCTCGAGAAGTGATAGGAAACTTAATAATAGGTCACAATCAATTGAGAACAGACATTGACAAGGTTCAAGCGGACGTACAAACATTGCGTAATGACACTGAGGACGAGATCAAAAAATTACGTAACAACACCCAGGCAGAAGTCAAGAAACTAAAGAAACAGACAAATGTAATTACTAGACAAGCAGAAGGAACAGCGCGTGAAATTCTTGAAAACAGTGTGTTACACAAACGTATCACAAAAGCAGCGCTGAAAAGATATGATAACCGCATAGTCAAAATAGAAGAGCAAACGAAACGACAATTTCAGAAATTGCGAACAGAGTTGTTGCAAATCATTGTAGAGCGTAGTGAACAGAATCGAACAAGCACAGAGTCTGCAACCATGTCCGTATCTGTAACAGCACCGGAAAAACAAGCAATTAGCGAAGATATTACGCATTTGCGATTCCAATCACAGGCGGAAAGTAACATACGTGAAATCAGACAGCCTGCACCGCGGGTACGCGAAAGTTACAATGGACAATATCCAATGGATCTACCACAACCGGAAAAAACGACGGGAGAAATGATCAGAAACAAAAGTGACGAAGAATCGCGAATTTCATATGGAACTATGACGAAGTACGACAACGATCATTTCCTCACAGTCAGAAAATTTCAACACTTTCGCGAAGGAAACTCATTACATCCACGAACTTTTATTGATCAATTCCGAGTAGGATTACCAGAACACTGGACGCTAGCACACAAATTAGACTTTATATGTGCACACATGTCAGGAACAGTGGCAGAAATCATGCAAAAAGTTGCAGCGACATGCCGATCGTACCAAGATTTCAGAGAGAAGTTTCTCTCACGATATTGGTCCAGCGAAGCACAGAACAGAGTGAAGTACGGATTATTACAGAACCTATATTTTGAAAATTCAGGAGAGAAGAGTCCCGTGAAATTTTTCGAAGCAATGGCAAACAAAAATCAATTCTTAGATATACCATACAGTGACGGAGAGTTGATTAAATTATGCGCGATGAAGCTACCATTGAAATACCAGCAATCATTAGTAGGTCACGCAAGAAAAGAGAATACAGATAGAAGACGTTGAGGTAAGACCACCAAAACCCGACAAACGTTCGAGTTGACAGCTAAGCGCCCATGCCAAAGAGAATGACGCACCGACCCAGGACAATTGCAGCACCTTGAACAGAGAAATCAAAATCTTATCACGAGAAGAGAAGGAAGAAACAATTCCGCAGGGACCAGATGGAAACGAAGAAGAGAAAATAATAATATCGTGTTAGGACGAAATTAATTGGGAGAATACTGACGAGGAAGATGAATTACCAGAGGCATGCACAACGAATGTAGGAGGAAATGACGAAGTAATGGGTATTGCACAGCTATTTGAGATGGAAACCAGGGAAAGGGAATTCAATGAGGATAATGCGCAGTCGACAGAAGTTGAAAATAAGTTACAAGTGGGCACACAACCCAACGTATATAATGAAGGAAGTTATGAAGCGATAATTAGAGCATTTAGATGCGATTATGTGGAAGTAGCGACGAAGAAGAAGATAGACGAGGATGAGAAAGAAGTAGAGGATGTAGAAGAAAGCGTAAATGAAGGAAGAAATAGAGAAGAGCAAATAAAAGAGAGGGTAGTAGCAGTCGAAGCTTATCCTACAGAAAGTTCGAATTCACAAGGGAAATTCCTAAAATGACTCATGTATGATTCAGTGGACGATTTGTTGATGCAAGAAGAAGAAGAACAGAACCAACCCTTTCAAATTCAACCAATTGTGAAAGCCATGGTAAAGCATATCCCAGTCAATATTGTAATTGATAGCGGAAGTGAACTGACTGCGATCTCAGAAAATTTATTCATGCAGTGTAATGCCGATGAGGAATTACCAGTTCTGAAAACACGTAAGATTAAAGTAAGAGGTCCTATTAGAAACAATGGTTCGGAAGTTACGAGGCAAACAAGGTTAACTCTTTCGTGCCAAGGTCAAAAGATCGAAGCCAACTTCGTGATTATACCTAAACTAAATGTAGATTTGATTATAGGTGCAGATTTTTTAAATGAGAGACGAGCGATAATAGATATGGGGAAAGGTAGCGTAACAGTCGGGAATGTCACACTTCTCTTTGAGCAAAAGCTAAAATTAGTTGAAATACCAGTTATAAACAAACAATTAAGAATGATGCGAGATAAAGAGGATAAAGAAATAAAATGGTATGCACAAAAGGGGGAATCGCCTCAACTCATGTTAGAAGTCCATAAAGAAATCGACGAAAAATTACAAGAAGTTCAAGATATTTCGGAACACAGTAAAAGAGAATTAGAGGATATTTTACGAGATAAAGCAGAGGTATTTTTACCTAAGACTGGCAGCATTAAGCACTTTCAGTACAAGTTTGAAGATTAATTTTATTACTGGTAAATAATCAGTACAATATTTCAAGATTATGTTGCAGATAAGATCGTCAGGAGAAAGAAGAATGAAGAGAGAGGAAGGTGGGAAAAAAGAAAGTAGTTTCAATAATAACACAAGAGTACCATAGATTAAGGTGAAGGGATAAAGCGTAGATAGTCTAACAGCATGAAATACTAATATGCTATACACCACGACACTACACAAAAAAAACCAATTTGAGGATTCTTGAGTAGACGTTAAGACTCCAAATATCATAGAATTGTAACATGGAAAGGGCGCCGAAATTTGTAAAGCTTTTTAAGAAGGCGTATAACAAGTAGATACTAGACATATGTTAAACGATTATAAGTAAAACTTTTGTAAGAACCATTGTAAAAACTCCAGCAAGGAAGAGATGCAACGACCCACAAGTTGCAACGCGAGAAGTATCAAGAAAGAAAAGGACGTAATCAGCAAGACTCGATTCCTACATAGCAGGAGCGTCGAGAGAAGGGAAAGGCGAAACTAACAGACGGCCCTTGTAGCGAAAGTGGGCAATAAATGTGCCCGCTAGGTGGAAACCTGCTGGGATGGACAGTGACAGAGCCCTACAGAGACGCGCCTAGCGTCAGTAGGGGATGGCTGCACGGACAGACAAGCAGACACCCGATTTTCACCGCTCGTAAACCCCGGGGCGTCCCCCTCTCAGCGGAGCAAGCAAAAAACGGCCCGACGAGAAGACCGCTTGGGCAAGCCACCACTGGCAAAAAATATGCGTAAAAGTCACACTACTGCTATTAAAGAGCACGCTGATGCACGGAACTGAAGAAGAACTTCCACAAATTAAAAATGACGCCCCCAAACAATTTATCAAACTGTTACTAGGAGGAGAACTTCAAAGCGACTAGTTATTAATAAATATTTCCATATCCTGCCCAGAGAAGAACCAAGAAGCAAGTAAGAAGCAGAGAAAAAGCGGGAAGAACAGAAGTTGAAGATTCGCAAGATTGAGACCAAGAAAGAAGATGGGTGAAGAATAGACGACATACCTTCCCAAATCCCTATCCTATTGTAAACTAGTCGTCTGCGAAGTATTACAACGAAAAACGACCGCATTCAGCGACACATAACGATGACTTTCACGCATACAAAGCCAGTAAACCACGAGATTCTGCACTCACAGCTCCATTCCATTATGGGACCTCCACAACAGCAACACACTTGCAAAGCCAACCAGGAACGACGAACGAAGCTGTACATCAAATACTTGCCCACATCCATCTCGCTCAAGTCCATCACCTTCATGCAAAAACATTCGCCAACCACATGCTTGAACATTCATAGGATTGTGTGAACGTGTGAAATCAAATTATGTGATGTAGGAATGGTGCAAAAGAAACGTGTGAAAAACTAAATAAGTAAAGCACACCAGACAGCTAATAAACTAAAAAAAATAACAGTCTTTGACTATGGACTTAAATAAAAAAATAGACTATCGATAAAAATTAGTCATTAGTACTGAAATGGACAGTATATAAAGAAACAATATGCCACTTATTTTCTCCTCATAAAAATAAAAGAATAACTATATTTTACTTATTTTCTCCTTATAAAAATAAAGAATAAAAAATTATCTTGTTGGATGTCTTCCCTTTCTTTAACATTTGTACCATTTATTTCTTTGTCAAAGCATTTTTTCAGCATTTGTAAAATTTATTAGGATAATATCTCAATACTTGTGTATGTATATTTCTTTGTCAAAGTAATTCTTGGAAATAATTCTTATTTGTTAGTGTAACAATGTTGAAATGCGTGTCTAGAAACAAAAACATTTTACTTGCACATGATATTTAGAAAATGTGTTAGGAATAGATTTTACTTAATTACTAAATTTATAAAAACAATATTTCTAAGAAAATCGATGTGAAAGACTCCTCACTTTCGACAAAAAACTTCTTAAAAAAACAACTTCACACTTAAATAAAGAAAGAAAATAATTAAAAACTAATAATGGTATAAATATATTCTTCTCTTGTCATTTTTAATTATAGTGTGGAAGAATATAAAAATATAAATTAGTAATACAAACTAGCATAGAACTGAATAATGTGGCTGAACAGTGCGCAACAAAATTTAGATAAATTAGAAAATTTTTGACTGACTTAGACAACGATTCAATCATTGCCTAAATTCAGTGCAAAAATTAAGTTCGAAGGGTGGTGATATGTAAGGTGTCAGGCAAATCCAACACCTTACATGAAAACCCTGACATGATAAGCAAATCCAGTAGTATGTCACATAGCTCCGAATAAATCGTGACATTAAATTAACCAAAGTAATACGAGTAACGAGTGAGCAAATGGAATACCACAGACTAACACAAGAATGCCTAAATGCATGTCGTACCTTCCCACTGTGAGGCAGACGCAGTTCCGAGGGGAGAAACGAGGACAGAAGCCGAGAGCAGAACCGTGTTAAGCTAGAAGGCCCTACGATAACGGACGGAAGGACGGACACCCACGCCGCCAGACTACCTGTACGACTACACAACCCGCACGTTTTAGTGTGAGGCTTTTTCGCGTCTCAGGTACGTCAAGGACCACCCCCAGCCCATGGGAAAACCTGGAGCCCTCCAGAAAAGCAGTATAGATCTTACGATAACACAAAAAGGGCCACTACCACCCGCAAGTTTTAGCGTGAGACTTTTTCGCGTGTCTGTTACGTTAGGACAATCCTCCAGCCCATGTTAAAAGATAGAGCCCTCCAGAAGAACAGTATAGATCTCACGATAACGCTAAAAGGACCACACCAGCTGCAGGTTTTATCGTGAGACTTTTTAGCGTCTCTGTTACGTTGCAAACTTTAAAAAACATTGCCCCACCACGAAAAGATAACGTTTCTCATTGGATAGACAGAATTTTTGTAGGCGGAGCTTAAGGTTAACATTGAGACCCTGATTGGTCAGATGAAAACATAGCCAGATAGTTTTTTTAAACTAACTTCGGTAAATTGTAGTAAGGAGAAGTTAGAGGAGAGTTGGTTCCGAGACGGCGAGCTGGATGGCTGCTGCGCCGGCCGCTGCCGCCCTGACGCTGCTTAAACACCGACAAGGTAATGAAGGCACGCGATGCCGCATTTTTGAGCGCATAAAGCTTCACTCAGAACTGCAGAAGTCTCATCTGTTACACCCCTTTTTTGCGTAATACTAGTGTCGATCGTTGATTAAAACTTATGGTGTTCACATTTGCCACTTGAAGTAAAAATCTGAAACGCGATAATTTTTCTGTTATATAGATATTGAGAAGCCACATCAGCCACTGTAATTTACGACAAGTTAAATAAGTAATTAAAGATAATTGAGGGTCACTGTCGACCATTTTGATAGTTTGCTCTTTTGTGAAACTTAATTTAAACGTAGATTATAGATGTGATATGGCATAGGTCATCCTTCGATCGATTGTAGAACTTGGAAACCCATTCAGGGAATATTCGTTCACATTTTTGTTGAACGCAGTTGGTTTTTACCATCCTGTATTAAAACATCTCCTTTTATCAATAGTGCAATTTATAAACAATGTTTTGTGCGTAGAATAAAATTTCCAATGGTAAACTTAACTGTTTTTTCGACGTTATTTTACCAGATAACTAAAAATAGGAAAGCCTTGAACCCTTTCCACTAAATTTAGTTAGTATTAAGATTCTTTTACAGGGAGTGCAGTGGAGCTGACGCTGAGATCATTAAGTATTTGGTTATATCATCGCTAGTCTCACTGAACTCTTCTGAATTCTACATGTCGTGTGTGGTCTGGCGTCTCCTTACCAGCAACAGGTCCCAGGTTCAAACTAGTTAATTCCCTAAAAAACACGCTCAGAGTGTCATTGCGCGAAAGAGGTAGCGAGACACGATATAGTACAAACAGACACCACCATGAATGTTTAGACAGTATATAGAACTTTACTTTCGAATTCATTAAACGCCTCTCGCATAGCCCTCCGCACACTACATTTCGCTTCGCGTAATTTTTGTTTGTCTGCAAGGCTTTGGCTATGTTTATGTTTGCTGTGAAGTTCCCTTTGCTTCCGCAGCAGTTTTCTAACTGGGTTATTGTACCACGGTGGCTCTTTTCCATCTCTTACGATCTTGCTTGGCACATACTCATCTAACGCATATTGTACGATGGTTTTGAACTTTATCCACTGATCCTCAACACTACCCGTACTTGAGACAATTTTTTTGTGTTGAGCCGTCAGGTACTGTGTAATCTGCTTTTTCTCACTTTTGCTAAACAGAAAAATCTTCCTACCTTTTCTAATATTTCTATTTACGGCTGAAATCATAGATGCAGTAATCGCTTTATGATCGCTGATTCCCTGTTCTACATTAACTGTTTCAAATAGTTCGGGTCTGTTTGTCATCAGAAGGTCTAATATGTTATCGCCACGAGTCGGTTCTGTGTTTAACTGCTCAAGGTAGTTTTCAGATAAAGCACTTAAAAAAATTTCACTGGATTCTTTGTCCCTGCCATCCGTTATGAACGTTTGAATCTCCCAGTCTATGTCCGGCAAATTAAAATTTCCATCCAGAACTATAACATGGTGGGGAAATCTACTCGAAATATTTTCCAAATTATTCTCCTAGTGCTCAGCCACAACAGCTGCTGAGCCCGGGGGCCTATAGAGACATCCAATTACCATGTCTGAGCCTGCTTTAACCGTGACCTTCACCCAAATCATTTCACATTTCGGATCTCCGTCAATTTCCTTCGATGCTATTGCACTTCTTATCGCTATAAACACGCCTCCCCCTTCACTGCCCAGCCTTTCTCTGCGGTATACATTCCAATCTGAGTTTAGGATTTCATAACTATTTACGTCTGGTTTCAGGCAACTTTCGGCCCCTAGTAATATATGGGCGTTGTGACCGTTTATTAATGAGAGCAGTTCTGGGACCTTTCTATATACGCTCCCGCAGTTTACTATTAGCACATTAATATTGTTATTCCCTGTTGCATTTTGCCTACTCCTACCTTGCCGCGTCTCAGGAGCCGTCTTGTCGGGCCTAGGGGGGAATTCTCTAACCTAAAAAACCCCCATGTGCACTCCACACGTACTCCGCTACCCTTGTAGCCCCTTCCGGCGTGTAGTGCACGCTTGACCTATTCAGGGGGACCATACATTTCTCCACTCGATAGCGGAAGTCGAGAAATTTGCACCCCAGCTCTCCGCAGAATCGTCTGAGCCTCTGGTTTAAGCCTTCCACTCGGCTCCAAACCAGAGGACCGCGATCGGTTCTGGGTACGATACTACAAATAGTTAACTCTGATTCCACCCCGCGAGCGAGGCTTTCGGCCTTAACCAATTCCGCCAACAGCCTGTACGAACTGAGGTTGACCTCTGAACCCAGACGGCAGGAGTCATTGGTGCCGACATGAGCAACAATTTGCAGTCGGGTGCACCCAGTGCTCTCTATCGTCACCGGCAGGGCATCCTCCACATCTCGGATGAGACCCCCCGGCAAGCAGACAGAGTGAACACTGGCCTTCTTCCCCGACCTTTCCGCTATTTCCCTAAGGGGCTCCATCATCCGCCTAACGTTGGAGCTCCCTATAGCTAATAAACCTCTCCCCCCGTGTGCCTGCTCAGACCTTGCTGAAGGAGCGGCCACATGTCCACTCACAGGCAGGGCGGGCGATGCCACACTGCCAGCCTCCACATTTACCCTCCGCCTCGAACGCCGCGAACGCCGCTGAAGCCGCCACTCCCCTTGGGGAGATGGTGGCCCAACGGCGCCCGGTACCCGCGAAGATGACTCGACAGCATGTAACACCTGGGGTGTACTTTGCGACGCACCAGACTCCCCACTGCCTCTACACTCCGAGGCAGCAGCCTGAAGACGGCTGACCGCGGCCATTAACACGCTCAGCTGTTCGCGAAGAGTGGCCAGCTCCTCCTGCGTCCGTACACAGCAGTCACACATCCTATCCATCCTAAGGAATCAATTTACTGAAGAGACTTAATGAACTTTTAACTAGACTGCTAGTTCACTAAAGGCGGCTAATTATTGACTAAACTGTGATTGCTAGCCACTTCTTGTAGAAAACAATGAAAATAGCACTACCTGTCTCTGACCTGTATTGAAAACAAACACTAGCACTACTGGCACTATGGTTGACTAAAGGGACTCTCTCTGACTGTATTCAAAACAAACACGAAATCTATGGAACACTATTAGTAGCACTCGACAATTAAAGCTTCCTAAAAGCAAAAACACACGGAAGAAGTGACAAGTAAGAAAAATACAGTTAATACTTAAATTAAGGTAGCTTGCTGCACAGCAGACGTGAAACAGACGGCGGTTAGGACTGCCACAGATCGCTGCCTTTCCTGGATTACACGAGGGAGAGGGGGGGGGGGGTGACCCTCCGACCTCCGCATTTTGTGATATGAGCGGTGGTCATCCAATACCATACGCCCTAGTCATTATGTCACCATCCTTCAACCACTTTCCAAAGGTGCTCACGACAATAGTACGCCAGTAGGCGACCAGCTTCGCCGTTTCAGAGATTCTCGTTACCAGGCGCAGCGCCATAACAATGGGCCTCTTGTCAAAACCGCTTATATCAGTGGATTTCCATATTTGCGGCTCGTGTCTTCGCTATAATGACTGCCCATTCACCCTTCTTCCTCTTACGTTCATTCCTTACTGCGTCTCGTGCCCGCAACACCACCAGGAGGCACTCAACCTCGTGGTCATAATGTTTCTGCCTATCAGTGCATTTACAGTGTAATGTTCATGAACCCATATTCCATTTAAGTAAACCATTGGCCCCTTCAGTTCAAATGCTTCATTCTTCCTTGAAGACCTAATTCAGTGTGGCCTTTTTGCAACTATGTCCTCTCCTTCGCACATAACAACACGTTTATTTGTATCTTTTAAAGCTGAATCCCTTAGAAAGAACACTTTTTCTAAAATTTTCCTAGCTAAACTTGTCGTTCAATTCTGTGGGGCAAAGCCTATGGTTTTCGCAGAGTTAGTATTTTTTTACTTCGTTCGTAATAGCGTAAATATCGCTGCCTGCTAATATATTTATTCAGATCGTCAATGGAATACCTATCGTGAGAACCTCCAGTCACCTTCTGTAGTGTAGACTCTTGAATTCCATTCTGATCGCCTTCTTGTGCCTCCTACTGTAATTTGCAAATCATCCTGTTGCTCAGAACATTTTGGCAGCAATTTCCGTCGCCTTGCCTTTTGGCACCATAAATTGTCTCTCTCTCTCTTATCGTCAACAAATCAACAAATTTAATCATTTCCATGAATGTATGGTGTCTGTTCTTTTGGACATGCCGTGATGCATATTATTTAAATTGATGGGGGAGGAGGGAGAAAGGGAAGGAATTAATGATATGAGCTGCATCGGGACTTCATGCAGAATCAGCGGCGACGGGTGAACCTGTGAGCGCCTGCTTGCTAGGCTGTTGCGTTAACCGCTGCACCACCCAGCCAGTGTTTCCAGTGTTTCTCCTAACTCTGCGGACTATCTCGGCACCCAACCGGGCCAACTCACATTCACATCTAGCACCACCTGTGCGCAGCGCCCGTCAATGCCCTCAATGTTCGGTGATATTAAAAATCCCGCTGGATGTCGGATGTAAATGTGCATCCTCACTGAAGATTGTGGATTCATTACCCACTGAGGCGAATTGATTATATGAATGCGTGTTGTCTGTTCTTTCAGGCACGTCCAAAAGAACAGACGGAATGTGGGATCCACGGGTGTGATTCGTATTATATACAGAGTGAAGCGAAATTCGCGCACTCGGGCTTCGCAGCACGACTCCTCACATGCCAGCGGTAAAAAAAAGGTCTGTTGCAAAATTCCGTTCGGCAGAAAAAGGACGTTTAAGAGTGGCAATCTGGCAACACTGTAACGATGTGTAGTAACTACCTGTATTAGCACAGTTAGCAGAGCTGTACTGTCGGTTCAGTGGCGCCGGTAACTCAGCATGTTCGGTCAGTGTGTTGGCTGCCCTCCCTAATAAAAAAAACTGAGTTAATGCATCAACGACGACCTGAAAGGGGTGTATTGCGATGTCTGCCCCAAGCAGATACAAAGAACGAAGACGAACAAAATGAGATTAAAAAAAAAAAAAAGAATGGCTAGTGTTTTGGGTGCATGCAAGAGGTCGTTGGCTCGATCCTGGGTTGGGGTATAATATTTTATTTGCTAATTTCATTCTGACATTTCATACATCAATATAAACCATGCCTTAGGTCACATGTATCCTCAATTTATAACATTTGGTAACGCTGAATATAACAAATACGTGGTTAGACAAATAAGAAATAGACAGTTGAAACATATGACCTATCATAGGACAGAATAACTACAAAAGCAACATCAGTTTCAAGATTCTATAGATGATAGCACAGTACAATAACATAACGTCTACTTGTCATTTATACTACTTGTAATATGAGCGCTCAGAGTGTCACATTAGCAACCACTGACAATAATAATGTCCGTATTAATGACCCCATGACCTTCACAACAGAATACGTAGTCCTCAGGACAAAAGATGCTCAATGCATCTGTGCTCCTTGCCGCCGTTGGATAAGCAGCTGCTGCAGCAAGTCGTATAACCCTAGCTTACTTATTTGTTACATAGTTTAATTAATTTCTTTGCGTGTTTTTGGGTACTTGCATTGTTTAATTCATATATTTCGGGCGTATTATAGTATTTGACAGTTGTAGCATCGCGCTTTAGTGTTTACTTCGTAGATTCTTATTTAAATTGCGTGTGAGTTTCGTATAGGAGGTGCAGTTTCGAGTTTTAGTTACTGTAATCGTAAATTCAGCAGATTGTAGCGCAGTCGTTAGGCATTTGTACAGGTTAGTTGATACATTCTTTGCGTGTTCCGCTTGCGTTATCTAGGCACCGACTCGTGTTTCAGTAACTGTTGTTAAACATCGATTAGAATGGACAGGGACTGCGATTGCTGTGTTCGGATGAGGGCTGACTTGGCATCCCTTCGCTCACAGCTGCAATCGGCGCTGACTTCGGTCGCGCAGCTTGAGGCTGTTGCCAATGGGCACCACTGTGGGGAGCCGGACTCGGGTATCACGGGGATGTCAACCTCATCCCGTCTGTCCCCAGATCGGTCTGCCGCTGTGGTTGCCCCGGTTGCTGCCCGCAGTGGAGCTGAGCCCTCGCCTGTGGTTGATTGGGAGGTCGTTCCAAGGCGTGGCAGGCAGCGAAAGGCGTCCCCGGAAGCTGACCAGAAAGCCTCCCCGGTGCGTCTGACAAACCGGTTTCAGGCACTGTCTCTGGCTGAGCCAGATGCAGCTGCCTGCCCTGTTTCAGAGGATCATTCTCAGCCTTCAAGGTCCGGGCAATCGCAGAGGTTGGGCTTACTGGTAGTTGGGAGCTCCAATGTTAGGCGCGTAATGGGGCCCCTTAGGGATATGGCGGCTAAGGAGGGGAAGAAATCCAGTGTGCACTCCGTGTGCATTCCGGGAGGAGTCATTCCTGATGTGGAAAGGGTCCTTCCGGATGCCATGAAGAGCACAGGGTGCAGCCAGCTGCAGGTGGTGGCACATGTCGGCACTAATGACGTGTGTCGCTTTGGATCTGAGGAAATTCTCTCTGGATTCCAGCGGCTATCTGATTTGGTGAAGGCTGCCGGTCTTGCTTACGAGATGAAGGCAGAGCTCACCATCTGCAGCATCGTTGACAGAACCGACTGCGGACCTTTGGTGCAGAGCCGGGTGGAGGGTCTGAATCAGAGGCTCAGACGGTTTTGCGACCGTATTGGCTGCAGATTCCTTGACTTGCGCCATAGGGTGGTGGGGTTTCGGGTTCCGCTGAATAGGTCAGGAGTTCACTACACTCAGCTGGCGGCTACACGGGTAGCGGAGGCTGTGTGGCGTGGACTGGGCGGTTTTTTAGGTTAGAAGGCCTCGGGAAAGTGCGGGATGGGCTGCAATGTCAAAGGGTGCTTGGCAATTACAGGACGTGCTTGGATCAAGGAACAGTCGGAATTATAGTTGTAAACTGTTGTAGTTGCGCTGGAAAAGTCCCTGAGCTTCAAGCGCTAATAGAAAGCACAGAAGCGGATATCGTTATAGGTACAGAAAGCTGGCTAAAGCCTGAAATAAGTTCTGCAGAAATTTTTACGAAGTCTCAGACGGTGTTCAGGAAAGATAGATTAGGCAGAATTGGTGGTGGTGTGTTGGTGTCTGTCAGTAGTGGTTTATCTTGTAGTGAAGTCGAAGTAGATACTCTGTGCGAATTGGTGTGGGTGGAGGTTATACTTAACAGCCGAATTAAGTTAATAATTGGCTCCTTCTACCGACCCCCAGACTCCGATGATACAGTTGCGGAACAGTTCAGAGAAAGTTTGAGTCTCGTAACAAATAAATACCCCACTCATACGGTTATAGTGGGTGGGGACTTCAACCTACCCTCGGTATGTTGGCAAAAATACTTGTTCAAAACCGGTGGTAGGCACAAAACGTCTTCCGAGATTGTCCTAAATGCATTCTCCGAAAATTATTTAGAGCAGTTAGTCCACGAACCCACGCGAATTGTAAATGGTTGCGAAAACACACTTGACCTCTTGGCCACAAACAATCCAGAGCTGATAGAGAGCATCATGACTGATACAGGGATTAGTGATCACAAGGTCATTGTAGCTAGGCTCAATACCATTTCTTCCAAATCCATCAGAAACAAACGCAAAATAATTTTATTTAAAAAAGCGGATAAAGTACCACTAGAAGCCTTCCTAAAAGACAATTTCCATTCCTTCCGAACTGACTATGCGAATGTAGACGAGATGTGGCTCAAATTCAAAGATATAGTAGCAACAGCAATTGAGATATTCATACCTCATAAATTGGTAAGAGATGGAACGGATCCCCCGTGGTACACAAAAAAGGTCCGAACGCTGTTGCAGAGGCAACGGAAAAAGCATGCGAAGTTCAGAAGAACGCGAAATCCTGAAGATGGGCTAAAATTTACAGACGCGCGAAATTTGGCACGTACTTCGATGCGAGATGCCTTTAATAGGTTCCACAACGAAACATTGTCTCGAAATTTGGTAGAAAATCCGAAGAAATTCTGGTCGTATGTAAAGTACACAAGCGGCAAGACGCAGTCAATACCTTCGCTGCGCAGTGCCGATGGTACTGTTATCGACGACTGCGCCGCTAAAGCGGAGTTATTGAACGCAGTTTTCCGAAATTCCTTCACCAGGGAAGACGAATGGAATATTCCAGAATTTGAAACACGAACATCTGCTAGCATGAGTTTCTTAGAAGTAGATACCTTAGGGGTTGCGAAGCAACTCAAATCGCTTGATACGGGCAAGTCTTCAGGTCCAGATTGTATACCGATTAGGTTCCTTTCAGATTACGCTGATACTATAGCTCCCTACTTAGCACTCATATACAACCGCTCGCTCACCGATAGATCTGTACCTACAGATTGGAAAATTGCGCAGGTCGCACCAGTGTTCAAGAAGGGTAGTAGGAGTAATCCATTTAACTACAGACCTATATCATTGACGTCGGTTTGCAGTAGGGTTTTGGAGCATATACTGTATTCAAACATTATGAATCACCTCGAAGGGAACGATCTATTGACACGTAATCAGCATGGCTTCAGAAAACATCGCTCTTGTGCAACGCAGCTAGCTCTTTATTCGCACGAAGTAATGGCCGCTATCGACAGGGGATCTCAAGTTGATTCCGTATTTCTAGATTTCCGGAAAGCTTTTGACACCGTTCCTCACAAGCGACTTCTAATCAAGCTGCGGAGCTATGGGGTATCGTCTCAGTTGTGCGACTGGATTCGTGATTTCCTGTCAGGAAGGTCGCAGTTCGTAGTAATAGACGGCAAATCATCGAGTAAAACTGAAGTGATATCAGGTGTTCCCCAGGGAAGCGTCCTGGGACCTCTACTGTTCCTGATCTATATAAATGACCTGGGTGACAATCTGAGCAGTTCTCTTAGGTTGTTCGCAGATGATGCTGTAATTTACCGTCTAGTAAGGTCATCCGAAGACCAGTATCAGCTGCAAAGCGATTTAGAAAAGATTGCTGTATGGTGTGTCAGGTGGCAGTTGACGCTAAATAACGAAAAGTGTGAGATGATCCACATGAGTTCCAAAAGAAATCCGTTGGAATTCGATTACTCGATAAATAGTACAATTCTCAAGGCTGTCAATTCAACTAAGTACCTGGGTGTTAAAATTACAAACAACTTCAGTTGGAAGGACCACATAGATAATATTGTCGGGAAGGCGAGCCAAAGGTTGCGTTTCATTGGCAGGACACTTAGAAGATGCAACAAGTCCACTAAAGAGACAGCTTACACTACACTCGTTCGTCCTCTGTTAGAATATTGCTGCGCGGTGTGGGATCCTTACCAGGTGGGATTGACGGAGGACATCGAGAGGGTGCAAAGAAGGGCAGCTCGTTTTGTATTATCGCGTTATAGGGGAGAGAGTGTGGCAGATATGATACACGAGTTGGGATGGAAGTCATTACAGCATAGACGTTTTTCGTCGCGGCGAGACCTTTTTACGAAATTTCAGTCACCAACTTTCTCTTCCGAATGCGAAAATATTTTGTTGAGCCCAACCTACATAGGTAGGAATGATCATCAAAATAAAATAAGAGAAATCAGAGCTCGAACAGAAAGGTTTAGGTGTTCGTTTTTCCCGCTCGCTGTTCGGGAGTGGAATAGTAGAGAGATAGTATGATTGTGGTTCGATGAACCCTCTGCCAAGCACTTAAATGTGAATTGCAGAGTAGTCATGTAGATGTAGATGTAGATGTAGATGTAGATGTAGACCTCCCTGCATGTCCAAACATTGCGGGTGACAAGTGGGTTAACCTCACACACCAATGGTGCGTACTGTGCAAATTGAAGATACCCTCACGAGTGAATGCTGCTTCATCCGACCATATTATGGTGTTCGCTAATTCATAGTGGCTTCCTGTGGCTGTTGGAACCATTCACAAAATTGCATCCACTGGTGGCGATCTGTGGGATGCAGGTGTTGCGTGATAGTATAATGATAGGGGTGCAGCTCATGCTCATGCAGCATGTTAACGTCCGTGCGTCGCAAGACACGCATCTTCCATGCTTCACTACTTGTTCGCTGAAGTTCTTGGTGTATGACATCCAGAGTAGTTTTGGATTACGGCGAGTCCATGGACGGATGACCTCTGTTACACAGTGGTGGAAGGAGAGAACCTGACTCCCGAAGGTGCAGCTCCAGACGACGAAACACATTTTGATCTGGATGGCGCCGACAAGGATTTCTAACAGCATATTCACGAGTAGAAACACCAGCCCGGTTGTCAGATGCAGTAAAGACCAGAAGTCTATCCACATATTCATCGCTTGTGTATGCCATACGTTTGTCACACTGGATTAGAGGTTTACAATGAGAAAATTCGATACTTGTACACACGTACATTGAACTCTGTCATAGGTGCATACTCCACTGGCAACCAGTCCAAGTCTGGTGGACAGTGGAAACAGTATAAACACTCAATCAGTCCTGTCAGCTGTTCCACCTAACGCCCTTACCCCTCTGACAGATATTGTTCTGCATGATTCATCCCAATAGCGCTAAGTGTGAAATGTTGGGTTTCGAATTACACTGTTTCCCTAATGGTAATAGACATGAAGTTTCCACAATCCCATCGATAGAATAATAATAACAATAATAATATTAATGCATTGAGATACATACTAAACAGAATGCGGTTACCAAACTCAGCGTTGAAAGCCATAATTAGTGGGGCCATGGTGATAACACATACAAATAGTAATCGAGTTTGGACATTATTCGCAAAACATGTTGCTAGTTCTACTGGTAACGTAGGCCCTAAGGGAATGAAATAAACCTGAACAAGGCAAGAGTAATAGCTCGTCCTAATCTTTGGGACTATTGCAGGAGGGTACAAAGAAAACAGGTTTCACATCTACTTGATGAAGTAGTGCGAATAATTTCATGCCTGCGACGTGGAAAGGGCTGACAAATCTTCCATTTCTATGACTGTAGTATGTAAGGTGAAATGTTTTCTAGAGGACCCGCTGCAATCGCTGTTGACGATTAAGGTGCCAGATACCGTACCACCTGGACTACATTTACCAAAGAAAAAACATACGCCTCAACCCACGATCGAACCATCGACCTCCTGCATGCTAACCCAAAACTCTACCTACTGCACCAAGTGTACAGCAGTACTAATTTGTGCTGCTACGACTTATCTTGGAAGCTAGATTAAGGAAGGGCAAACCTACGTTTCTAGCATTTGTGGACTTAGAGAAAGCTTTTGACAATGTTGATTGGAATACTCTCTTTCAAATTCTGAAGTTAGCAGGGATAAAATACAGGGAGCGAAAGGCTATTTACAATTTTTACAGAAACCAGATGGCAGTTATAAGAGTCGAGGGACATGAAAGGGAAGCAGTGGTTGGGAAGGGAGTGAGACAGGGTTGTAGTCTCTCCCTGATGTTATTCAATCTATATACTGAGCAAGCAGTGAAGGACACAAAAGAAAAATTCGGTGTAGGTATTAAAATCCATGGAGAAGAAATCAAAGTATTGAGGGTTCACCGATGACATCGTAATTCTGTCAGAGAGAGCAAAGGACTTGGAAGAGCAGTTGAACGAAATGGATAGTGTCTCGAAAGAAGGATATAAGATGAACATCAACAAAAGCAGAACGAGGATAATGGAATGTAGTCGAATTAAGTCGGGTGATGCTGAGGGAATTAGATTAGGAAATGAGACACTTAAAGTACTAAAGGAGTTTTGCTATTTGAGGAGCAAAATAACTGATGATGGTCGAAGTAGAGAGGATATAAAATGTAGACTGGCAATGGCAAGGAAAGCGTTTCTGAAGAAGAGAAATTTGTTAACATCGGGTATAGATTTAAGTGTCAGGAAGTCACTTCTGAAAGTATTTTCACTGAGTGTAGCCATGTATGGAAGTGAAACATGGACGATAAATAGTTTGGACAGGAAGAGAATAGAAGCTTTCGAAATGTGGTGCTACAGAAGAATGCTGAAGATTAGATGGGTAGATCACGTAACTAATGAGGAGGAATTGAATAGAATTGGGGAGAAGAGGAGTTTGTGGCACACAAGGGATTGGTTGGTTGGTAGGACATGTTCTGAGGCATCAAGGGATCACCAATTTAGTATTGGAGGACAGCACGGAGCGTAAAAATCGTAGCGAGAGACCAAGAGATGACTACACTAAGCAGATTCAGAAGGATGTAGGTTGCAGTAGGTACTGGGAGATGAAGAAGCTTGCACAAGATAGAGTAGCATGGAGAGCTGCATCAAACAAGTCTCAGGACTGAAGACCACAACAACAACAGAGATAGTTACCATACATGTGCTTACAATGTTGCCAGAATGCCACTCTTTAACGTCGTTTTTCTGCCGGATGTACTCGCCAAACGAAATTTTGTGACAGACATTTTTTTTATCGCTGGCATGTGAGGAGTTGCGCTGCGAAGCCCGAGTGCGCGAATTTTGCTTCACCCTGTATATTGAAGCAGTAGGGGGGAGAAAGGAAGGGAAAGGGAAAGAACTAACGATATAGCTGCATTGGCTCTTTGAGCGGAATCAGTCTCGACCAGTGAAAGTGTGTGCCAGATCGGGATTCAAACCCTGGATCTGCTGCTTACTACGCAGTTGCAAGAACTACTGTGTCACCCGCACTCAGTGTTCATCCTAAACGCACGAGTATCTGGTCGCACTTCCCGGCCGACTCATGTCCGAAAGAACAGACTCCATACATTCATATATCTGTTTCGGTTCGATGGGCAGTGAGTCTACCATCTTCAGCGTGGTTGCACATTTACGTTCTGCCTCCAGCAGGAATCTAAAATTAGCGAGCGTGGAGAATATGGACAGGGACAGCGGGTAAGTGTCGCTAGGTGGGAATGCGTGTGAGTCAGCCAGAGAGCGTGCCACGATTGCGAACAAACGAGAGAACTTCGAATTTTATACATCCTTGTCTGTGTGGCGCAGTGGTTAACGCAACTGCCTAATAAGTAGGAGACCCCAGGTTCGCTCCTCAGTCTGCCACACAAGTTCATTTGTCGCTGCTGATTCCGCACAAAGTCCCAGTACAGCTGGTATCATTAGTTCCTTTCTTCCGTTTCTTTTCTCCACTTCTGCCTTCGATTGACATAAATTTAATCGTGACCCGCTAGCCGGTACACCTGTCCATGGAGAATTTTTCCGCGTTCATCTTCCATGCTTGTATTGTTACGTAACAAAGTGCACAAATTCAACCGGAACGTGGTTGCGGACAAACGAGGGAACTTCGAATTTTATACATGCGGTTCGTCTACGTCCAGAACTATGGGATTTCGAAATTAATGTATACAAAGATAGCAGTCTGAAAAAACAGTTAACAAAAATAAAATAAAGATAAAAATTGTACAGTTTTCTTATTTCAAACTCTCCTTAACGAAATCTTTCAGTCCTTCTAACAAAGCATCTCACACTTCAGGTACAATGAATCTTTTTGATTAATTGTGAACTTAATCACCAATAGCCAAAAACGGAAGGATAACCGCCAATCGGGTTGTAACTGGTATACAGCCTCCCACATTTGTACCGGTTTTAGCATAACTCGGGCCAATTTCTCTTACGAGATATCGTGTTTCGAGATTCTGGTAAAATTCTGTAACATCTTCAGTTCAGTAGTTACATTTTCTGAAGCATCCCGCCTTACCCAAAAAAGAACGCGTCTGCAAAGCCCATTTCTCTTGTTCTTCCTGACTTGATTCCTTGCGTGACGTAAAAATAACTAGAATCGCACTTACTTCCACTAGCTCGCGTTCGCCAATCTTGTGGCAACAGTGTAGCCCCTTGTAACCACTACTGGGCCTGGCAATAGTGTCCAGTATTATTGTAGTAAATGTGGCTGCAATTCTTGTGCTCGGAATATTGCCGCAACTCTAATTTCTTTATTCCAGTTTTCTAGATTTTTTTCGAGAACCTTGTCACTTGTTTTGTTACACGTCACACAGCTGACGCGAGCCAGGCCAGGTTCAGGGGTATGAATGCCCTCTGACATGATTAAAATAGTGCATATCTCTTCAATCTTTTTTGATGGCATATAAGTGGTTTTTAAACTATAATTTCGGTAAAAGAAATTCTGTTTTATTACACAGTATCGCGTCTGAGTACAACGATAGTATCTGTGTACTCTCCTCCCGAAAGGGTGACAGACGTGAATAGCTGTGGCGAATGAAATCAAATGTCGGTAATCAAAATTGATTCCTTTCCAGAACTACCACTTTAAGACAGCAGATAACGCTGTGTTCAATGGGTCTGACAATAAGATAATGTTAAAATCAATTAAATATAACATTTTCAGCGTGTCACTTTTGCTCATGTAGGTACAGAAGCACTAAACAGTGTTGTCTGCTGGCGCACGTCGGCAGTGGTCAGAAACCGATTAACAGCAGCTGATGTCATTTTATTTCTTTCGATTCAAGTAGTCCCATCAGCCATCTCTCCGGGAGTGCATATATAAAACTTATTGTTGTTCTGTGATAACTCATGCAAAGTAAACAATTCGCACTTTACAAAAGCGTTTGGGACCTGCACTACGTAGCATAGCTTGGTTTATCGACGTACAGTATGGGGATTTTTAATTATTACAACAGTTGGGCTATGCCTCCTGAAGACAGTACATTGTGTGTGAAGTCAGCTTGGCACGCCGCTCGAGGTAGCCGTGCGGTCTAGGCACATTGCCACGGTTCGCTCGGCTGCCACCTCATAGGTTCCCTGGGGCATGGGTGTGTGTGTGTTGTCGTTAGTGTAAGTTAGTTTAAGTTACATTAAGTAGTGTGTAAGCCTAGGGGCCAATGTCCTTACCAGTTTTGTGCCATAGGAACTTACTACAAATATCCAAAAATTTTCAGCTTGGCACAAAAGAGCGAATTTTTTCCTGCCTTCATTTTTTACATAGTACAGCAGCGAGTTAAAAACACACGAGAGCGGCTCATAAAGTAACTAATGCTACTCTCCACGATCGAGTGTATTTTTTTTCATTTCTCACTATTTTCTAATTACCCCCTAAATTAAAATTTCTTAAACACTCTCCTTTCTAACGCTTAAAATTAAAGCCTAATGATTGTGTGATATCCAAGCCCCTTGGAGCAGTGCGAAGATCGAGTGTACCACCCCACTCTCATGACGGTCTTGTGTTCATATTCTGTACATGTGAGAGGGACATTTAGAGTTCAGTATCCCATTAACAGCATGGTCATTAGGGATGGAGTACAAGCTCAGATTTCAAAAGGGTGATGAAAGAGATCAGCTGAGCACATTTTAAATTAACTCTCCTGGCATTTGCCTGAAGCGATTTAGGGAAATCATGGAAAACTAAATTTGATGGCTAGACAGGGAATTTAACTGTCAACCTCCCAGTGTTAAACACTGCACTCCTTGCTCACTTTGTCTAAAAATAAGAATAAAATAGATTAGAAAAATATTTGATCTGCCTTTGAAAGATGCTTGAAATCATTTACAGCAGCTGAGATGCTCACATACTAGTAATGTAAAGAGGTCGCTGTTCGGAATTACATCAGGCAAATATACTCTCATACTCTTTAAACCTGTAAGATTCTAGAGTTAAATAATGAAGTCTACATTCTCAATTCACACCTTATCAGCTGTGCACATTTTGACCATCATTCAATGGTGCATGAAATGTTTCTCTAACTAGTTTTATTCCTGAATTTTCGATAAATCATTTTACAAATTATTTGACTATTTTCTTCAATTTTTTTAGTTTCAAGGTTTGTTCAAAAAGTATGAAATATAATATCTTTAAATGCCAATTGCCATCTATTATTATTAAGGGTGTACAGATCAAGAGGAAGCAGAGAAGTTTTAATTTATGCTATGATTTCATACTTTTGACACTTTGATTATATGACAACCAGTAGACGTTCATGAAAAATTTCAATTTTCTCTCAAGTCATTAATTAAGTTTTCCTTAATTGCAGCTGATTACTTCATGCAATTAAATCTTCTGTTGTAAAACTGGACCTCACACAGCTCAATTTGAAAACCTGTGTGTCTGTTTTCCAATGTCTAACTATGAAATTAGGACAAAAATTTTCCCTAACATCACTAATCAAGTTTTTTACCTTAATTACTTTGAAGCAGTTAAACTTTTTACTAATTTCACTGTGGTTTGGTGCCTGAATTTCATAATACTTTTTAAATGAAAGTTCTGTCATTTACTCTACCACACAGCCATGTTTCCGACCTTTGGCCATTTGCAAGTACCACAACATTGAGCATTATCAGACTTATATAAACGAAGTCATCACTGATGTATATTAAACTTAAACCTGATTTATATAATCAATGATCTATACAGTCTAATGGCCGAACTTTCATTAAAAAAAGAAATAAACTTTCCTTTTTCAAACTAAACTTCAAGTTTGTCAGTTTACTGCGTAATTTTTCATCAATTGTAAGCTTTTTTACAGTACTAGACCTCATGTCAGGCAGTTTTGTCCCCATTTGTCGATTTCCCACTCTGTTTGGTTATGAAAATTCAGACAAGAATCCATTGTGTAATTTCTATGAAATCTTGTTTTTATTCCACTTGGACATCAGACCAATAGAGAAAGACTGTTCTCACACCTAAATAGAATGCAAGATGCAAGCATACAAAAAGAAGTTTTGTCATATAGAGCAAATCATAGAAGGGGCAGGGGAATACCCAGGAAATAATAACTTTCCTAGTGAATGCAACAAGTAAACTTCCTATTCATTAGAAGGAGGAAAACAGAATAGGAAGCAACCACTGTTATAATCTTGCATTATAAGAAACAGTAAAGCTGTTGTTTAAATAGTCAGTCATGATGATACCTTGTTTTGTTTCGATTCACTTTCATCTTTGTTTTATGTTCCATTAATCATTTTGTATGATAACCAAATGATATGGAATGAGTCATTTTACATTCTTATGTAAATATGACTATATACTAATCATTTACAAGATGATTACCTTTTAAATGCAAGTATGAATAAGTCATTACTACCCACGATCTTTTACAGAGACAATTCGAGGGCAACCTGCATTGTTGCCAGATTTCCCCTCTCCCTGTGGATGTCAAGCAAAATTCGCGAAAATACTGGTGTGTATAAAGCGAATGTCACACTTTTCCTCCACCAGTAGTCTCTTTCTTCCATTTTTAATTTTACACACAAAATAGTTCATTTCTAGAAGAGAACTGTAACCACAAATAATATTCCTAGTAAAATCCTATACTAAAGTGACTTTCTACATATTTTGAGTCCCGAAAATAGTTTGAGAGATATAAGAGTTAGAATACAATTCTGTTAATGCATAATTTTTGATGCTTTTGTTGCCTAGTCAGCTGTGTAAGTGAGGTGGGAGTTACAGGCAGGCAATAGAGGGGAAGGACAAAGTTGTGCTAATGTGACTCTAAGTGATTTGACAGAAGATCTGGAGGATGGTTTTCTGTAAATTATTATATACAACAGCTTATGTGTTCGAAGATCTTGTGGTATTTTATGTGTTAGGTGTTGTACATATGACGATTGTAAATGTATTATAAAGACACTAATGTTGATCAATTTTACAATAATTCTTATTCTGATAACAAATGATGTGTTTCCAATATAAATTATAGTACTAACGTTTATGTGTTACATGTTTATACATAAAAAAATGCAAGTACTTGTGGAGAAACAGGACTTTCTTTGAGAAAAATTTCACTATAAATATTTTTGTCATAAAATTGTCTCTGAGAAATAAAACATTTTCTTAAAAATCGAAAGAACTTAAAGTCGAATTAAGGGGTGGGGGATGCTGACCTGGGAGCTGGAGGAAGGAACTTTTCTGTTTCTTAGTACAACATCATCTACAAGTTTCCAAATTTTGTGAATTATTTTCTCCATTTTTCGTAATTTGCCTGGAGTATATCTTCACTGTGAAAGTTGATGAAGTGATCGTTTTGATCCACAATCTTCAGCTGAAGATGATTGTGTCTCCAAACAGTCACTGGAAGATAAATAGTGTTTATTTGCATCTCTATACTTTTATACTCTCGACTGACTATAGGGAAAAAGCTGTAGATTGTGTGAATCAATTTGTCTTCAAGGAATGATACATTACAATTTTGCACTAGACTCAGATTGTGATAACCTGTAGTATATCCACTGAATGAGCTGACTCGAAAATTTATTTTGATCCTTCTGCAGAATTTGATCCTTTGAGAAACCTGGTAGCGATCCTATTGAATTTTCCTTTGCTAAGTCTATTATCTCCTTGATCGTTTATAATACAATTTTAAGCTACTGACATTTGTGGGTAGCTCATAATCTGGTTCAACACATTTTAAATATATGTGTAAATCATGAATGTCGTATGCACCGCTTTGTAGATGTAAATTGCAATTTGATATTACGATATCAATGTGATATTCCAACCCCACCTGCTTAATTTGCTTGTAAGAAAGTAACTCACACACAGTACTGATGATCAGTCTTTTACTGTGAAAGGTATGACAATAGTCATGAAGGTCAACTGATGAGCTGTTGTGCCTCTTCTTTATAGCTGTCAAGATGAGCCTGAAACATATGAGCCCACACCATTGTGTGCTAAACTTTTGATAGCGTTGAAAATTGAAAAGTATGTGATTACCAGTCAAGTAGCAGCGTATTCTTCTCGTGGCTGTAGTTGCCAAACGTATTGTAGATGCTATTCTGGATTCTTCTTTTTTTTAAGATATGCCACTCAGTGGGTTCCAGGTCACACCTCAACAGCTAAATTTACAATTCTGCATTCAACAAGTTTCCACATAGTCTTGAGAAGTGAATTGAATGTAAATAAAGCCTTTTCCCAGTAACCACAGATCAATGAATCTATTATGATTTTTCGCTTCGTCAAGCTGCTGCTATGCGTTTCTACATTTTCCACTGTTCTGGTGATAGCTGCGACGCACCAGTTAAAGGGCCAATCACTGAAAGTCCACTTACAGCTTGAATTATGAACTGAAGGATTCCATCCACTGTGCTAGGCAGTGGTAGGACTCTGGGCATTATAATGCTTTCCTTTTCAAGCTCTTTTAGCTGAATGCATATTTTCAACACCCTAACGTTACAATCAGGATTAACACAATAAATGTACCACCGTGCTACTGTTTATTACTTTACATTACATTTATCGTTTTCCATGGATCTCTTGGAGTGGAGTCTCTGGGATGTGGAAAGAGTCAAAGCTTTATTTTCTTTTTTTCTTTATTTTCTTTTTTTTTACTCAGATGCATGGACATTGTACAATTCTAATGCAGATAGAGTTATGAGCTATAATCTTTCTGAAGATATTCATCGCTGGAGTAGAAGGAGTTGACCAACAGGAAGTTCTTTAATTCACTGTGAAACTTACAAGACTTTTGATGTGCTCTGGTAAGTTATTGAATGTATGAGTACCCATGTATTTGACTCCTTGTTGTACTAATGTTAAGCTTTTATACTCATTATACAGATTGTTTTTGGGTCTGGTATTATATTCATGTTTTGCACTATTTTGTATAAAAAGAGACATATTGGAAATGACAAATGACACCAATGAGTATATGTACTAAGAAGTAATGCCAAGTTTCTTAGAGAGGTCTCTGCATGATCATCTAGGGCTGACACCAGATATAATTCTAATGACTCGTTAAAGAATTTTGAAAATGTTCTCTTCGTGAGAGGAGTTTTCCCAAAAGATGATTCCATAACTCATTAGTAAATGGAAGTAAGTTGAATAAACTAACGTATTCATTTTTAAATCACCTATTTCTGCTATCATGTGTACTGCAAATGTAGCTAAACTAAGGCGTTTCATTGAGTCTAGAGTGTGAGTTTTCCACTTTAGGTCATGGTCAATTTGTACCCCTAAAAATTTGAGACTGTCTACAGCTGTAATTTCACTGTTTAAATACATTATACTTGTATTCTTTGTGAGGTATAAAACTGTATGTACTGGGTCTTGACAAAATTCAGTGACAATCCATTTGTGTGAACCACCCATTGATACTTACAAATATTTCAGTAGCTGATTGCTCTGTGAGATCATGGGTACTGTTGTTTATACCAATGCTTGTATCATCTGCAAATAAGACACAATTTGCATTTTGTGACACTTCATATAGAAGGTCATTAATATATAAGAGGAAGAACGAGAGACCTAAAATAGAGCCCTGGGGTACCACTTGCCTGATGGTTTCATGTTTTGAATGACTATTCTTATGTGGTAAGCCTGATACAGACACAACTGTTTTTTATTAAAAAGATAGGATGAGAACCATGAGCCTCCTACTCCTGTTATCCCATAATATTTCAACTTTTGTATAAGGATATCTTGCTTAACCCAATAAAAAGCTTTAGCCAGATCACAGAATATTCCAAGTGGTAATAATATCAGAAATCTCTTTCGGTGAGGTAGGATATAGTTGAATTTTGTCAGACTTCTGTGGAAATGCATTTTTTAAATATTTTAAGCTGTCTTCTGAGAAATTGTGCAAACCTGAGTTGTCTGCTACTGAAAGGAATTAGTTTTTCCTGTTTCACTTTTTACTATGTTCCATATAGTTTTTATCTTGTTATTAGAGGCATTTATTTTTTCTTGAAAATAAATACATTTTGAGGTTCTGATTACTGTGTTTCGAATTTTACAATGTAATTTGTAATGTGGTTGAGCTCTGTAGTCATCGTTTTCCCTTGACATTAAGTAGAGTCTTCTTATTGTTTCGCAAGGTACTTTTATTCTATTTGCGATCCAAGGTTTTGAAACATTTAATCTGTTTGCTTTGATTACTTTCTTAGGTAAGTAGTTTTCAATGTGACCTATACTGTATTAGAGAAACAGTTATATTTTGCATCTATCCTGGGTGAATTTCTATACATATCTCTAGTCTGTATTCATCAAACAGTTTTTTATACCTTCAATTCCTGTTTCATTTATTATTCGTATAGTTTCCCACTTCCTATTATTAGTTGAATCAGACTCCACTATATTAAATGTAAGCATCATGATCTGAAAGGCAATTAGATATTGGATTTATACTGTGATTTATTTATTGATACAACACTAATACAAATAATTCAGTTAGCAAGTGTCAAGTTGTAGATGTCTTTATTTATTGACACAACACTAATATAAACAATTCTGTCACCAAGCACCAAGTTGTTGATGACTTTATGGAAAATGAGATAAATTGATGGTAATACCAATGTACAGGAAGTGCAAGTGAAATGCAGAATTCTAGCGGAAATCATAAGTCTGTTGACACACTAAGCCTAGTGAATGTTGAATTTCAACATCCAGTATAGCATTCAGATTCTAAATCCAGAGAGCAGCTAAATCAACATAGAACAGCGGTCCACAGCAGCGTAGCACTTCCGAGTTATCGAGTAGAACAGCATGATGAGAACTGTTTTGTAGACGTCGGTACCAGCGTTAAATAGGGCTCCATAGTGAATGAAGCCAGCAGCTGGAGTCGACGTATATTCTGGGTGGCCAGTCACTGTGTGTTATGGGTGACCAATCGCTATGGTTCGAAGCGCACACTAGCGAAGACAGAATGCGATGTTAGACAGAGGGCCTTGAACGGAGAAACACAGCCATCGATGCGTTTCTCAGCCGCGCATAATGGAGCTCGCCACTGCTCCATGAGGAGATTCAATAGTGGTGGATACCACACCCCATTCCCCTTAGTGACGTGAGGAAGTGTCTGCTGCGAATGAACGCCACATCCATGGGGCCCTCCTCCGAGTCCTCAGTGGTGCTGATGACTTGGGGCACAGGAGCATACAGATGAGGACGCCTCGGCCATGGGCGAAGATTGAGATCAGGTGGAGCAGTAGGAGCCAGCGGCATGTCTTAATCTTAATTCGGAATTATTCGTGACTGGTGACTGGGGTTGGCATTAGGCAATGGGCAGTGGGAAAAATGCATGTAAAAGTCTGGTGTTACTCGGGCTGGATGGAGTAGGATGGGAACTATGAGATGTAATGGTGGTGCAGAGAGGGGGATAGAAAAAACCTATTGCGGAACTAGTCACTGGGCCTGCTGCTCGTGGTCGTGCGGTAGCGTTCTCGCTTCCCGCGCCCGGGATCCCGGGTTCGATTCCCGGCGGGGTCAGGGATTTTCTCTGCCTCATGATGACTGAGTGTTGTGTGATGTCCCTAGGTTAGTTAGGTTTAAGTAGTTCTAAGTTCTAGGGGACTGATGACCATAGATGTTGAGCCCCATAGTGCTCAGAGCCATTTGAACTAGTCACTGGCATGTCGCAGAACCTCCTGGTCTGGAAGGTGCACGCAGATAACAGTTCAGCCCTGTTGCTGGACGATTATTCCTGGAATCTAGGCTGGTTGCTGGGCAAATCCTTCCACCCTCACTAAGCTCCCAGTGCAGAAGTTGGAAGTAACCATGGCGTCGACATGAGCAGGCTCAAGAGGGTCCAATGTGCCATCCATGAGAAGTTCCGCAGGACTTTTGTCTCCAATGGGGTTGGACCTGTAACTGCTTGAAAAAAAGTTGAAGTTATCTTTGACCATCCTCTCAGATTATCCATTAGACTGCGAATGGCAGGGGGTAATGGCAGGGGTATGGAATGTGGCGAATGCCATGCTGGGCACGGGAAACGGGAAACAGGCAACTCTTCGCTATGGAATTGTGAACCATTGTCAGTTACATCTGAGGTCATCAGTCACCTAGAACGTAGAACTACTTAAACCTAACTAACCTAAGGACATCACACATCCATACCCGAGGCAGGATTCGAACCTGCGACCGTAGCAGTCGCGCGGTTCCGGACTGAGACGCCGAGAACAGCTCGGCCACCGCGGCCAGCTCTCACTGTTACAGTGATGTCGTCTAAACAGTTAATTCACCGAGCCACTTTGAATACTAATTATTCCAAAAACCGTTGAAAAATTGCAGGGGCACTTTCTATATCAAACATTAGGCGTTTCAAAGGAGGTATGCATCAGTTAGGTCTGTTTCCACCTTTTAATTTTGATAGTAGTTCTTCCGGCTTTGGAATAGGATATGTCTCAGTCTCTGATTGGGTGTTGACAATTACTTTAAAATCGCCACACAGGCGGATCTTCCCCGATGGCTTTCGCGCTGTTATTGATGGGGTAATCCATTACCTAGAAGGAATACGTTCTAGAACTCCTATTGCAGTCAGGCGATCCAATTCTTCCCTTACTTGGTCTCTGAGATTTAACGGAAACGTGCAGGCTCGGAAGTACTGAGGCTGTGGACTAGATTTCAGTGCGATGTGCACCTCAAAATCCTTTGTGGTGCCGAGTTCCATGGTGAACAGGTCCTCACAATCCTGGCAGAGTGTCTCTAGGTCTGAGTATGGAACATCTTCGAATACCAACAGAATCTCTATTGAAAATCCAAATTTCTGAAAAGAGTCAAGTCCAAACAAGTTGTCAGCAGAATCACTGTTAATGACCAAGAAGGTAATGTTGGGAGTGACATTATGATATGTCATTGGTTTTTCGACTTGACCACTTACTAGGATGGTGTGTTTATCATACGCCATTAGATGTCTCTTTGTTTCTTGCAAGGGAGGAGCTTCAAGTAATCTTGCCAACCCTCTAAAGCCTCGTCAAAGGAAGGAAAAGCCGGCACTTGATGTGTTGCTCGTATCTGCAGTAAGCTTTGAAGAAGTGATTTGGGGGGGGGGGGGGGGGGCGAATGATTGGAGGGTGTTTAGTTTAGAAGCAGCTTCTGGTTCTCGTCCTGGTGATGAATAAGTTGCGTGACTAGGGCTCCCAATGTAGATGATTGCTAGCTCGTCGCCATGTTATTGTGTTATAACCAGAAATAACATAATAAATATAACACCATTCTATGGTTTATTGATACGATATTAATACAAATAATTCTGTTATCAAACGATAAGTTGTAGATGAACACTTTATGGAAAATTATATAAATTGATAGTGAATGTCCAGGAAGTCCAAGTGAAATGAAGAATTTCAGCGGAAATCACAAGTCTAGTGAATGTTGAAGTCCAACTACCAGTATAGCATTCGGATTCTAAGTCCAGTGGGCAGCTAAATCAACATTGAAGAGGAGGTCCACCGCAGAATAGAACTTCCGAGTTGTGGAATAGAACATAGCATGATGAGAACTGGCTTGTAGACGTCATTAGCGGCGTTAAAAAAGGTTCCTTAGTTAATGGAGCTGGCACTTGTGGTCACTATATGTTCTGGGTGGTCAGTCACTGAGTCTTATGGGTGACCAATTGCTGTGGTTCGAAGCGGGAGCGCACGAAGACGGTATGCGATGTTAGACAGCGGGGCTCTTATGGATCAGTGCGCCAACGATGCGTTTCTCGGTCGCGAGCAATGGAACGTGTCGCTGCTCGGTGCGTCGATCCATAAACAGTGGATACCACACCTGAAAAGGTCTGCTCCTTCCCATTCTTCTTATTCTTCAGTGAATGATGACCTAAATTCTTAGCTCATCTGAAGTTATACCCTGTTCCTAATTTAGTTTTGCACGCATTGCTTTATCTACCCTACATGTTCGATGATTCGCGGACCAATAGTGATATCCCTTCTTGCACATATTACATTAGGTCTGTTGGCTAAAACTCGATCTGCAGCATGAGGTCCAGGAAGATGTTTATTTGATGCATACACGAGACTGTGCTGCCAGTAGGCTTCATCTAAAAGATTGATTTCCTTGTTACCATGTGTGAGTTGTTTCTCACCCTTGGTTACAGGTCCACAATACCTACACACAACGATGTGAAGCTATATAGGCAAAATGTTGAGAGTACTAATACCTATGCTGATGCACTCCTGTCATGCATCTTACGGTATTGTGTTATTTGAAGTTTGTGGACTTTATCAAACAGCAAATCTTCCAATGAAGGGAACAGAGCTATTTACCACGGTTTTATACCCCTGTCACCTTTCTAAGAGAAAGATGTCAGATTCACAACTTCTCTTTAATTCTCCTGCGTAAAAAGTACCAGCTGTTTAACTACCATACTATCTTTTAAAATGTGAGATCTAGTGTTTGTTCATTGCATCTTAGAAACTGTAAATACCTCCTATGACCATTTAGTTAGGATGGTTTCTCAAATACAGGTCTTGTGTTTCGAAATACATACTAAATAACCTACATAACATTTCTGTATCTGGCTGTATCTTTTTAATATTACTGCACATGATATTTAAAAGCTGATAATCATGAACATCATAATGGTTTATTTTCTTTGTTCACTGCACAGTCCATTTATACAGGTCAATGATTTGTGGAAGGATATTAATCCATTCAATAACAACCACAAAGGTTATAACACATCTGTATTTATGATTTTGATGTTCTATTCAATGCTCCACAACACTTGCCTTCAGCAGAGAGAACATTAAATAGTGGTTTATTCCATGTCGTTTCATTAGCCACTTGGAATATCTATTATAAAAGTCGTAGCTGTGGTCAGTTTGAAGATTGTCAGAGTTGTGATTGGTTTCTGTCTTTAGCAACTGATCAGTCACCTGTGTGGCTGCCTTCCCAGTTTTTATTTTCAAATCTTAAGCCCAGGCAAATCTGAGTGTGTACCAGTAACCATTCGAATATCTGAAACCTTTATTCTGCCTTGGATAGTGCTTCATATCTACAAGAACAGCCTGCCATAAATCGAACTGTAACATACCTACATGGGAATGTCTTGCATGCTGGTTTATGGAGTTCCTCAACAACTGTCTCCATAAATATTTAATGATACGTCTTTCTCTAAGCTCAGAAATTACTGAAAAGATTTCATTTGAATAAGCTGTATTCACAGCTACAGTCAGTGCTAAGAACAGTTGTAACCGTTCCGTTGTTTCATTGGGGTCAACATAGTAGATGTGTTGGTTAGACTGATTGTTTAATTTTCATATTCTGAGTGTTGATAATACATAAGGCAATCAGCTTATTTTGCATTACCCACCAGTTTTGAATTTCCCATCCATTATCTAATTTTCCGTCATTTTATACATAGGGCAGTTGGCCTATATCAGAGAGCTGAGGAAGGGGAAATCTGGCAAAGTTACATGACTTTGTAAGGGAGAGAGGTAGGGGGGAGCGATGGAGAAACCTGGTAACAACAGAACTGGCCTCAAACTGTCACAGCCCCCTACTTACGCTATCTGATCAAAAAATCTGACACCTATTAGAGCACTTTCATATGGAGTGGCACAGTCTCATTCATGGCGGCTTCAACTCTGTTGAGGACATTTGCAGTGAGATTGCTGAATGTCTGGAAGTGTGGTAGGCCATTCCTTCTCAAGAGATGAAACCAGAGAAGACAGGGGAGTGGAGTCTGGGGCGAAGTCAATGTTGTAACTCATCCTGAAGGCATTCTATTGGGCTCAAGTCAGAACTGTGATCAGACCAGTCCATTTCAGGAATGTTACTGTCCTCAAATTTATTGCCTAACAGATGCTGCTTTATGATGGGGTCCACAGTCCTGCAGATAAAACATTATCATCGTCTCTGATCAGCTCCTCTACTGTATGCGGTGCATAGTACTATAAAATGGGTACATATCCTTCCACATTTAGCGTTATCGTAAGTGCAGTAAAGGTGCCACACCCTCACGACGAAAATAACCCTCTACCGTTACCCCACCACCTCTGTGCTTCACTATTGGCACTAATACGATGTACTCATCCATCACATTTCCAAAGCGTATAGCATGATTCATCACTCCAAATCACTACCTTCCAGTCCTCCAGTGTCCATTGGTGTAGTACTTCACACCATCTGTGGCTTCACTTAAGCACTGACTACAGATACGACGTGGAATCCAAAATTTTCGAAACTGGTGCTACCATTTGGAAAATAGGAGGAGTAGTAGATCTGTGCACCGCTAGGTGTCGAGAGCTGCATATCGGCTGAGTAAGGTGTGGAGTGGCATTTAACTGGGAGGACGTGTTGCGTGCGCACAGTGGTCCCCGTAATAATTTGTGTTTGGTGTGTGGCGATTTTACGATGGATCCACGAACAGAACATCGTGTGTATCAAATCCTGTGTGAATCTCGGGAAAAGTGCTACAGAGATCCTTGCAATGATTCAACAAGTGTTCAGGGGACAGAGCATGAGCCATACTCGTGTGTTTGAGTGGCACGCTCGGTTCATGACCGGCCGTATAGACGTCGAAGATGATGCTCACACTGGAAGGCTCATTAGCCGCACAACGCCAGATATTGTTGCCAAACTTCAACAATTGATTTGTGTGGATCGACGTCGAACCATTCAAGACCTTGCGGATGAAGTGGTTATTGGTTATGGGACATGTCAACGACTGTTGACTGATGAATTGGACATGCATCGTGTCGCCACAAAATTTGTGCCAAGGATCTTGACTGGTGATCAGAAGGCACAGCGTGTTGAAGTGTGCACAGGCCTTCGTCAGACCGCAACTGATGATCCAACTTTCTTGTCATAGGTTATCACCAGCAACAAGAGCTGGATTTACGGTTATGACCCAGAGACAAAGCAACACTTGTCCCAGTGGAAGAGCCCGGGCTCTCTAAGTACCAAAAAAGCGTGACAGATGAAGAGCAAAGTGAAGAGCACGATCATCGTTTTCTATGATGCCAAAGGAATTGTGAACAAAGAATTCGTCCCACCCTACCAAACAGTGAATTCCGCTTACTACTGTGACGTTTTGCGACGGCTCCGTGAATACGTGCGGAAACGACCGTCCGAACTTTGGCGTCGAGGGAACTGGCTGCTGCATCACGACAACACGCTCTGTCACATGTCATTGCTCACCAGGACCTTTTTGGCAAGAAACAACATGGCGGTTGTACCCCACCCACTGTACTCACCAGATTTGGCACCTTGCAACTCCGCGCTGTTCCCAGAACTGAAACTCAAGTTGAAAGGCTGTCGGTTGGACACTCTAGAGAGGGTTCAAGAAGCCTCGCTGGCAATGATGAACACCCTCAAAGAATAGGACTCCCAGAAAACGTTTGATCAGTGGCAGAAGCGCTGGGACCGGTGTGTAAGTGCAGATGGGAACTACTGCGAGGGTGATTGTGACCATTAGCCCATAGGTTAGGTTTTCAACAGATGGCAGCAGCAGTCCCGAAAATTTTGGATGCAGAGCAGGACGGCATAGAGCGGCACTGAGCGAATCAAAGATGTCTGTTTCACAGAGAGGCGATCAGATCATTCCAATGACACTAGTTACGGTTGGGCGCCACTGGCAGCATTTGGCTTTCACTGTGGGTGGCAGCGTCAGTACTGTTGCTGATGCTTGTGTTTCTTTCGTTGTACTGTTGAGAAATTGCTATCAGCCAAAGCTATGATAGCAGCTGTTTTTACTTGGTGGCCTTTGTGGTAGCACCATAGCTACTGTCACCACAAATTATTCATTTAGGAGAAGTTAGATGATGTGGTAGCATTTCATTAAGCTCTTGTTTCTTTCATTGTCTTAAAACGAGAGGCAATAATAAAGTTGTAGTAGCATAGCTGGGAAACGCATGAAAATCGTGTTTTATTATTCGAGAAAAAGATTTCAAAACTATTTTCATTTGGACGGCTTCATTTGAAGGACTGTTATAGATCTGTCCTGTCTAATAAATGCGTTGAATACAGCATTCGATATCTTCTGTATGTTGTTCATCGACACTAAGGTAATGACAGTGCTGTGGAGAACATGTACATTTCACAGTGTGCTCATTTTTCCAAAAGCACATTTTGTTAATAATTGTGGTCTGGAATAGCGTTTGTTGAAGTATTCATTCCACAGATCTAAAATACATTGACTGTAATATTTGATGAATTGCCTCAACAATTGATGTGCTTGATCTCCAATGAATACAAAAGACAATCCCTCTGGCGTATTTAGTAGTGGAGAGTCTGATAGTACATTAAGCTACCCTTCATGAAAAAAGAGAAATACACAAGAAGAATAAAATCTACCACATTCCTTTTTCTTCCCGTATCTCCCAATTGTAATTAATTTCCCCTGAGGATGTACAACTCCTTATAGTACACCTGAATGAAAGTTTCCATAAGTATAGAATATTCTACTACATCATTGTATCAGAATTTTGTGGGTATTTTAAACGAATGTGTTGTCAACAGCACCGACCGCAGCTGGGAGGTTCTGTATGTTATATTAATCACTTACAGCACTTGGAAAAAGGTACTCACATGTGGAGGCAATTCCACACTTTTGTTAGTTGACTTCACAATACTTATAACGGTTGTGAATCCTATTGTGAATGTTAGGCTCATGTCTCGAAAGCTTCTTATAGTTTCTAGGAACCCATAAAAGTTCTTGTTTCATCAGCTACCAATGGCCATTGAAAATGACATTATTTAATTGGAAAAATCTGTAGTAGCTCGAATATCAGTTACATATGGGAGTTTTACCTTTTAATCATATGGCAAAATATTCTCCTCTTTGCGAAGTGCTTCACATACGATCAGTTTTCTCGATTTTGGTGACAGATAGCGATATCTGTTCAAGTTTAAAAAATAATTCAGTATGTTAGTTACACTTCTACGCAAGAACATATGACCTAACATGCACCAAACAGAAATTCATAGCAAACCCTATATTTCAATGCAAAATATTTGGGTTACTTAATTCTGAAATATCACAGTGACTACGACCAGTTACGAAACGATAGGCAGCTCATCATGAAACTGACTAGTAAAGCTATGAGACAGTTGAGAGTTTTCTTTAAAATCGTTCGAGAAAGACTTCACATCAGCCGGCTTGTGCGTTTGCCATCGACGTAGTGAAGAGCCTGCCGGCTGCTGGGCAGCTCGCTGCCCCACTGTATCTGGGCCCGAAGCAGTGCTGTGGTAGCTGCCCAAACAGCTGTGCTGTTACGCCGCTCCACTGTGACCGGGACGAACAGTTATTGTTGTCTTGGAATGCGGTGCTCAGGAAAATTATTCACTGATGCTGACATGCTTCTTTTCTTTGAGCGAAGAATCTGTGGAGGACTTTGCCAATGTATCTGTAAGCATGCCAAGGCAAGTAACCTGTGGATGGGTGACAGGTTCAACACATCTATTGATTCGAGTTGCATAATATACCTGTATGTGAGTAACTTATACAGGCACGCCATGCAACAAACAGTGCTGTTGGTGACTTTCGATGGGTGCCCAAAGACAGATGCAAGCGATTAGGTTGAAAGATAAAGGGGGGTTTGGCAGCTGATTCTGATGTAGGATATGTGCGGAGGCAGAGCTCACATACCCTATTAGTATGCATGATAATTGTGTGAGTGCTGTGTTAATATTTATTTAAGTGTATTGTGTGCATGTGACTATATACACACACCATGTGTGGGAAAAAGTAAAGAAGAGAAAGTTAAAAAATGTAAACAAAAGCGTAAACAAATAAGAAAATATATGTATATTTATTTATTCATACACACCTTATGAGTACTATATATATATATATATATATATATATATATATATATATATATATATATATATTAGTTTTGTCAGCACATCTGAACATGTAAAAATACGTAATCAGTGCCGTTTGCTGCAATGTAAAATGTTAATTACATCCGGAGATATTGTAACCTAAAGTTGACGTTTGAGTACCACTCCTCCGCTGTTCGATCGCTGTTCGGAGAGCACCAAATTACGTAGGGATCCAAAGGGAACGGTGATGGACCTTCGGTACAGAAGAGACTGGAACAGCACCTTACGTCCACATGCTAACACCTTTTTAATGGTCTTTCTCACAGACGCACATGTACTTTACCATGAGGGGTGAGGTACACGTACACACGTGGTTTCCGTTTTCAATTACGGAGTGGAGTAGAGTGTGCCCCGACATGTCAGGCAAATAGATGTTCAATGTGGTGGCCATCATTTGCTGCACACGATTGCAATCTCTGGCGTAATGAATGTCGTCAACGCCGCAGTACATCTGGTGTAATGTCACCGCAGGCTGCCACAATACGTTGTTTCGTATCCTCTGCGGTTGTAGGCACATCACGGTACACATTCTCCTTTAACGTACCCCACAGAAAGAAGTCCAGAGGTGTAAGATCAGGAGAACGGGCTGGCCAATTTATGCGTCCTCCAAGTCATATGAAACGCCCGTCGAACATCCTGTCAAGGGTCAGCCTAGTGTTAATTGCGGAATGTGCAGGTGCACCATCATGCTGATACCACATTCGTCGACGCGTTTCCAGTGGAACATATTCGAGCAACGTTGGCAGATCATTATGTAGAAAAGCGATGTATGTTGCAGCTGTTTGGGCCCCTGCAATGAAGTGAGGACCAATGATGTGGTCGCCAATGATTCCGCACCATACATTTACAGTCCACGGTCGTTGTCGCTCTGCCTGTCTGAGCCAGCGAGGATTGTCCACGGACCAGTAATGCATGTTCCGTAGATTCACTGCCCCGTGGTTTGTGAAACCCGCGTCATCGGTAAACAGGTAGAACTGCAACGCATTCTCTGTTAATGCCCATTGACAGAATTGCACTCGATGATTAAAGCCATCACCATGTAATTGCTGATGTAGCGACACATGAAACGGGTGAAAGCGGTGACGATGCAGTATGCACGTGACACTACTTTGACTCAGTCCACCGGCTCTCGCAATGTTCTGTGTACTCATGTGTGGGTTCATCGCAAGAGCAGCTAACACACCAACTGCACCCTCTACTCCTGTGACGGGCCTGTTACGGGCCCGTTTGCGTGCTACGACCATACCTGTTGCATACAGTTGGCGGTAGATGTTTTGCAATGTACGGCACGTTGGATGCTCTCTGTCCGGGTACCGTTCTGCACACACCCTGCAGGCTTCAGCTGCATTTCGTCGACACTCGCCATAGAAGAGTATCATCTCCACCTTTTCAGAGTTCGAATACACCATGGTCACAGTTCCTACAACACTACACTATCACAGACGTCTGGTAACACGGTGTACCACAGTTGGTCTGCGTGCGGAGACGAATGCAGAATAACAATAGCAGCAAGCGCTGCATGCGGACACTGCGACAGCTAGACCAAACCACAACAGTGCACTACAGCCACACTCGTAAACACGGTCGTCATCGTAAACATGTCCCTGCAGATGCTGCTCGCCGACTGTAGCCCGTGTTTGCTACAACACGCAACTGAACGTCGGAGGTTTCAAGCGTCAACTTTAGGTTACAATATCTCCGGATGTAATTAACATTGTACAATGCAACAAACGGCACTGATTAGGTATTTGTTTATATGTTCAGATGTGCTAACAAAACTAACGTGGTTCCATTAAAAAAAAACGTAGGTTTGTGTTAAAAAACATTCTTCCGTGCATTTTTGTATGGTTTGTATTAAACAATTACACTAGCCCCTCTCCTCACGTTCGGTCTGTGGAATCGGTTCGTCAGTACTTTTATTGGTTTACGAAATTTATCCAGCGGTAACGTTAGGTGACTCACCCTATATATATATATATATATATATATATATATATATATATATATATATATATATAAATGTAGCTCCACTTCAGATTTTATTGTGTACTTTTGTATAACTATAATTATCCTCACTGCTTATTAGTAAGTTAAAAGGATCTCTGCATTGAACTATCAGAGCCAAATTGTAATCTCAAGAACTGAATGTCAGAATTATTGATTTAGTTGTAAAATATTCTCAATGTTTATTAATAGCTGTGCATTAAAGTATCAGAATAAAATCGTAGTTCAGATTTTTTGTTTTTTGTAAAATATTCTCACTGAAATATCAGACTTGTATTGTAATCTCAAGAAATGAATTATAATCTCAAGAACTGAACTGTACATCAAGAACTAAACTCAGGAAGTGAATTATTGCTTGCTGTAAAGTATTCTCAGTGAAATTTCAGAATCAAATTAGAATCTCAGGAACTGAATTGTACTCTCAACAACTGAAGAACCTCTGCGAGATGGCACCAACTCCTTCTATTTTAGTTGACTGAGTAGATGTTCTTCCTCTTCATAGTATGAAGTATGGAACCACACACACATGCCATATGGTAGACTGTATACATTTTCATCCAACTGCAGGTGTAAATTATCGTACAGATAGAATTCGGAATGTAGGTAGGCTCTGGCATTAGTTAATTTGCAGTTATCAAATTTGATAGGATCATTTGATTTATTCCCTTTTCTGGTGGTCTGAAACGCAATTATGATGCACATGGGCATTTCCAGCTGAGTGAAGGTTTTAATAGTCCACGTTTGCAGTCGGTAGCACTTGGTACTTTAAAACCTTCCATGAACAGAGAGATAATTGTGGAAATACATGAGCATTCAGAACTTTTAAAATCTCCAATCGCTGCTCATCTGATACTGTGATGAGTGACATTTTCCATATGATATTATTGATGGTAATCGCATTCTCCTCTTGAACTCCTTGAATGTTTGAGTTGTTATCCGTTGCACTCTGTATCAAAATAAGTTCTGGCTCAGCATTCAGAACAATTCGCCACATGTCTTCAAAGTATCCCATAAGCAATTTTAAAAGTATACATGCAGTAAATTTCTTGTACTCTTCCACTGTTCTATCTACTGGTTCGTCTATGAACCATCCACCATTGTCTAAATCGTTCAGATCTTAGGGGGAAACAGAGACAGACGTTGATGTTAATGCCTACAATGCTTGTACAGTCAATTTTGACCCCTTTAAGTTCATATCGTATCTCATGAAACAGGAACATTGATGCATTATGTGTAAAATTCAATGCCGCTGTAGCAGTACCACTCCTTTTCGTAAATGGTCCATCAAGATACACTCCTGGAAATGGAAAAAAGAACACATTGACACCGGTGTGTCAGATCCACCATACTTGCTCCGGACACTGCGAGAGGGCTGTACAAGCAATGATCACACGCACGGCACAGCGGACACACCAGGAACCGCGGTGTTGGCCGTCGAATGGCGCTAGCTGCGCAGCGTTTGTGCACCGCCGCCGTCAGTGTCAGCCAGTTTGCCGTGGCATACGGAGCTCCATCGCAGTCTTTAACACTGGTAACATGCCGCGACAGCGTGGACGTGAACCGTATGTGCAGTTGACGGACTTTGAGCGAGGGCGTATAGTGGGCATGCGGGAGGCCGGGTGGACGTACCACCGAATTGCTCAACACGTGGGGCGTGAAGTCTCCACAGTACATCGATGTTGTCGCCAGTGGTCGGCGGAAGGTGCACGTGCCCGTCGACCTGGGACCGGACCGCAGCGACGCACGGATGCACGCCAAGACCGTAGGATCCTACGCAGTGCCGTAGGGGACCGCACCGCAACTTCCCAGCAAATTAGGGACACTGTTGCTCCTGGGGTATCGGCGAGGACCATTCGCAACCGTCTCCATGAAGCTGGGCTACGGTCCCGCACACCGTTAGGCCGTCTTCCGCTCACGCCCCAACATCGTGCAGCCCGCCTCCAGTGGTGTCGCGACAGGTGTGAATGGAGGGACGAATGGAGACGTGTCGTCTTCAGCGATGAGAGTCGCTTCTGCCTTGGTGCCAATGATGGTCGTATGCGTGTTTGGCGCCGTGCAGGTGAGCGCCACAATCAGGACTGTATACGACCGGGGCACACAGGGCCAACACCCGGCATCATGGTGTGGGGAGCGATCTCCTACACTGGCCGTACACTTCTGGTGATAGTCGAGGGGACACTGAATAGTGCACGGTACATCCAAACCGTCATCGAACCCATCGTTCCACCATTCCTAGACCGGCAAGGGAACTTGCTGTTCCAACAGGACAATGCACGTCCGCATGTATCCCGTGCCACCCAACGTGCTCTAGAAGGTGTAAGTCAACTACCCTGGCCAGCAAGATCTCCGGATCTGTCCCCCATTGAGCATGTTTGGGACTGGATGAAGCGTCGTCTCACGCAGTCTGCACGTCCAGCACGAACGCTGGTCCAACTGAGGCGCCAGGTGGAAATGGCATGGCAAGCCGTTCCACAGGACTACATCCAGCACCTCTACGATCGCCTCCATGGGAGAATAGCAGCCTGCATTGCTGCGAAAGGTGGATATACACTGTACTAGTGCCGACATTGTGCATGCTCTGTTGCCTGTGTCTATGTGCCTGTGGTTCTGTCAGTGTGATCATGTGATGTATCTGACCCCAGGAATGTGCCAATAAAGTTTCCCCTTCCTGGGACAATGAATTCACGGTGTTCTTATTTCAATTTCCAGGAGTGTATATGAATTCTTTGCATGGGAGGGTTAAAGTGTCTTGGTGTTGGATGACAATGCTAATTTCGTTCTTTTCCTGCTTGGGAGGGTTAAAGTGTCTTGGTGTTGGATGACACTCCTAATTTCATACTTCTTGTTAATTGTGGTTTATGCATGAGGTTTATGCTAGAAGTATTCCTTGCACGCAATACATTCATTATATTCCACCTTACTATTTATACTGAATGTCGTCATTGCATGGCTTCAAACCTACTAATTTAAGAAACTCATAGCCTGCACATGTTATACCTTGCTGTTGTGTTGTGTACTTTGGATTTATGTGCACCTTGGATTTATGTCTCATGCCTAGGCTGTCTTCGTCGGCAATACAGGGCTGCAGCGAGCCCTGACTTGTTGAATCTCGCTGCCGACACTTCTGGTCTGGTAAGCTAAAGATTGTCGATTCTGCCTCCAACAGGTCCCGGCTGGCTGAAGGCCGCCACCGCTTCTGGGTCTCTACATGTTCAAGGTCGCTGCTGGTTCCCGTTTAGATGTAGCCATACAATGATTTCCTTCCCTCGAAAATCGACAAGATGATTATCCTGGTCCACAATAAGCAGCTCTATATGGTATAAAGGGTGAACTGTTACTGGTAGGTAAATAGCGTTGGTAGAGTCTCAAGGATCTGATGGGATGAATCCGTAATTTGTATGAATCAGTCTGTTGTTGAGATAAGAGTTTGTTGCAATGTTGTACTCGACACGGATTGTACTGACAGGGAATATATCCACTGACTGGTCAGATCTATATTATTTATTAGGATTCTTATTCAGACATATCCTTTTGTGAGACCGAATAGTCGTTCTAGTGGTCCTTTTTTGTTAACGTCAACCGTTGAACTCATTGTCTTTATTGCAGAATTAAGTGTGTTAATTTCCAGGTGAAATTAATTGTTATCCTCCATTCGGAATGCTGTTGTAAGTCTAAAGCCCAGTCAGCGCAATACTTCACACCCCATCGTGTAAATCAGTCGCTGGGAAGTAATTCGCGCGTAATACTGAAGTCAGAGCGTGTGACACTGCATCTGAACCTCGACTGACAGCTGGATGCTTAATGCGTTCCCTTATATAGACGCTTCTTTGTAAATGCTATGAGGGATATTATGCACAGACACCTACATAAGTAGGTGTTCAAGTGTTGGTAGCAGCGGAAATTGTTGAACGTATCTCTAACTTTTCTGCCGGGTGCAAGTCTCCAAATGAATCGAAATAGTAGACATTATTTGTATTTTTCTTAACATAAACCACCCAGTCGGTTGCTGCCCCCCCCCTCCAAGGAACTTCTAAATCTACAACAGCACAGTCTCCGGACTTCCACATAGTCTTCAGTAATATATCCCGCATAACACACCACGGAATCTTGGAATGCTGATTTTTTTCCTGACAAACTTGAGAGGATGTGTATTTATAAGTGGTCTTTCCAAGAGGATAGCTAACGGACGTTTCTTTTTATATGTAAATTGAAAGGGGATTACTGCCATCAGCTGCAGCGGGACTTTCAGTGGAGTTAGCAGCGACGATCGAAAATGTGTACCGGACCGGAATTTAAACCTGGGATCTCCTGTTCACTAGCAGATGCAGTAACCACTGCGCCATCCGAGACACAGTGTTACCGCAACTGCGCGAACTATCTCAGTATGCCTCATGGTCGATCCATACTCCCACCAAACGCCACCTATCTGCAGTCCCTGTCTATCATACTCCTGTTCGCCACTTCGAGATTCCCACAGGAGGTCGGACGTATTTGTGTAATCGCACTGAAGAAAGTGGATCCATTGTCCAGCCGCAGCTGCAGCTGCAGCTAATAGCTGTCAGTCCCCCCCCCCCTTTCAATTTATATAAAGTGTTTCACAGTTGGGGGATCTGGGTGGTGTCTGTTCTTTCAAAGGAACAGACACCATGCATTCAAATAATTCATAAGCCTGGCTGGATCCACTATAATGGGTAGGGACTGCAGACAGGTGGCACTCGGTGGGAGTGTGGATCGACTGTGAGGTGTACCAAGATAGTCCATGCAGTTGCTACAGCACTGTGTCCCAGATGGTGCAGTGGTTACTGCACCAGCCTACTAAGCAGGGGATCCCAAGTTCAAGTCCCGGTCTGGTACATATTTTCGCTGTTGTTTCGAAGGAACAGAAACAATCAATTCAAAAAACATTTTTATTTATTTATGAACAGATCAAGTACTTTCTGGTATGGCTTCAGGTATAATCCTTTTCTGGTCGCTACCGCTTCCATTATGCGATCATGTCTCCATGCTTCCTTTAGCTGCTGCTGGGAGTTCTGTGCGTTCTTCGTTGTTCTGGGAATAGCTGCAGCAACACCAGCCAGAGAACCCGCACTTTTAGTTGTGTACATTCCAAGATGCTACGCCAGGTGGGTATAAAAATGAATGTGCGCAACGGAAAATAATAAACGCTAAAACGAAGGTTTGGCCCTGTCTGACTACTCACTGAAGCAGATCTTAGGATCTCTTAATTCTACAAATTACAATCTAAACATAAATGAGTGATGAAGGCGATTAATCCTACTAAATGACAAACGTTGTTCCAACTAATATATTTACTGTAGATTGAAAAAAAAACTTTATATTACAAAGTTTACATTTCCTAACTAAAATTACTGATTAATTGCCAAACTCTGCCTCTTATTATGACTGCGCAGTCTTATATCAATAACGTGAAATGACTGATATAGTCTTCATACCAAACAATAAAAGATACTACTTTCAAAGATGATCTATGGTGGTGTGGAACCCCGGTGGAAATAAATTAACCCGATCATAACTGGTTAGTTTTTATAGCCTTAATAAGCCGAAGCAATTTGCGATATCACCGTATGTACTGTATACAGTGCGTCGAAGTGATGGGTTTCGTACTCGTCTGCGACGATGGAAGAACTCCAGCCACAAATAAACTCTTTCAAACACTAGGACGGCAGAAGGAGGTCCTCTGACTACTATACTCTAATAGTGTCTTCTCCTCTCTGTGTTCTACAGACGAGAAATGCGAACTACCAACCACAAGGACGGAGTTCAGATAACGTCTCACCGTAAGTATAGGCAGAGGAAGTGCTCTCAATCACTGAACACTGTTTACTCAATGAGGACTTTCAACCCAGAGGTGAAGTCCAGAATGGTATAAGTCCGCAACAGTACAGTGCCTAACTGTTCTAACTATAAACTCTCCTGAGAGCAAAGACAGCAAGTCCATCTGTACCAACAAAGCACATACTGCGCGATCGTCACACATGGGCGCTCCCAACGGAAGACCTCTTATCTCCACCGCTGGCCTCCCAGATAGGCTCGGCTCCCTACCATCGTAATTCCGAAAACGAATCGTATTCCCGAAACCACGGAATATTCTTCCTCTCTACAGATTCTTCCGAACGCCAACCAACCAAATTTTAGTCTTTTGTCGTCCAGAGCGGAAAGTTTGCGAAGAAAAACGTACTCGTGCAATGGTATGCTTCTGAGTAAAAATCCTTGGAAATAACCCAGCCTGCATGGTTTCCGAGGTGTCGCTTCTTCGTTCCTCTCACCTGTGTCCAAGATTTTCGTAGTTTCCTAAGCGTAATCCTTTCAGTTCGGCTACACCAATGGCCGGTCGCGACTCTATTGTGCTCCAGCGCTTAGGTGCTACAACGTCCATCTCGCTACTTCCTGTGTTTAAGCAGGACCAACACACCTTTGTGGGCCTTCTACTCAGGCTTGAGTTCCTCCGGACGTTTGATTTCCACTGGCGTTCCAACCTCTTCTAGTATTGGCAATCATTCATTACGCCGTTTTTATAATAAGGACACTCCCTCACCTTTCATGCAGTAATCGTTAACAATTATTTACAAGGTGTACGTGACAATATCAATCTCCTTTAAATATTCATATATACGATGCACAACCTATCAAATTATATCTAATTGTGGTTCTACGGCCAAATATATGGATGAGTGCTTGTAAGATGTGAAATTATAGCCACCTTACAACATGGCTGTCAGGATCCAGTTTTTTAAACACCTGTTCTTCTTCATCATCATTGTCTTCTCCTTCTCCTTCTTCTTCTTTTTGCTTGAAATTCACGCCCAAGCCCAACTTAATTTTACCATTTATGGTTTTATGAACTACAAATGCTGTAATGAGCTGTCCTATACCAATACCCTTTCTCGCACATATTGCCTAGACTTTATCAGCTAAAGTTCGAACTGCAGCATGGCGCCCTGGGAGATCTTTATGTTCTGCATACGCATTGTCATGTGCAAAACACGTCTCGTCAAATAGGTTAATCTCCTTATCACCACCTTCCAAACGTTCTTGAAGCTTTGTACCAGATCCACAGTAATTAAACCCCGAAATGTGCAATTTGATGGGACGTTTGTCGAGAATACCATCGCCTCCTATAATGCTCTTCTCTCATGCATGTTACGTACTGTGTTGGTTGTGCCCTGTGCATCCCGTTATATAGCAAAATCGTCAGTGTCAATCTAGCAGTTTTGTGTTTCAGGATTGGCTGTTTTGTGTTACAGGAGAATCCAGGCATTTAACTAGTGTTCTCTCCCTCAACGTCTTATAACGTACTCTATGAGACACACGAGTTGTTCTGAGTTCTTCTGCATTTACTTCGTGTAAAAGAATCCTGAAATATCAATGCCACTTCTATCCTTCATGATTAGTTTTCTGAATTTTGAAAACTGTGAACACCTCACTCGATCAGTTTGGGAGGTATGACTTCTCAAATGATGTCTTGTGTTTTGAGATATGTACCAAATCACCCACATTAAATTTCTGTTTATTTAAATACAATAGTACTCTGTATCCATGAGTCCATTATCGCAAACATCGATTGGTCTCATTTTTAATATGCTATCTTTGGTTCATTTATACTGTGCAGTTATTTCTGGGAGGATATCTGTCCATTTGTATGAACTGCAAAGATTTAAAAAAATCCACATTTGACCTTTTATTGTACTGTTGTGAGGTTCCACGATACTCGCTTTCAGGTGAGTGAATGTTGAGTAGTAATGTATTATAGACTGCTGCATCGTGGTCTTGAAATAACTGCCATAAAACTCTCCACCATGATCGGTTTGGAGGTTGTCCAGATATCGATTCGTCCCTGTCTGCAACAAATTTTCAAACGCATCCTTCACATTTCTCCTGGTTTTTGTTTCAATACGTAATGCCCAGGCAAATTTGGAGTATGTAACAATAATCATTAAAACGTATTTGAATCCATAATTACGATGCAAATATTCCCTCATATCTACAATATCAGCCTGCCATAAGTCATCCAAATCTTTAGTTGTAACATGCCTATGAGGGCATATCTTGCATGCCAGTTTGTGCAATTCTCGAACTACCATCTCCACACCCATTCGATTATACCGCTCTCTCTAAGCTCTGAAATTACTGAGACAACCTCATGTGAGTGAGCAGTATTGCCAGCAGCTGCTGATACCATGGGCACCCATAGTCGATCTGTTATCTCTTTGGGGTCGTCATGGTATATATACTGAAGGCGCTGATTGCTGTTCCTTTCACGCCAAATGACAATACCATCACGATTGCTATACCGACTGTCTAATAATAACGGTTTTATAATGTTTCTGTATTTCGCACTGCGCAGGTTTCCTGCTATCGTATATACACTGATGGACTGTAGTGTTTTACCATACATCTCCAGATCTTTAAGGGAAAATTTTATTATTTTTTGAGGGTCTTAGGAACCCCCCATGAACCATGGACCTTGCCGTTGGTGGGGAGGCTTGCGTGCCTCAACGATACAGATGGCCGTACCGGAGGTGCAACCATAACGGAGGGGTATCTGTTGAGAGGCCAAACAAACGTGTGGTTCCTGAAGAGGGGCAGCAGCCTTTTCAGTAGTTGCAGGGGCAACAGTCTGTATGATTGACTGATCTGGCCTTGTAACACTAACCAAAACGGCCTTGCTGTGCTGATACTAATAACGGCTGAAAGCAAGGGGAAACTACAGCCGTAATTTTTCCCGAAGGCATGCAGCTTTACTGTATGGTTAAATGATGATGGTGTCCTCTTGGGTAAAATATTCCGGAGGTAAAATAGTCCCCCATTCGGATCTCCGAGCGGGGACTGCTCAAGAGGACGTCGTTATCAGGAGAAAGAAAACTGGCCTTCTACGGAACGGAGCGTGGAATGTCAGATCCCTTAATCCGGCAGGTAGGTTAAAAAATTTAAAAAGGGAAATGGATAGGTTAAAGTTATATATAGTGGGAATTAGTAAAGTTCGGTGGCAGGAGGACCAAGACTTCACGGTCACTTGAATACAGGGTTATAAATACAAAATCAAATAGGGGTAATGCAGGAGTATGTTTAATAATGAATAAAAAAATAGGAGTGTGGGTAAGCTACTACGAACAGTATAGTGAACACATTATTGTGGCCAAGGTAGACACGAAGCTCACACCTACTACAGTAGAACAAGTTTATATGCCAAACAGCTCTGCAGATGACGAAGATATTGAAGAAATGTATGATGAAATAAAAGAAATTATTCAGATAGTGAAGGGAGACGAAAATTTAATAGTCATGGGTGACTGGAATTAGGTAGTAGGAAAAGGGCGAGAAGGAAACGTAGTAGGTGAATATGGATTGGGGCTAAGAAATGAAAGAGAAAGCCGCCTGGTAGAATTTTGCACAGAGCACAACTTAATCATAGCTAATACTTGGTTCAAGAATCACAAAAAAGGCTGTATACATGGAAGAAGCCTGGAGATACTGACAGGTTTCAGATAGATTATATAATGGTAAGACAGAGATTTAGGAACCAGGTTTTAAATTGTAGGACATTTGACGGGGCAGATGTGGACTCTGACCACAATCTATTGGTTACGAACTGTAGATTAAAACTGACAAAACTGCAAAAAGGTGGGAATTTAAGGAGATGGGATCTGGATAAACTAATTAAACCAGAGGTTGTACAGAGTTTCAGGGAGAGCATAAGGGAACAATCGTCACAAATTGGGGAAAGGAATACAGTAGAAGAAGAATGGGTAGCTGTGAGGGATGAAGTAGTGAAGGCAGCAGATGATCAAGCGGGTATAAAGACGAGGGCTAGTAGAAATCCTTGGGCAACAGAAGATATATTGAATTTAATTGATGAAAGGAGAAAATATAAAAATGCAGTAAATGAAGCAGGCAAAAAGGAATACAAACGCCTCAAAAATGAGATCGACAGGAAGTGCAAAGTGGCTAAGCAGGGATGGCTAGAGGACAAATGTAAAGATGTAGATGCTTATCTCACTAGAGATAAGATAGATACTGCCTACAGGAAAATTAAAGAGACCTTTGGAGAAAAGAGAACCACTTGTATGAATATCAAGAGCTCAGATGGAAACCCAGTTCTAAGAAAAGAAGGGAAACCAGAAAGGTGGAAGGAGTATATAGAGGGTCTACACAAGGGCGACGTACTTGAGGACAATATTCTGTAAATATAAGAGAATGTAGATGAAGACGAAATGGGAGATACAATACTGCGTGAAGAGTTCGACAGAGCACTGAAAGACCTGAGTCGAAACAAGGCCCCGAGAGTAGACAACATTCCATTAGAACTACTGACGGCCTTGGGAGAGCCAGTCCTCACAAAGCTCTACCATCTGGTGAGCAAGATGTATGAGACACGCTAAATACCGTCAGAATTCAAGAAATATATAATAATTTCAATCCCAAAGAAAGCAGGAGTTGGCAGATGTGAAAATTACCAAACTATCAGTTTAATAAGCCACAGCTACAAAATACTAACGCGAATTCTTCACAGACGAATGGATAAACTGGTAGAAGCCGACCTCGGGGAAGATCAGTTTGGATTCCTCGGAAATGTTTTAAGACGTCAGGCAATACTGACCCTACGACTTATCTTAGAAAATAGATTAAGGAAAGGCAAACCTACGTTTCTAGCATTTGTAGACTTAGAGAAAGTTTCGACAATGTTGAATGGAATACTCTCTTTCAAATTCTAAAGGTGGCAGGGGTAAAATACAGGGAGCGGAAGGCTATTTACAATTTGTACAGTGACCAGATGGCAGTTATAAGAGTCGAGGGGCATGAAAGGGAAGCAGCGATTGGGAAGGGAGTGAGACAGGGTTGTAGCCTCTCGCCGATGTTATTCAATCTGTATATTGAGCAAGCAGTAAAGGAAACAAAAGAAAATTCGGAGTAGGTATTACAACCCATGGAGAAGAAATAAAAATTTTGAGGTTCGCCGATGACGTTGTAATTCTTTCAGAGACAGCAAAGGACTTGGAAGAGCAGTTGAACGGAATGGACAGTGTCTTGAAAGGAGGATATAAGATGAACATCAACAAAAGCACAACGAGGATAATTGAATGTAGTCGAATTAAGTCGGGTGATGCTGAGAGAATTAGATTAGGAAATGAGACAATTAAAGTAGTAAAGGAGTTTTGCTATTTGGGGAGCAAAATAACAGATGATGGTCGAAGTAGAGAGGATATACAATGTAGACTGGCAATGGCAAGGAAAAGGTTTCTGAAGCAGAGAAATTTGTTAAGATAGAGTATTGACTTAAGTGTCAGGAACTCGTTTCTGATAGCATTTGTATGGAGTGTAGCCATGTATGGAAGTGAAACGTGGACGATAAATAGTTTGGACAAGAAGAGAATAGAAGCTTTCGAAATGTGGTGCTACAGAAGAATGCTGAATGCTGCTCTTCAATGAGGAGGTATTGAATAGAATTGGGGAGGAGAGGAGTTTGTGGCACAACTTGACAAGAAGAAGGGACCGGTTGGTAGGACATGTTCTGAGGCACCAAGGGATCACAAATTTAGCATTGGAGGGCAGTGTGGAGGGTAAAAATCATAGAGGGAGACCAAGAGATGAATACACTAAGCAGATTCAAAAGGATGTAGGTTGCAGTAGGTACTGGGAGATGAAGAAACTTGTACAGGATAGAGTAGCATGGAGAGCTGCATCAAACCAGTCTCAGGACTGAAGACAACAACAACAACATAAGAAAATTAGAGTCAGTAGACTTGGTGTTCTTTGCAATTCCCTATTCCCTATCTGTACTATTTTTTTTACATTTAAAGTTACAGGCTGGTCCCGACATGTATGGATTTTCACTACTGACACCAAATATCTTGTCTGTCATCTCATTGCTTTCATGGTTCATGAAACCGGCAATTGGATCACCATCATCATAGTATTATTTTGCTGACAGTTCATTGAGAAATCATTAACTGGTTTAAATATTTCTCGTAATGTGTGCTCTTGATACAAATGTCCTAACCTCAGCAGCTAGAACTTGTCTTAAACAGCCTTCTATGCAGAGTTGACTTTTTGACATCTTGCTATATACTAAACAGGCTGCTTCACAGGCTGCACCTTACAATCATTTACTTCAACCTTAACTGTTATATCACGTACTTTCTTTTAAGTTCCATCAATCTTTACAGATACGTCATCTACTTTCTTCCTCAGAATGATGTGGGTGTACATCTCTAGTTCGATAACCCTAGCATCTAACTCATGAGTAGTCTGAGAAGGGTCTGGGCATATGTCTCTAGCTCCTAAAGTTTACGACGAAAGACTGAAATTTTCCCTCCATGTACAAACACATTCTCTGTCTGTGCACACCCATCGTGACATATGTGTGAATGTGTCCATGGTACCATGTATACAAACATACTATTCACTTTTTTATAGCTATACACTATATAGAAACTCTTGAAAGTTCCATATACACCTACTGTCATTCAGTTTTCTTGATTTGTCAATAACAAGAAACCCGTACTGTGTGTGATTCCAGCAATCTGTTCAATGGGTCCCCATTACTGTACATTCTACGTGTTCAAAAACTTTTAGGTTCAAATAAATCTCAGAGTGGGAAATTAATATCGTCTGCTGTATAACAATTGTGCTTGTCAACAAATTTGTACAGCTACAGCCAAGGCCAGTACTTATAACAACATTAATAATAATAGCTTATCTGACAAAAGAAAGAATGGTTTTTGTGAAATTTTGTTGTTTTGTACATAATTAAGTACAGTTTAGGACAATAAGAAAATAATGTGTAAGCTTTCGCAATTCCCCATTTCGCATTTTTATGTAAGTGAGAATTTTCGTGCTTTTCCATTGTTTTGCACAAATGTACAACATCTGCAAGAGGTGTAGTAATTCACGAATTTACGTTTGGGCCAAATCAGATATTCTTACATCGCATCGACGAAACAACTTATGATAACTGTACGTTTCCTTGTTAAATGTTTATTTGATTTCATCACTCTCTCAGTCAAAAGATCTGTTCCAAGAGGCTCTAGTTCCTTTGCAGCTAACTTTTTCTTGTAATTTGCTTTTCTGTTGTCAGAATGAGATTTTCATTCTTCAGGATAGTGTACGCTGATATGAATCTTCCTGGCAGATTAAAGCTGAGTGCTGAACCAAGACTCGAACTTTGGACTGTTGTCTTTTGCAGGCAAGTTCTGTACTGACTGAGCTACCCAAGCACAACCCATGACCCATCCTCATACCTTTACTTTTCAGTTAGCATTTAAAATAGATTCAACATAGTTTATGTTTACACTGTACAAAAAATGCGATTCCAGCACAGTAAACAACCAACTCCAAACGCAAAGTGCCATTTGTGGAAATGATTAAACTCAAGTAGTCTACCAACATGGTTACTTGACCAGAACACAAATGTGGTGCTCAGACCCATATGGTTTAAAGCACACTGCTGTCAATTCCACATTTAAGTGAATATCAGAGAAACCAGAGATACAGCTATTCGTGGATTTTTGTTATATGCAATGTGGGCCTGCAGCACAAATAAACCTCACCATGAGATCAACAGATTTCAGAAGGATGAATAAATACTACAGTCTCACAATTGATGGTGATGTGCTTTAGACCCTTAGATTTTCAGCACCTCAGATGGAGTACCACATGATAAAATTCATAACTTAATATACTATAACACATTCAGCAACCCACAAAATAGGTTTACTGTCAGTACAACTTTAATGTATACTGATTTCTGATCTAATTTTACTATCGTATATAGTGAGTAAATTAGCATATCTGAGGAGTGTGCTATCGCTAGCATGTTTACGCCGAGCAAATGGAGATAAAAGTTTGCCGCAGTGTGCTACCACCTGCTGACACTTTCTTAAATTTATAGTTGAGTGACAAGGTTTAGGTGTGCGCATCATAATCCGTGCATCTTGTTTATCAAATCGGTATGTAGTTGGCCCGTAAGGGAATTACATCATGCGAGTTGAGCATGTGCAAAAGCGCCTTAAAACGTGTGCAACTGAAGATGTGCTAACGACCTTGTTGTCAAGTTTCATCGGGTCTAGAGGACAAGAAGCACGCTAGATTTATGTGCTGTATCTTGCAGATTGTAGCATGTATGTTTCGTTGAACAGCATTCAAAGAAAAATAACCAATAAATCCACAGGATGTCGAAACGTAGGGTGCTTATGTGTGCTCTTGCGCTCTTACATAGGAGCCGCCGCTGAAACTGCATATATCTTTACAAAAACATTAAATGACATGTCAGTTCCTAAATGCTACTGGTAAATGTGTTTTAGATTCAAATTGTCTTGTCTAAAAGCGATGATGAGATTTCCATTATTGGAAGCTATGATTGGATTTCCGTTATCTCCCACCAGCTGTTTTCGGATTCTGGAATATGACTGATTCAAATAAAATACATCAGTATCCATATGATGCAGAATTATTGTGGAATTTGAACTTGGTTTTCTACAGAGACATCGTCAAATACAAACACTGTGTTTGGCTTTACTTTTTCTTGTGGCAGGATTTGACTGCTTTGACTGAATGTTGTGTATGTTACATCAGCTACACTCCGCAGTCTTCTTTGTAGAAGTTGGTACTTGGGCTGAAATAGCGTTTTTGAAGATAAACACACATGCTCATTGTGGATCCCATCCAGGTGTGTTAGCAGTGACATGAGAACATTTGTCTTGCCACAGTTGAGTGGACCCACAATTATAGCTCTTATGTTACCAGGTATGATATCCCATTCTTCTTCTTCCAGTCTTCTTCCACACCACCACAGGACTAGTCAATAACAACAAAGTCTTCATGCTTCACCCATCCTGTCATGATGTCAATTACACCAGGTCGTGATATGGAGTGAGCTTTTGTAGAAAAGAGTACACTCGTAATATTAATAAAAATTTGTGTAGCCACTACAGCACAATCATCTTACCAGCTGAACTACTGTGGCTACTTTATAATGAGAGGGTTCTGAAGTAAGAAATAACACAGGATTTACGATTATATATAAGGGTGTTTCAAAAATGACCGGTATATTTGAAACGGCAATACAAACTAAACGAGCAGCGATAGAAATACACCGTTTGTTGCAATATGCTTGGGACAACAGTACATTTTCAGGCAGACAAACTTTCGAAATTACAGTAGTTACAATTGTCAACAACAGATGGCGCTGCGGTCTGGGAAAGTCTATAGTACGATATTTTCCACATATCCACCATGCGTAGCAATAATATGGCGTAGTCTCTGAATGAAATTACCCGAAACGTTTGACAACGTGTCTGGCGGAATGGCTTCACATGCAGATAAGATGTACTGCTTCAGCTGTTCAATTGTTTCTGGATTCTGGCGGTACACCTGGTCTTTCAAATGTCCCCACAGAAAGAAGTCACAGGGGTTCATGTCTGGCGAATAGGGAGGCCAATCCACGCCACGCCACCTCCTGTATGTTTCGGATAGCCCAAAGCAATCACACGATCATCGAAATATTCATTCAGGAAATTAAAGACGTCGGCCGTGCGATGTGGCCGGGCACCATCTTGCATAAACCACGAGGTGTTCGCAGTGTCGTCTAAGGCAGTTTGTACCGCCACAAATTCACGAAGAATATCCAGATAGCGTGATGCAGTAATCGTTTCGGATCTGAAAGATGGGCCAATGATTCCTTTGGAAGAAATGGCGGCCCAGACCAGTACTTTTTGAGGATGCAGGGACGATGGGACTGCAACATGGGGCTTTTCGGTTCCCTATATGCGCCAGTTCTGTTTATTGACGAAGCCATCCAGGTAAAAATAAGCTTTGTCAGTAAACAAAATGCTGCCCACATGCATATCGGCGTCATCAATCCTGTGCACTATATCGTTAGCGAATGTCTCTCGTGCAGCAATGGTAGCGGCGCTGAGGGGTTGCCGCGTTTGAATTTTGTATGGATAGAGATGTAAACTCTGGTGCATGAGACGATACGTGGACGTTGGCGTCATTTGGACCGCAGCTGCAACACGGCGAACAGAAACCAGAGGCCGCTGTTGGATCACCTGCTGCACTAGCTGCGCGTTGCCCTCTGTGGTTGCCGTATGCGGTCACCCTACCTTTCCAGCACGTTCATCCGTCACGTTCCCAGTCCGTTGAAATTTTTCAAACAGATCCTTTATTGTATCGCTTTTCGGTCCTTTGGTTACATTAAACCTCCATTGAAAACTTCGTCTTGTTACAACAACACTGTGTTCTAGGCGGTGGAATTCCAACACCAGAAAAATCCTCTGTTCTAAGGAATAAATCATGTTGTCCACAGCACACTTGCACGTTGTGAACAGCACACGCTTACAGCAGAAAGACGACGTACAGAATGGCGCACCCACAGACTGCGTTGTCTTCTATATCTTTCACATCACTTGCAGCGCCATCTGTTGTTGAAAATTGTAACTACTGTAATTTTGAAAGTTTGTCTGCCTGAAAATGTACTGTTGTCCCAAGCATATTGCAACAAACGGTGTATTTCTATCGCTGCTCGTTTAGTTTTTATTGCCGTTTCAAATATACCGGTCATTTTTGAAACACCCTGTAATTCAGTACAGGAGTGAAGATGAATAAAGAAACTGATGGATGAAGAATCAACAGGTTCTTTATTTATCTTCACTCCTGTACTGAATTTACCAAATAATGGTTTTTGTATACATGGAATTTAGGTTGAACTTCTCTCAAACTTACTGGTTGTCCTTTAGTTTCTTTTGCCACTGTATTGATACATAGGTGTAAATTGTCAACATGCGCATTATTCCCTTAAAGGTAGTCTACAATGTGTTTACACACACTTTCAACACAATGCAGCATTCTGTTCTGTCTTTCCAGCATGCAAGATGATGCCATCCCTAGACCGAAGATATCTGTTACAGTTGAGTGTCGCAGATAAATGACGTGTTCCCTGATATCACATGGAGTGGTGTGTTAGAGCACCACAGTTAATGTCTGGTGGGGTACGAGTTGGATGATACTTGGTGGTCATCTTCTGATCGATATAGGCTTCAGTACATTTCATTTCATCCCATCTGTGCCTAGGGGACTGATGACCTCAGATGTGAAGTCCCACGGTGCTTAGTGCCATTTGAACCATTTGCCCTCCAACGATTCCTGTTTAGCTGTTTTGCACTTCCTTAGAATCTTATTTTTAGACGTTTTTATTTCCTTTCGCCTGCTTCATTTACTGTATTTTTAAATTTTCCTCTTTCATCACCTACGTTCAGCATCTCTTGTGTTATCCAAGGTGTCCTGCTAGGCCTTGTCTGTTTAGCTGTTTGGACTTCTGCTGCCTTTACTATTTCATCTCTCAAAACTGCCCATTTGTCTTCTAGTGTATTGGTTACTCCTGTTCTTGTCAACTGTTGTTTAATGCTCCCTCTGAAACTATTAACAACTTCTGTTTTTTTTTTAACTTATTCAGGTCCCATCTGCTTAATTTACTATCTTTCTGCGGTTTCTGGAAAATTAATGAGGCCTTTGGAGAAAAGAGAAGCAGCTGTATGAATATGAAGGGCTCCAGATGGAAAAACCAACCCTAAGCACAGAATGGAAAACTGAAAGGTGGAAGGAGTTCATAGAGGCTCTATACAAGGGAGATGTACATGATGGCAATGTTATAGAAATGTAAGAGGACGTAGATGAGATGGGAGATATGGTACTGCGAGAAGAATTTGACAGAACACTAAAAGACCTAATTCGAAACAAGGCCCCAGAAGTAGAAAACTTTCCACTAGAACTACTGATATTCTTGGGAGAGCCAGCCACGAAAAAACTCTTTCATTTGTGTGCAAGATGAATATCAAGAATATAACAATTACAGTTCCAAAGAAAGCAGATGCTGACAGATGTGAATATTACTGATCTATCAGTTTAATAAATCATAGTTGCAAAATGCCCACACGAGTTCTGTACAGAATGGAAAAACTGGTAGAAGCCTACCTCCAGGAGGATCAGCTTGGATTCTGCAGAAGTATAGGGGGCGCATGACGCAATACTTACCCAACAACTCCTCTTAGAAGGCAGCTTAAGGAAAGGCACACCTACGTTTATAGCACTTGTAGACTTAGAGAAAGCTTTGGACGATGTTGACTGGAACACTCTCTTTGAAATTCCGAAGGTAGAAGGGGTAAAATACAGGGAGCGAGAGGCTATTTATAGTTTGTAGAGAAACCAGGCGGCAGTTATAAGCGTCAGGAGTGTGAAAGGAAGCAGTGGTCGAGAAGGGAGTGAGGCGGGATTGGAGGATATGACCAATGTTACTCAATCTGTACACTGAGCGATCAGTAAAGGAAAGCAAAGAAACGTTTGGAGTAGGAATTAAAGTCCAGGGAGGATAAATAAAAACTTTGAGGTTTGCCAATGACATTATAATTATGTTACAGGCAGCGAAGGACTTGGAAGAGCAGTTGAGCGGAATGGAAAGTGTCCTGAAAGGAGGCTATAAGATGAACGTCGACAAAAGCAAATCAAGACTAATAGAAAGTAATCGAATTAAATCAGATGATGCTGAGGGAATTAAATTAGGAAACTGGGTAAACAGAGTAGTAGATGAGTTTTGCTATTTGGGCAGCAAAATAGCTGATTATGTCCAAAGGAGGGATGATATAAAATATCGAGTGGCATCGGCAAGAAAGCGTTTCTGAAGAAGAGAACGGTGTTAATATTGAATGTAGATTTAAGTGTTAGGAAGTTTTTCTTAAAGTATGTGTATGGAGTGTAGCCATGTATGGAGTGGAAACATGAACAACGAACAGATTATATAAGAAGATAACAGAGGTTTTTGAAGTCTGGGGCTACAGAAGAATGCTGAAGATTAGATGGGTAGATCATGTAACTAATGAGGAGGTACTGAATAGAATTGGGGACAAAAAATTTTCTGGCATGTAACTAGAAGAAGGGATCGGTTGGTAGGACACATTCTGAGACATCAAGGGACCACCAATTTGCTATTGGAAGGAAGTGCGCGGGAGGGGGGATTGTAGAAGAAGGCTAAGAGATGAATGCAGTAAGCAGGTTCATAAGGCTGTGTTTTGCAGCAGTTATTCAGAGATGTAGAGGCTTGCACAGGATAGAGTAACATGAAGAGCAGAACCAAACCGGTCTTCGGACTTAAGACCACAACAGCCACAATTAATTTTTTTATTTATTTACAGGTGCATGTCTGCACTTCTGATACACGCTGAAATTGTTGTGCTACAGCATGAATGGGCAATCGGTGACCTGTGATGCTTTTTAGCCCAACCCGACAAGAAATTTGTGGGAGATAGAGGAAGGCACTTGTGTTACACTCCGCCTGGGAGGCGTTTTCAAATATTTCAGTCGACACTCGGTTCACCTCGAATTTGCGACTCATGACGCATACCACTTTAAGTTCACATTTTTCCATTTGGCTTATATATAACACCCGTAGACATGCTGCATTCAAGCGATATGTACTTCCAAAATTTTGAAAATGAACAAAGAAATGATGGCTTAATTTACTTTGTGTTACAGAAATAACCTATGCTATATCACTGCGTCGCCCCACAAGATCGGTCAAACATGCCCGGGCCGTGTCTGTGCTGAGACACGTCTGAGTATCCGCCATCATCCAGAGGACGAAATGCACCATTAAAACATATGTAGCGGTCCAGACATGATCGGGCCGTGCTCGAAGAACGTCAGTCAGCCGAGAGCGTGCCGGGCGGAATTCGTTGTGTTTAATTTTTCACGTGACAGGCGACGGGACGGTAGAATTGTTTTGTAGACTGTGCGACTGTGCAAGACTGTTTTGTGTGCAAATAATCGATGTGGAAAGGCTAATAGAAGTAGTTCGTAAGATTTTCGTAACTTTTTGTTTCATTTCTGTTAACTCTTTTTTGAACTTGCCTTAAAAAATAGCCAGGGGTGAAATTGGTAGTCTCCATAAACTGTCGTTTTTTTCTCAATTTTGGTTCTAGTTCGTTTAAAAGTTGACAGATATTCATAAAACTTCGTCTCGTCGTCCATGAGATGAGGATATTATGATCGATACTTTTCCTGTGCTGATATTACTTACCAGGCATTATAAATCCACACATTTCCCTTTTTTTGCCTTGCTTCTTTTTCTTCTCCCTCTAAAGCAAATGGTATAAGTCTTACCCCACTACAACGGAAATCAGTGAACGTATTTACAATTTTCTCAAACTACACATAGTCCGCCACTTCCGGCTTTGTAAAAGGAACAACAGAAACATGGATGAGCCTCGGTTTTTTTAGGTTCCTAGAAAAACGGGCAGGAGCACGGGTGTCGCTTACCCAACGCTCGGTCCTGACACGTCCCAAAAGTGAGTGACCGGACCTGAAACGTTACCGTAACGTTACGGACTCTACAGTTTTGACTCTATCCGCTAGTGTTCTGTCACGTCCGTGATGAACCGTATGACAGCGAAACTGGGTAGATGTGCCATTGTGTTAATGCGAATTCATTTACGCTGGAAAAAAACTAGTTCAAATTTAGGCCACCAGGTGCAAATCTGGCGCTGTACACTGCATGACGGTATGACATCTACCCTAAAGTCTGACAAGCCATAGCGTGAGTGAGCAGTATGGCTATCGAAAAAAGAGACCGCGGTCTTTTAGTGAAACTTTTTTATGCGAATGGCAGCAATTACAGCGGGGCATTGCGATGGTATCACCAACTGAAAGGTCCTAGGAGAGGCCCATTCTCATCAAATGGTATAAGGAAGATGATAATGGCATTCGGCAAGACGAGTATGCTTGGTTTGGTAACTGGGAGAGGAATGTGTCCTATCCCTGTGGAAGTTATTGATGGGGTTGCTATTGCTGTGACTGACCTTGCAGTATGTGTCCTGGGCAGTTCTAGTGCTCATGTAGTGTCACGAGAATTGTCCATCGCATGGTCAACGGCACGGAAAGTTTTGCTGTCTATTTCACACAGGAACCTGCACAAGATCGAGATGGTGCAGCAAATGAAAACTCATAATCCGCAGTAGTGTTTAGATTTAGCTCTTTGGTTTCTGGCAAAGATCAATGTTGATGACATGCGACTGGGCAATATTCTATCCAGTGATGAGGCACATTGTACGCTACAGTGTGCAGGGAATACACTGTCGTACTTGGGGGTAACGTTAAACCACATATTGTGCATGAAGAGCCACTGCACTCGCCATAGCTGACTGTGTGATGTGGATTCACAAACACTTGTATTCTCGGTCCATTCAGCTTTGAAAAGAATACACCCAGAGAGCCTGTTAGATGTGTCTTGACGTCTACACGTCAGTGAGACACGCTTGTACAGCATGTGATTCCTGCTTTGCAAGAGCGCAACTGTGTGGAAACCACTGTTTTTATGCAAGATGGGGCGACACCTCATGTCGCTTGCCCAGTGAAAGATCTGCTGTAAATTTCCATGAATGTATTACCTCCAGAGGTTTTCCACATACATGGCCTGCAATATCACTTGATCTGAATCCACGTGACTTTTGGCTCTGGAAATCTAACCTCTAAAAGAGTGCAATAGGAGATGAAAATTTTTAAGAAAAAATTTCATCATATTAAAAAAATTTAAAGCTAATTCTTCAAAAATTGGTATTTCACACCTCGGTTAAATGTAAAGAAATGTTTGTCAGAAGATTTTAGCGTATCGACCTGTTTCAGCCAAAAAATGCGCCAGGGCGGAAGTGAGTTGCAACAGAGCCAACTTGTATCGCAATGTTATACATTGCGATACAAAACACAGCCAACTGACGTTGCGAAGTGGAGCCAGCTGGACACTGTATAACAACAGCTGACACTGCAAATGCTAGTGGAAGGACGGAAGCCGTTCTTGACCTAACACCACAGAAGTGTTTACGCCTTAAGCCCTAAACGAACATAGTCTGGAGCATGCAAGTATTCAGTCATTCGTGTACTAAATCATTCTCGTCTAAGTATCACAGCCTACATCACGAGCCTATGACACCCAGAGCGACATCCTGGAATGCAGAATGGCACCCACTGTTCGACCACGAGACAGGGCAGCCTGCCGGCCGCGGTGGTCTCGCGGTTCTAGGCGCGCAGTCCGGAACCGTGAGACTGCTACGGTCGCAGGTTCGAATCCTGCCTCGGGCATGGGTGTGTGTGATGTCCTTAGGTTACTTAGGTTTAAGTAGTTCTAAGTTCTAGGGGACTGATGACCACAGCAGTCGAGTCCCATAGTGCTCAGAGCCATTTGAATCATTTGAACAGGGCAGCCTGCTCACTGGAGGAAGTTCACGGCCATTGTCAGCTATGCCGCCACACTTGCATCACGGTCGCAGACAGATCATTGGCAGCGGCACTCCAGTGACGCCATGCTCAGCCCCATTTTTTGAACTGTCGGCAGTACTGGACGTTACTTGTTCCGCATGAGAGGCAATTGGTTGCCTCCACCAAGCTGTTCCTGTTGTAATACGACTGAGGGCCAGAATAAAGAAATTAACTGAACAAATCTACTGTTGTCCTGATGTCTTATTTGTCTCTGCATGGGTGATAATCCAAGGCTCATTCAACAGGGACGAAAGTTGCTACGGAAGTATATTCTAAAGAACGCAAAAGGCATGACTGACCGAAACATTGGACTGCAGCTACCAGCATAGCTTTTTAATCAGAAGTACATTCGGTGCTTCTATGGCCTTAATTAGCTTGAAAAGCTTGGAAGGTGCTGCAGTTTGTGAACAACATAAAAATTCGATTTAATGAAATAAAAAATCTCTGCAGGCCATTCAGTCTACACAGGCGATGCAGCACGTTCAAAGCTAGTCTCCATATATAAAAGTCTATGTCCTGACTGATTGATATTTGAATTCTTGGTTAGAAATAAAAAATACTTGTTTAAGTGTTTTTGGAAATTCAAACACTATGGTAGTGAAATAGGAGATGAACTGTTTTATGAAATTATTTCATTATGAAAGCATTTTTAAAGATAAATCTATGAAAATCAGAATTTCGTTTCCTGGTGGGGAGTAAAGAATGTGTGTTTCACTGTTTTTTGAAATTCAGTCCGTATGGGGATGAAGTAAGGGACGAAAGTCTTTAAAGAAATTTCGTTATGCAAGCAGCATTTTTAAAGAAAATCAATCAGAATTGCCGGCCGATGTGGCCGAGCGGCTCTAGGCGCTTCAATCCGGAACCACGCTGCTGCTACGGTCGCAGGTTCAAATCCTGCCTCGGGAATGGATGTGTGTGATGTTCTTGGGTTAGTTAGATTTAAGTAGTTCTACGTCTAGGGGACTGATGATCGCAGATGTTAAGTCCCATAGTGCTCAGAGCCATTTGAACCATTTTTTTCAATCAGAATTTGTGTTTCGTTTCCTTGTTAGGAATAAAAAAATTAGCATTTCACTGTTTTTGGAAATTCAATTCCCAATGGGTTGAGATGTTTGATGAAAATATTTCATTGTGAAAGCATTTTTAAAGATAAATCTTTGGAAAATCGTATTTAGCATCTCGATTTGAAAGGAAAAAATACGTATTTCGCTGCTTTTGAAAGTTCAACCCCTAAGGGGGTGAAATGGCCAGACGGATTCACTGCTACGGATAGAAACTTGAAATTTGGTGACGGTGTAGGTCTTATATTGTAGGCATCGTTTAAGAAGGGATTGTTGGGTTGTTTGACTTCCAAGAGGGTGAAATAGGGGATGAAAGACTTTTTCAAAACATATTGCCATTAAGGCAGTTTTGAAGCTGGAGTTAACAAAATTGGTATTTGGTTTATCAATGAGAAATTAAAAAAAATACGTGTTCTAGCATTTTTGGAAATTCAACCGCTGAGGGGAAAAATAGTGGGTGAAAGTGTTTTGGAAAGAAATCATTATTAAAGAACTACTAAGGCATTTTTAAAGCTAAATCTGTGAAAATTGGTATTTGAATTCTCTGTTAGAATTAAAAAATACGTCTTTCAGTGTTTTTATAATTCAACTCCATAAGGGAGTGGTGTTGAATTCTAAAAACACTGAAAACTTTTATGAAATTATTTAATTATGAAAGCATTTTCAAAACTAAATATATGAAAATTTGTTTTTGGCTTCTCTATTAAAAATACAAAAAATCGCATTTCACTGTTTCTGGAAATTCAACCCCAAAGTCGCTGAAATAGGGGATGAAAATTTTATGCAACTCTTTCATTAAATTAAAAAATTTTTAAAGCTAAAACTATGAAAACTGATGTTTCACTTCTCTGTTAGATAAAAGAAATACGTGTTAGGGACTGAAGAATTATATGAAATTATCACCACAAGAACGCAAAAGGCATGATAAACAAAAACCTACGACTCCAACTACAAGAATCGCATTTTGGTCGGAAGTACATTAGGGGAGAGATCATGCTTCTGACGCCTTCGTTAGAGTGAAAAGTTAAGAAGGATTTGTAATTTGTGAACAATATAAAAATACGATTAAACAAAAACCAAAAAGTCCATGCAGACTATAAACCACATGAGAGAAGCAGCAGGCGCTATGCTAGTTACAGTAAAATCGGCAATTGTATGGTTTGATGACAACGAAAATGTAATCAACAGTTTCGGAAGATCTGGCACTTCGGGAAATCGCAAGTCAGTCACCCTCTTCTGAGTTAAACCGTAAGTAGCAAAGGTGTTTGATCGCTGTTATCGACGATACTCTTGACCGAAGAACTCTAAAAGGAATGCACTATACGGCATGCGGTCGGAGCCTATCGGTAGGATGTTATCGTCTTTGAGTAAGCAGCTGACGATAAGAATTCTCGCTCATGTGACATGCTTGCCAAACAAAATATGCGGTGACAACACAGACTGTTTCCGAAGAGACCCACTTTTATTAGCTTAAAAAGCTCTTTAAGTCATCTCTTTTTACTGTTTTGAAAACTGTTCGGTTTGCACCCTATGCTATACTGTTCAAATAATTTTAATAAAATTTCAGAATTGTGTTCTAAGTTTAATAAGGCTGGTCCTCAGTAGCACCTTCAACATCTCAGCAGTACTGTGTTTGATAAAGGAATCGACAATGACTTTATGTACGAGGTTGAAACGAAATATAAAGGGGAATTTTTCTTTTACGCTGCCTTTTTGTAAACAGGGTGCGGCGCGATCTCTGCTCATTGATGCTTTCGTTCCCATTGATAGTTGTCCACAGCTAGAACGTAGTCGCGCAGTTTCTTTAGTGAGAATCGCAGTGTCGAAAGAAGGAGATATCGCCATCTGCTGCGCAACGCATCATAATCAAGTTTCTCGCAAAAGAGGAAGTAAAACGCCCGAAGTTTTAAAAAGACTTGCGGTACAGTTCGAGGGCAACACTCTTAGAAAGACTCAAGTGTACCCTTATCACAAACTGTTTTTACGAGGACGAGAGTGCAGCTCACCGAGGTCGCCCGAGGACTAGCATCTCACTGAGGAGGAGAATATTCGTCTTGTTAGCCAGCTTACTGATGACGATCGCCGATTAATAGTTTCTGCAATTGCAGCTGAGTTTGGCATAAGCTACGGTGGTGCTCAGGCGATCATACCTGACAACCTTGGACTTCGGAAAGTGTCCGCAAGGTGTGTGCCTAGTTTTACCACCGCAGAGCATAAATTTCATCGTCTTGAGGTGTGAGAAACGTCTACTGATACGCTACCAAAGAAGGAACAAATTTTTTGCACCGGATTGTGAAACCGTGATCAAACGTGAGTGTACCATTAAACCCCAGAATCGAAAAAAGCAGCATGAAATGGCACAAAAGAACAAATCTGCATCCTTCAAAAACAAAAAACAGTTTCTCGGTGGGGATGATTCTTGCAATAGTCTTTTTTGATTTTAAAGGAGTTCTTTTTATTGATTTTCTCCATGAAAGTCGTAGTGTAAACGCTGCTTATTACTGCCAATCTTTGGATCAAACAAAACGTGTGTATAGTCAGAAAAGGCGCGCGTTAGAAAGCTGGTTTTGATAGTGATTCATGACCACGCTCAACCCCACACTGCTGCCGAACTAAAAAAAAAAATCACTGATTGTTCTGGACCACACTAGAACATCCTCCCTATAGTCCGGAATTATCACCCTGCGGTTTTCAGTTCTATAAATCACTAAAGGAACCAGCCGGAGGACACAGATATGACGACGATGGCGCTGTCGAAGTGCTCGTGTGAACTGGCTGCTGTCACAGCCAACTTCATTTTACGAAAACTCGATGAAAAAACTGCCTATCCGCTAGGAAAAATGTGTTCCACGTTCAGGAGCCTACACAGAAAAATATGTTCGTGTGTATGAATTTTTCTGCAGCTTAAATAAAGTTATAAAAATTCTGGTTTATGTTGGATTCATCCAAGTAGTTTTGCTGCAGTCATAAAGTCCAGTACAGAGTGATCAAGAAATCCTATTACCCCCTACGCGTCTCCACACATTCATAGATGGTCGTTTAGTTGAGGTAGTGTGACTTTTCTTTATTATTTGTTCCAGAGCATCTGTGTGTATACCATCGTTTTCGTAACAGAGTGTGACCTTCTCCACGTGTAGTGTGAAGTTCTCCTCAACAGTGAAGGCTTGATGGCAGTAAATGCATGTCGAACAGCATCCGTAAGTTCAACTGTCTCGTAACGTGTGGCAAAAACTTTCTTTGTAATAAACCCCCATAATGCGTTTTCCAAAGATGACACATCACGACTTTGGGACGGCCACTTCGAAGGTGCATGACAGTGGACAGAACCAGGTCCAATCTATCTATCATGAAATACCTCGTTGAGATGTTCCCTAACGGCAATAACATAATGAGCTGGTGCTCCATCCTGTTGGAACCATAGGCGACCGAGAAGACCGCAGTATTCCAGATGTGGAATAAATCAATCACATACTGTAATATGGTGAGATACACGATGTGATTCACAACAATGTCAAACAAATATGGAACTTCCAAGTGGGTTGCAGACGTTGCAGTCGAAATCATGACATGAACTAGGCTGTGTTCAAGTTATTCATAAACATGTGGGTTATATTTACTCCAGAAATACACGTTTCTCGCTTTTGCACTGCGATATATTGCACACTCGTGCGAGAAAGCACATTCCCCATGGAAGGAAGACATTTAAAGACATCATTCGCCGACAAACCTGATGACGTTTTTGCATATCATTATCTCTCAATTCGTTTGCAAACGAAGATTTTAATGTATTTAAATTCATTCTCCATGTTTTTGTAATGCCGAATATGGAACTCCCATTTCCTGTGACTGCTTACAAATTGTTTTTTTTTGCGAACATTTGACAGATGCTGCAGCCTCCACACACGTTTCCATTCGTATTGGTGGTCGCCCTGAGAGCGGCTATCTATTATGTAAACAGTTGCAAAAAAAACCCTTTTCTCCTGCAGTAAGATTGTTGGTTTTGGTGGGGAAGTTTCTGAAACCTTACAGTGAAGTCATGCTGAATATCTCTCACTGAGGAGGCCGGGGTGGCCAAACGGTTCTAGGCACTTCAGTCCAGAACCGCGCGACCGCTACGGTCGCAAGTTCGAATCCTGCCTCGGGCATGGATGTGTGTGATGTCCTTAGGTTACTGAGGCTTAAGTAGTTCTACGTTCTAGGGGACTGATGACCTCAGAAGTTAAGTCCCATAGTGCTCAGAGCCATTTGAACCATTTTCTCTCACTGATTTTCCTGTATGAGGCTGTTCGTGAGCACATATGCTCATTACGAGCCGTTCCTCTATGGAGTAAGTGGACTATCAGCCATGATTTAGATGTATGTCAGCACCTGCTGTATGGGAAGTATTTTACTGTACATTTATTTTTCGTTTCCTAGACAGAATTTAACGCTTCTATTTCACTAATGGTGACGCTGTACTTTGAAATAACAGCTGATCACACTTGGAAACTAATCTTGAAATCTACAATTGACGCATGAAGCGATCGCATTATTGAAAAAGAAGTCTACGGATACCAGTGGTTGTATGCTAGCCCCTATTTCGATTGCACATGAGTTTCGATTCTTCCTACGCGTCGGACACGGGTCCTGAAGATCGCGTAGTGAAACTCCGAAACGTCGTATAAATAAAACAAAATTGGAAGCATAGGGGACTGAAGGTGCTTTTGAGGTGACATTTTATACTGGACAGCAGAAGTCCCGCAAAACTCCTATAGTAAGATGGACTTATTACTGCATCTTGAAAAGAATTTTTGGACCTATTTAAGAGATAAGACGATGGAATTTGTTGCAGTTTCTCTCTGAGAAATGAGGTAAACAAGTGTTTATTTTTTATTGGCTTTCGGATAGTCCCACACATCTTACAGTTGGTTTATTATTGTTTTATTTTTAACATTTGAGAATTATATGCCAACTAGCTCTGCAGATGATGAAGAAATTGATGAAATGTATGATGAGATAAAAGAAATTATTCAGGTAGTGAAGAGAGACGAAAATTTAATAGTCATTGGCGACTGGAATTCGAGAGTAGGAAAAGGGAGAGAAGGAAGCATAGTAGGAGAATATGGATTGGGAGAAAGAAATGAAAGAGGAAGCCGTCTGGTAGAATTTTGCACAGAGCATAACTTAATCATAGCTAACACTTGGTTCAAGAATCATAAAAGAAGGTTGTACACATGGAAGAATCCTGGAAATACTAGAAGGTATCAGATAGATTATACAATGATAAGACAGAGATTTAGGAACCAGGTATTAAATTGTAAGACAATTCCAGGGGCAGATGTGGACTCTGACCACAATCTGTTGGTTATGAACTGTAGATTAAAACTGACAAAACTGCAATAAGGTGGGAATTTAAGGAGATGGGAACTGGACAAACTGATTAAACCAGAGGTTGTACAGAGTTTCAGGGAGAGCATGAGGGAACAATCGTCACAAATTGGGGAAAGGAATACAGTAGAAGAAGAATGGGTAGCTGTGAGGGATGAAGTAGTGAAGGCAGCAGAGGATCAAGCGGGTATAAAGACGAGGGCTAGTAGAAATCCTTGGGCAACAGAAGATATATTTAATTTAATTGATGAAAGGAGAAAATATAAAAATGCAGTAAATGAAGCAGGCAAAAAGGAATACAAACGCCTCAAAAATGAGATCGACAGGAAGTGCAAAGTGGCTAAGCAGGGATGGCTAGAGGACAAATGTAAAGATGTAGATGCTTATCTCACTAGAGATAAGATAGATACTGCCTACAGGAAAATTAAAGAGACCTTTGGAGAAAAGAGAACCACTTGTATGAATATCAAGAGCTCAGATGGAAACCCAGTTTTAAGAAAAGAAGGGAAACCAGAAAGGTGGAAGGAGTATATAGAGGGTCTACACAAGGGCGACGTACTTGAGGACAATATTCTGTAACTGTAAGAGAATGTAGATGAAGACGAAATGGGAGATACAATACTGCATGAAGAGTTTGACAGAGCTCTGAAAGACCTGAGTCGAAACAAGGCTCCGAGAGTAGACAACATTCCATTAGAACTACTGACGGCCTTGGGAGAGCCAGTCCTGACAAAGCTCTACCATCTGGTGAGCAAGATGTATGAGACACGCTAAATACCGTCAGACTTCAAGAAATATATAATAATTTCAATCCCAAAGAAAGCAGGAGTTGGCAGATGTGAAAATTACCAAACTATCAGTTTAATAAGCCACAGCTACAAAATACTAACGCGAATTCTTTACAGACAAATGGAAAAACTGGTAGAAGCCGACCTCGGGGAAGATCAGTTTGGATTCCACAGAAAAGTTGGAACACGTGAGGCAATACTGACCCTACGACTGCCCTTAGAAAATAGATTAAAGAAAGGCAAACCTACATTTTTAGCATTTGTAGATTTAGAGAAAGCTTTCGACAGTGTTGACTGCAATACTCTCTTTCAAATTCTTAAGATGGCAGGGGTAAAATACAGGGAGCGAAAGGCTATTTACAATTTGTACAGAAACCATATGGCAGTTATAAGAGTCGAGGGGCATGAAAGGGAAGCAGCGATTGGGAAGGGAGTGAGACTGGGTTGTAGCCTGTCCCCGATGTTATTCAATCTGTATATTGAGCAAGCAGTAAAGGAAACAAAAGAAAAATTCGGAGTAGGTATTACAATCCATGGAGAAGAAATATAAACTTTGAGGTTCGCCGATGACATTGTAATTCTGTCAGAGACAGCAAAGGAGTTGGAAGAGCAGTTGAACGGAATGGACAGTGTCTTGAAAGGAGGGTATAAGATGAACATAAACAAAAGCAAAACGAGGATAATGGAATGAAGTCGAATGAAGTCAGCTGATGCTGAGGGAATTAGATTAGGAAATGCGACATTAAAGTAGTAAATTAGTTTTGATATTTGGGGAGCAAAATAACAGATGATGGTCGAAGTAGAGAGGATATAAAATGTAGACTGATAATGGCAAAAAAAGCGTTTCTGAAGAAGAGAAATTTGTTAACATCGAGTATAGATTTAAGTGTCAGGAAGTCGTTTCTGAAAGTATTTGTATGGAGTGTTGCCATGTATGGAAGTGAAACATGGACGATAAATAGTTTGGACAAGAAGAGAATAGAAGCTTTCGAAATGTGGTGCTACATGAGAATGCTCAAGATTAGATGGGTAGATCACATGACTAATGAGGAGGTATTGAATAGAATTGGGGAGAAGAGGAGTTTGTGGCACAACTTGACAAGAAGAAGGGACCGGTTGGTAGGACATGTTCTGAGGCACCAAGGGATCACAAATTTAGCATTGGAGGGCAGTGTGGAGGGTAAAAATCATAGAGGGAGACCAAGAGATGAAAACACTAAGCAGATTCAGAAGGACGTCGGTTGCAGTAAGTACTGGGAGATGAAGAAGCTTGCGCAGGATAGAGTAGTATGGAGAGCTGAATCAAACCAGTCTCAGGACTGAAGACCACAACAACAACATGGGATGTCTCCGGAGGAACGGTCAATGTTTGGGGATGTGACAGGAACCATCATTTGAAGCAAAAAAGTCAAGTAAAAATTGGCTCTAAGATGTATACTTTAAGAGCTATGAACACTTATTAATTTTTGATGCTGTGATACAAATCTCTTTTACTGCAAGCTCTCTGCTTTCCGTATTTCGAGAACGGTAGCATGGACAAGAACAAGAAAAAAGTCCCATAAACAAGGGATCTGAAGTGCATACCTTAAGAGCTAACAAGGGCTCTGAAGAGCCGTGAGCACTTGTTCATCTTCACTATTATGAAACCTATCTCCTCTGCTGGAGAAGTGCTTATAGCAATTAAGGTATGCACTTCAGAGCCCATTTTTACTCAACAATAAGTCCTTGTTGTGGTCCATACTACTTCCTCCCAAAATATGGGAAACAAAGAGTTTGTAGTAGAAGAGATTTGTTTTACGGTATTGAAGATGAAGAAGTGGTCAGAGTTCTAAGGGTACAAATTTTAGAGCCAATGTTTAAAGCTCTTTTTTGCTTTGAATGATCTTTCCTACCATATCCCTGAGTACTGACAATTCCTCTTGGAACGACCTGTATAACGCTACAGTGGATCTACAGTAACAACAATAAGTAGTCTTACCAAAGTACAAATTTTCACATATAATGTTTAACATAAAGAATGGGTGAGGCACTAAATATGGCATAGTATATACAGAGTAGTCTGACCAATAGTGCAGTATAAACTAATAAAATTCTCTTTTTATGTTGCTCACTTCTTTTTACCTCAGTCTGCATTAGAATAAAGCCCAAGCCTACCTAAAATTACAGGAACTAAGATTTCGGTGGTCCTTCTATAGGTGATACCAATGTTGAACTCAGCAAAAATGTGTTGAAAAGGGTGTTGTGGTCAAGCCAGTGGTTTTTTTCGGAATTCATTTCCCGTTGTCAAGTCGATCTCATCGATTTTCAGTCACACCCTGATGGAGAGTACAAGTTTATAGCCGTCTACTAAGATCATCTCACTAAGTTTGTAGTTCTCAGGTCTCTGAAATCAAAGAGCGGAGGAAGTGGCCTACAATCTGGTCGACGTGTTTACGTTGCTTGGTGCTCCAACGATTCTACAGTCCGATAACGGTAGGGAATTTGCAAACAATGTGGTAAGCAGCCTCAAGGAGTATTGACCCGCCTTGAAGATCGTACATGGTAAGCCGCGCCACTAACGAAGTCTGTGGAGCGTCCAAAGGGCAAATCAGAGCACCGAAAATATGCTGTGTGTTTAGATGCAAGATGAAAAAAACTAGCTGCAATTGGTCCAACTGACACTACTGGCCATTGGAATATATCTACGCCACAAAGATGACGTGCTACAGATGCGAAATTTAACCGACAGGAAGATCATGCTGTGATATGCAAATGATTAGCTTTTCAGAGCATTCACACAAGGTTGGCGCCTGTGGCGACGCTTCCAACGTGCTGACATGAGGAAAGTTTCCAACAGATTTCTCATACACAAACAGCAGTTGACCGGCGTTGCCTGGTGAAACGTTGTTGTAATGCCTCGTGTAAGGAGGAGAAATGCGTACCATCGCGTTTCCGACTTTGATAAGGGTCGGATTGTAGTCTATCGCGATTGCAGTTTATCGTATCGCGACATTGCTGCTCGCGTTGGTCAAGATCCAATGACTGTTAGCAGAATATGGAATCGGTGGATTCAGGAGGGTAATACGGAACGCCATACTGGATCCCAACTGCCTCGTATCATTAGCATTCGAGATGACAGGCATCTTATCCGCATGGCTGTAACGGATCATGCAGCAGCATGGACTATCAGCTCGGAGACCATGGCTGCGGTTACCCTTGACGCTGCATCACAGACAGGAACGTCTGCGATGATGTGGTCAACGACGAACCTGGGTGCACGAATGGCAAAATGTTATTTTTCGGATGAATCCAGGTTATGTTTACAGCATCATGATGGTCGCATCTGTGTTTGGCGACATCGCGGTGAACGCACATTGGAAGCGTGTATTCGTCATCGCCATACTGGTGTATCAACTGACATGATGGTATGGGGTGCCATTTGTTAGACGTCTCGTCACCTCTTGTTCGCACTGACGTCACTTTGAACAGTGGAAGCTACATTTCAGACGTGATACGACCCGTGGCTACACCCTTCATTTGATCCGTGCTAAACCCTACATTTCAGCAGGATAATGCAGGACCGCATGTTGATGGTCCTGTATGTGCTTTTCTGGATACAGAAAATGTTCGACTGCTGCCCTGGCCAGCACATTCTCCAGATCTCTCACCAATTGAAAACGTCTGGTCAATGGTGGCTGAGAAACTGGCTCATCACAATATGCCAGTCACTACTCTTGATGAACTGTGGTATCGTGTTGAAGCTGCATGGGCAGCTGTACCTGTATATGCCATCCAAGATCTGTTTGACTCAATGCCCAGGCGTATCAAGGCCGTTATTACGGCCAGAGGTGGTTGTTCTGGGTACTGATTTCTCAGGATTCATGCACCCAAACTGAGTGAAAATGCAATCACATTTCAGTTCTAGTATAATATATTTGTCCAATGAATACCCGTCTACCATCTGCATTTCTTCTTGGTGTAGCAATTTTAATGGCCAGTAGTGTATGAAAAACAGAGCTCTTCATTCTGGGATTAACGGGCTGCAAAGCTAGAGTAGGTCTCTTGACGTCACCCCAGCCTGACGTTTTACAAGACATAGAGACTGAGGGTGAGCTGGAGAACATAATAGAAATCGTACAGACAACAGAACAGCAGAAATAAAGACGAGATTAATCAAAGCAAGAGACATAGCTCCATACACAAGACAAGGATGAGAGTGCAATCCGTGATGGAAGAAAGGAAAACAGTGACGAAGTTATGGTTATCGAAGAGCCTTCCATTTCTGTAGTTACCAAAAACCCTTCTTCTTCTGATACCTGTTGCGTTTGCTTAAAAGTAATCAGCGGTGCTAATACATGTCAAATGGTCGGAAACGTTCATGCAGTCTGTGTACATTCTACTAAAGACGATGACGGCGACGAGGCAAAGAGCTATGGGGTAAGTATTTTGTGCAGTGCTTGCCTCAATATAGAGAAAGTTATCCAAAGTAAAACGGAATAAAATTGAACCTAGAATCAGGCCATAAAAATGAAAAATGATTCTGACAAAAAATTCTTCCTGTGCCTTTGGGTGCCAACTTGCGAGTTCCGATTCCCGACGTCGACAAAGCGCGGGGTGACTCACGCACTCTGTTGGCAGTTGTTACGAACGTGACGGAGGATGGCTTTTACCGACCTGGAACCACACAAGGAATCTTGAAGCACTTCTGCGCAATATAAGTATTCACCGTACGTCAAAAGAACTCAACGAGAATTGAAGATGTTCTTGACTACGAAATATCTCTCCAATCTGCAGCTACTTCTCAGTCCACAGAATGCGGCCAAGGATTCGTCAGATGTCTGTGCAGCACGAAATGCCAAAATACGATGTACCTTTGCGTGAAAAATAAAATTAAATGCAATTCAAAATGTCACTGTAGCCTTCCCTGCTGCAACAAGCACGTCATGCCAGTTTTGATTTGTGTTTTGCTGGTAAAATGTTCTGTTCGCATTGTTCTTTAAATAGTGAAGTGTGTATACAAGATCAAATTGCCAAAGTGTAAAGTTATTTGTGAAGAAGAAAAGTGAATACTTACTGTAACAAGTACCTCAGTCTCAGTTTCAATTTCATTGTTTTCTGTAGTTTTTTCTTTCAGTTTCAAATGCATATTAATTAATACAAGCTTTTCAATTTGTGCCAGTTTAGCACTTTGCATAAATCATACTGGTCATTCTGTACAACGCCTAGGAATTGTACGGAATATCTAGAAAATTATGTAACATTTTCACAAAAAGTTTATATTTAATAGTTTGCCTAAAACCATGAGGCATTGTATACATTACCTGGCATCCTGTAGTATACCCGGATTTCACACAATGTCAGTAACATACACACTCCACTGCTAGTGCTGCCAACTGCCGTCTGTGGTTATTGCTTGTTGACTGTAAACACAGGTGGTGCTCATGTTAATGTGACACGACCACGTAGTTATTATACAGTAATAGGCATTCTACACGTGAATAATTTTGAGATGCAGTATAAGGAAGCCTCTATATCAGAAGCCTAATTTTTTAGTTACTTGATCGTGAATTAATGTGACAAGATAACTGTTGGTGTAGGCTATTCTATCAGTCTATCCATTGAATGTATACCACATACATTTTGTTTTGAATAGAGTTAATCTGCAAATAGGATTTATATACGACATACTAAGCCATTTCATCTGTTTGATCCAGATTAAGAAACCAGTATGTTAAGAAGGAATCACAACATCTATCCTGCTGGATTGTAGATATGGAGACTTAATATGTGGAATCTCTCTCTCTCTCTCTTAGCATGTGTGTGTGTGTGTGTGTGTGTGTTTTGTTTGCTGATTTTGGTATTGTAACGTCCCCTTAGAAAAATTATGTATTACTGTGCAGGTAAACTTCTACGTTATTTAATACAAAGACAGCTGAGTAAAACTGAACGTACTCAGACAGTTCTCTCTTTACTTATTCTGATCATCAATAAACTGACACACAATATTTTTTTAGCGCAACGCAGTCCGACTTTCAATAATCCCTACAAAAGAATGGCCCTGACTAACAATAACCTATAACTTTCATGAATCCCTTACCTCACAAAAATCTTCGTAACTCGAATTACTGCAATTCCCAATACTGCCAGCTACGTAAAAGATTCTAACTACTGAAGACACTAACTACTGTACGTATAGTTAACAAATGAAAGATTTTGATAGAGAACAAACAATGTATTTACCTTAAAAGCGTTCAAAAGTCATTATATATTTGTGGCGACCAATTAAACAAATTTCCTTTTTCTGATGGACAGACGTCTAGATCGCCTGCTCAAAACTCTGGCATCTCTCTCTCCACATCCACCACTGCTGGCGACTCACCCCCAACTGCACAACACTACGCGCTGTTCACATACAACTGCCCAACACTACAATAGCGAATATTACAACAATGCTAACCAGCCAGAGACTGCACACAGCACAGTCAGTGATTTTCATACAGAGCCCTACGTGGTGTTACCAACATAAAAACCTAAACAGCCTACTTAGAGTATCAAACTGGCCATCAACTCAAAAGATGAAACTACAGGACTGAAATAAATTTTGACGGCACAACTCTGTTGCGCGCAATTTGTGCAGACTTTATTTCCATGTAAGTACCTTATAGTACAGGTTATCACAAAAATATTCATCCGATTTTACAAGACTAAGTGTCCCGCGTTAACGAAGTTAAAAACTTTGGGAAACTTTTAACCTAAACACAGCAACTAAAAATTTCCCTTGCCGCCAGTTTTAAGTTTACGGCTCGTCTAGTTCTCGGTGTCTGGCCGGCACGTTCACCACCCAGTGAGGGCCGAGTCGTCATGGCGATAACTAGCAACAAAACACTCCTTAAATTTTATTTTTCAACAAGACGAGCACACCCACACTGGCATTTGCACCATAAGACCATTCCTTAACAATTATGTGTCTCGACACTGATCGGCCTAAGATCTGTACCAATTTGCAGTTCCAGTCAGATTCAGGTGTGATTCAGGGCAGGCTTTCATTTCAGGAATGTTACCGTCCACAGACCCTTGCCTCACACACTCTGCTTTAGACAGGGTGCATTGTCAAGCAGACATGAACAACCATCATTTCCAGACTTAAAACTACCAAATAAGCAGCAACCAGTCGCAAAATCATATTTTATTTATTCACATTTGCACTGGTTGCTCCTTATTTGGTAATTTTATGGTTTACCGTCGCTGCACAACTTGGTACCCACGTGGAGCCCACCATTCATTTCCAGACTGTTCCTCTATTGTACGATGTACACAGTGCTGTAAAATGTGTTCATATCCTTCCACACTTACATCTACAACTACATGGGTACTCTGCAAATCACATTTAAGTGCCTGACAGAGGGTTCAGCGAACCACCTTCACAATACTCTATTATTTCAATCTCGTATAGCGCGCGGAAAGAATGAACACCTATATCTTTTCGTACGAGCTATGATTTCCCTTATTTTAGCGTTGTGATCGTTCCGCCTGTCTAGGTCGGTGTCAACAAAATATTTTCACATTCGGAGGAGAAAGTTGGTGATTGGAATTTTGTAAGAAGATTTCGTCGCAACGAAAAACGCCTTTCATTTAATGATTTCCAGCCCAAATCCTGTATCATTTCTGTGATACTCTCTCCCATATTTCGCGATAATACAAAACTTGCTGTCTTTCCTTGAAGTTTTTGGATGTACTCCGTCAGTCCTACCTGGTAAGGATCCCACACTGTGAAGCAGTATTCTAAAAGAGGACGGACAAGCGTAGTGTAGTGTAGACAGTCTCCTTAGAAGGTCTATTCTAAGTGTCCTACCAATAAAACGCAGCCTTTGGTTACCTTCCCCACAACATTTGCTATATGTTCTTTCCAATTTAAGTTGTTCGTAATTGTAATACCCAGGTATCTAGTTGAATTTACGCTTTTAGGTTAGACTGATTTACCGTGTAACCAAAGTTTAACGAGTTCCTTTTAGCACTCATGTGGATGACCTCACACTTTTCGTTATTTAGGGTCAACTGCCACTTTTCGCACCATTCAGATATTTTTTCTAAATCGTTTTGCAGTTTGTTTTGATCTTCTGATGACTTTATTAGTCGATAAACGACAGCGTCATCTTCAAACAACCTAAGATGGCTGCTCAGATCTTCTCCAAATCGTTTATATAGATAAGGAACAGCAAAGGGCCTATAACACTACCTTGGGGAACGCCTGATTGTTGTTGTTGTTTTTTGGGGGAAGAGACCAAACAGCGAGATCATCGGTCTCGTCGGATTAGGGAAGGACGGGGAAGGAAGTCGGCCGTGCCCTTTCAAAGGAACCATCCCGGCATTTGCCTGGAGCGATTTCGGAAAATCACCGTAAACCTAAATCAGGATGGCTGGACGCGGGATTGAACCGTCGTCCTCCTGAATGCGAGTCCAGTGTGCTAACCACAGAACGCCTGGAATCGCTTCTGTTTTACTCGATGACTTTCCGTCAATTACTATGAACTGTGACCTCTCTGACAGGAAATAGCAAATCCACTCACATAACTGAGACGATATTCCATAAGCACGCAATTTTACTAGGAGCCGCTTGTGTGGTACAGTGTCAAAAGCCTTGTGGAAATCCAGGAATACGGAATCGATCTGAATTCCCTTGTCAATAGCACTTCAGGAGAATAAAGAGCTATTTGTGTTTCACAGGAACGATGTTTTCTAAACCCATGTTGACTGTGTGTCAATAGACCGTTTCCTTCAAGAACATTTGTTCTAAAATCCTGCTGCATATCGACGTTAACGATATGGGCCTGTATTTAGTGGATTACTCCTACTACCTTTCTTGAATATTGGTGTGATCTGTGCAACTTTCAAGTCTTGGGGCACGGATCTTTCGTCGAGCGAACGGTTGTATATGATTGTTAAGTATGGAGCTAATGCATCAGCATACTCCGAAAGGAATCTAATTGGTATACAGTCTGGACCAGAAGACTTGCTTTTATTAAGTGATTTGAGATGCTTCACTACTCCGAGGACATTTACTGCCGGCCGCGATGGTCTAGCGGTTCTAGGCGCTCAGTCCGGAACCGCGTGACTGCTACGGTCGCAGGTTCGAATCCTGCCTTGGGCTTGGATGTGTGTGATGTCCTTAGGTTAGTTAGGTTTAAGTAGTTCTAAGTTCTAGGGGACCACAGCAGTTGAGTCCCATAGTGCTCAGAGCCATTTGAACCATTTTTTTTTATATTTACTGTATTAGCGTTACATTAAGCATAATAAGGGAACCACACACTTACTACGAAGAACACTCCTATACTACAACACTACCTTCTCTGTACTTTACTACTAGCATTACACAATATGGCAGGTAATGGACTCTAAGCATTCGCCAAACCCAGGGTATAGCGCGATGTTTTGAGTTTCTAAACACTCCATCTTTGTGCTCCCCCTTCCAACGATTTTGGGTGAAATACAATGCTGTATAGCAACAAAAGTGAATGCATTGGCTCCGGACAAGCTTGCAAAAGCATGGGACGAAGTTTGAACTACATTCACGCTCATAAATTAAGGATAATGCTGATACATGGCGAAACAACGCTTTGGTGGGCGGTTTGCGGGTTTAAATCACATCGGGATATGACCATGCGATGCATTTGACCTGCGGTCGTCGCGTGGTGATGCTGGCAGAGGTGTGTCGATGCGTGTCAGAGTACGGTGCAGCGAGTAAGTTTGCAGACGTTTTCTGACATGCTAATGTTGACTGTGTGTTGGAAATGGCTGAAAGAACACATATTGTTGACGTTATAAGGGGTAGAATACTAGGGCGACTGGAGGCTGGTCAAACACGGCAGGTCGTAACAAAGGCCCTTTGTGTGCCATAAAGTGTGATCTCACGATTATGGCAATGATTCCAGCAACAGGAAACGTGTCCATGCGCTACAGTACGGGACGTCCACAGTGTACAACACCACAAGAAGACCAATATCTCACCATCAGTGCCCACAGACGGCCACAGAGTACTGCAGGTAACCTTGCTCGGGACCTTACTGCCGCTACTGGAATAGTTGTCTCCAGACACACAATCTACAGACAACTGAACAGACATGGTTCATTCGCCCAGAGACCATCAAGGTGCATTCCACTGACCCCTGGTCACAGGATAGCCCATAAAGCCTGTTCACTGACGAGTCCAGGTATAGTCTGAACAGTGATTCTCGACAGGTTTTCATGTGGCGTGAACCAGGATTCAGATACGAACCCTTAATGTCCTTGAAAGGGACCTGGATGGAGGTTGTGGTTTGATGGTGTGGGGTGGGATTATGATTGGTGCACGTACACCCCTGCATGTCTTCGACGGAGGAACTGTAACAGGTCAGATGTATGGTGACGCCATTTTGCACCGCCTTTTCAGGGGTGCAGTGGGTCCCACCGTCCTCCTGATGGATGATAACGCATGGCCTCACCGAGCTGCCATCGTGGAGGAGTTCCTTGAAACAGAAGATATCAGACGAATGGAGCACCTCTGGGATGTTCTCAGTTGATGTATCGCTGCACGTCTTCAGACCCCTACGACACTTCAGGAGCTCCGACAGGCACTGGTGCAAGAATGGGAAGCTATACCCCAGCAGCTGCTCGATCACCTGATCCAGAGTATGCCAATTCGTTGTGTGGCCTGCGTACGTGTGCATGGTGATCATATCCCATACTGATGTCGGAGTACATGTGCAGGAAACAGTGGCGTTTTGTAGCAGATGTGTTTTGGGACAGTTTCCTCAACTTATCATCAATACTGTGGACCTACAGATCCGTGTCGTGTGTGTTCCCTATGTCCCTATGCTATTAGCGCCAGTTTTGTGCAGTGCCACGTTGTGTGCTACCACGTTCTGTAACTATCCTTAATTTGTGAGCATGAGTGTAGGTTGAAGGGGGAAAAGAATTGTGAGAACTTGATAAAATTAGAAAGTAATGGGTGAAAGTGAAACAACTATTCAAGTTCTTCAACCAAATATGAGTTTACAATATCTAAGAAGTTTGACTGGTTACCTGAAGTATGGTGGGAGAGCCTTATCCAGCTGTAGGTAACAACAGGGGGCAGCAGACTTCTAGCAAAAAAAACTAAGTGCAGAGCGGTACCAAAAGAAATTACGAAAAATAAAATCTTGTTGCTAGATAGTAGCATTGGCAGGGGCAGCATGGATGATAAAGGAAAAATTAGATGCAGGCTACGAAGTCATAAGTATTTGAAGCCAAATGCTAGCCTTAGGGAAACAGTGTAAGCATGTTGACAAAAAGTACTGTGCCGTCCAGGCCGCGTCTGCACTTCCTGACATCTGCCCAGCTAACATAAACATCTCGCAGCTGAAAGGGGTGTGCCAGAGAGCTGCAACAGGTAACTATCCTGGTAGTCCGTGTTGTCTCTCCTAAGCATATATGGGTGGCGTAAACATCCAGCAATTTGAATTTCAGCACCATCAGGCACAGGAAAAATGTACTATAAGGACTGTATCTTTCATTGTAAAGACCTCGCTCAGTTTGTAGTAGGTTTTACTAGATTAGATTAGATTAGATTAGATTAGATTAATACTTGTTCCATAGATCATGAATACGACACTTCGTAATGATGTGGAACGTGTCAGGTTAATAAAAGATGTCTGTACAAGAAATTACATTACACAAAATATTGCATGACACTAATGATTAAGTTTTTTTTTTTTTTTTTTTTTTACTTACTTTATATCTAAAAATTCAGCCAATGAGTAGAAGGAGTTGTCATCTAGAAATTCTTTTAATTTATTTTTAAATGTTAGTTGGCTATCTGTCAGGCTTTTGATGCTGTTTGGTAGGTGCCCAAAGACTTTTGTGGCAGCATAATTTACCCCTTTCTGTGCCAAAGTCAGATTTAACCCTGCATAGTGAAGATCATCCTTTCTCCTGGTGTTATAGGTATGCACACTGCTATTACTTTTGAATTGGGTTGGATTATTATCAACAAATTTCATAAGGGAATATATATACTGTGAGGTTACTGTGAGGATCCCTAGATCCTTAAATAGATGTCTGCAGGATGACCGTGGGTGGGCTCCAGCAATTATTCTGATTACACGTTTTTGTGCAATGAATACTTTTCTACTCAACGATGAATTACCCCAGAATATGATGCCATACGAAAGCAGTGAATGAAAGTAGGCATAGTAAGCTAATTTACTGAGATTCTTATCACCAAAATTTGCAATAACCCTAATAGCATACGTAGCTGAACTCAGACGTTTCAGCAGACCATCAATGTGTTGCTTCCAGTTTAACCTCTCATCAATGGACACACCTAAAAATTTTGAAAATTCTACCTTAGCTACAGACTTCTGTTCAAATTCTATATTTATTACTGGAGTTTTGCCATTTACTGTACGGAACTGTATATACTGTGTTTTATCAAAATTTAAAGAGAGTCCGTTTGCTGAGAACCACTTAATAATTTTGTGAAAAACATCATTTACAATTACATCACTTAGTTCTTGGTTTTTGGATGTTATTACTATACTTGTATCATCAGTACCGCACAATAGTTTTTATAATATTGAACAATTTCGGGGTCAGTACTCCATCTTGCTGTTAGATACAGTTCTCTTTTGCGGTTGCAAGATATTCTTATTCCTTTAGTTAGCCAAGGTTTTTTATATGTTTTCTTGGAATTATGTTTAACTATTTTCTTGGGAAAACAATTTTCAAATACCCTTAAAAATGTATTGTGAAATAAGTTATATTTCAAGTTTGCATCGGGTTCCTTATACACTTCATCCCAGTCTAGCTGCTGTAGGCTTTCCCTAAAGTTTGCAATATTTATATTGTTAATTGAACGCACTGCTTTGAAAGTCTGATTTATTATACTGCATGGAGCTATGTCATGTACTGTAACAAGCTGTGCACTATGATCTGAAAGACCATTCTCAACAGGATAAGCATTTATGTCCTTAAACTTATCTTGGTCTATATAAAAAGTTATCTATCAATGTACTGCTGTTCTTTGTTATCCGAGTAGGAAAATCAATGACGGAGCTCAAATTGAAAGAACTGAGTAATACTAAAAGGTCATTCTTCCTATTACACTCTTGCTGTTTTAACGACCTGTATTGTACTTCATGTTTTATTAATAAACGATTGATATTTTATTGTAATATTTGTCACATTTTATGATTTTTACGATTGAAGATATCTTATAGAGGACGCGCGAATATAGTGTAAAGGACGCGCGAATATAGTGTAAAGAATAGGGAAGAAAAATTACACTTAGTTCTATGTGTATAATTCCCTGATTCCTGACTTTGCTTTTAGTTGAAAATGCATTAACACTTTTTCACCAAATGCTTTACTGAGCTCACGAGTAGATCCAGTGAAAACATACGTGCTTGATCCAGGTCTTAATATAAGATTTTCTTTTCTTTCCTCTAGCGTCTGAAGATGGCCATCGTAGGTCGAAACCGGTTACGACTGTGTCATAAAAAAGTGGTTATGTCAAAAAAATTAATAAATAAAAGCTTATAATAAGTTAGTCACCGTCTCCTCGGACTTTCCAAAATACTGAGTTCTATTCCTTAAAAAATGCTCAAGTCTCTTGCATATGTAGGAACGTCATTTGTATGCTTGAATCTTTGTTAACAGTCTACCTGGTCAAACGTTTTTCAGAAAACTAGGAATATGGAATCTCCCTGTTGCCATTCATCCATGGTTCACAGAATACGTGAGAACAGAGCAAGTTCAGTTTCGCACGAGCGATATTTTCTGAATCCTTGCTGATTTATGGACAGAAGCTTTTCTGTCTCAAGGAAATTTGTTATATTTGAACTCAGAATATGATCAAGAACTCTGCAGAAAACTGACGTCAAGGACATTACTTTGTAATTTTGCGGGCCGGTTATTTATTCTTATTATATCATTTAGGACATTGCACTGGAGGAGAGATTGTCGTTAAATACAAACTAAGTAAGAGACAAAACCGAATTCGGATTGCATCTGGATCTGGCGACTTAGTTGTTTTCAGCTCTTTTAATTGCTTCTCTGAGAAAGGGATGCCTATTAATACGTCCTCCAAACGGAAATCTGTGCAATGGTCGAACAACAGTGCATTTGTACAATACTTCTGCCTGAATGATTTCTTAAACATGAAATTTAACCGTTCAGCTTTCTTTTTGCCGTTTTCTACTGCCTCATCAGACTGTTTATGAGACATCCACATTCCTTCCTATGCCATCTGTTAGACAGCAAACAGCAGTTAATAGTCTGTAGTGATTTCAATGTAGATTTTCTAAGGGTTTCTGACAGCAAAAATTATTTGGAGACCTTATTCTGAAGCAACAATTTGATTTCAGTAATTAAGTGCCCAATGCATTTGCATAAATACAGTAGTTTTGTAACTGATATTGTTTTCTTATAAAGCTCAAATCAATAAAATAACTGTATGCAAATGCTCTGTCACATCATGATGCATGGCTAGTTAAGATAAATATGATAGTGCCTTACACTACGGAAACTCCTCAGAAAAATCAGTTACAGTAATTAATAACTCTAGGACAAAGGTGTTCAAGAATTGTTTACAACTGAAGACCTGGAACCAAATGTTGACATAAAATTAAATCTATTCTATGATAAATTTATATCAATATTTAAAAACAGCTTTCTGCATAAGATAACCAGAAAAAAATATAGAACCATGAAAAGAGGCTTGCGTCACTAGAGGGATTGAAGTATCATGTGAAGGGGAATGGAAATGTATCTGTTGGCAAGAACAAGTAAAGATTGTGAAGTAATTGCTCACTGCGTAAACATTACTAAGAAAAGTGATTTAACAAAAAAAGAAACATGCACATTATGCCAGAATTCAGCAATCCCAATATCAGACTTAACGACATATGGAATGTACTGAAACTAGAGACTAGACGACAGGTCATAGAACAGGATAATATCATTAGTGATTTAAATGGAAGACTCTAAATGAACAGTCAGAGGTTGCAGGTAAGTTTAATAATCATTTCTTAAATATAATAGAAATTATAGGGAAGAACAGTTGACCAGAAAAATCAAGACCCTACGTTCAAAAAGCAACTCACATAAAACTCAGTCTTATTGATGTCTCACCAACTTCTCCTTTTGAAACTGAAAAAGTCATATATTCTCAAAATTAAAAGTTCATTTGGATATGAGGGTCTTTCCAACAGAGTGCTAAAGACGTGTTCTCAGTTAATAAGCGCTCTCTTTTGTATAACGTAGACTGCTTCATTAACACAGCGCATTTTTCGGAGAGATTGAAATTTACCATTATTAAACTGCTTTATAATAATGGTAATAGAAGAGATTCAGTAACTAATGACTTGTTGCACTACCATCATCATTTTCCAAAATTTTTTAGAAGGTGATGCATTCTAGAATAGTATACCACCTGAGCAACAACAATATCCTCAGTAATTCGTAGTTTGGATTTAAAAAGAATTGCCCAACTGAAAGTGTAGCATTCATGCAGTCACACACGAAATTTTACAAGCATTAAATGGCAAAATACCACCTGTTGGTATTTTATGTTATGTATGTAAAAACATTTGAATGCGTAAACCATTATATTCTTCTAGATAAACTGAGGTTATATGAAATTTAGGGTATAGCCATGGTCAACGAAAATGTTATTTCTGTCCAAAATAATTGTACTTATTAATGCAACGAATATAAGCAGGGAGATTATTCTGACTGGGGAGAAATCATTTGTGGCCTTCCACGAGGCTCAGTCTTAGAGTGAAGCCAACCTACTGCTTTCACATTGTTCATACACCAATGTGTTCAGATGCTTCAAGTCTATGATTTTGTGTAGTCTTTTATACACATGATGGAACATATTTATCTCACTTTCATCCTTTTTGGATTGAATAGGTGTTTGTATCAACACCATCAGATGTATGAATTTGTTATACTGTTTCTTGCGTGACTCAGCACTTCTGATTATGGTCAGTTCTGCTTTTTCGGTGTTCTCGTCCTATGTGATACTCTCCTCCCACTTGTTCCTCAGTGTATATCTCTCTATTAGGCTGCCTGGTGGCCGACTGAACCAAATTTCCATGGGAGCATATCCCATGATGTTGTGTGGAATATTGTTAATAATGAATTCGATTATGTGTATTAACCTGTTGTGCCCGTTGACAGTGCCTGTTGTGAATATACATCTGGCATAACCTATTTACTTATTTCGTCATTCCTTCAGCAGGTTTAGACACCAGACGGTATTTGAAATGTACATCAGCTCTGGAGCATGTTTATTCAATGCAACTGCCCACGTTTTGCTGGTAAAATGGGTGCCATTGTCCCTAATGATGCATTTGGGTGCACACACCTTGTTAAAATAATCCTTGGACAGTTTATCTTGTTTTTCATCCATTCACACTGGTATTGACCATTCCATTTTCCTTAATGCCTTCATTATTAGGTCGAGATCAGTAATAGTTCCTCTCCTCGTCTTTGGCTCTGATTTTGTGTTATAGTCATTATTTGTGTTTGTTACTACAACTTCCTGCCTGTCCGTTTTGGATGTGTTTACATATTCCGTGTTTTTCATTTGGGATGTGTTGAGATTTCCCGCACTTTCGTACTTCAAATTATTCTCAAAGGAGTATTGTGTTAAGTTACTGACTAGGTACTCCTCCTAATCAGACCCACTTTCCTATTTAATTTCACTCCTTAACAGCAAGTGTTCTGTTGTGACTATGTTCAACTGACAGTCGTTCTCATCTGATACACATTCCAGCTAAGTCTTATATACCGATAATATTGGCTCAATTTTCAATATCTTAAGTTACCTCTTATTTTTTCTGAATAATACCCTGCTCCTAGCAACGCTTAAAAATTTAGAAAACCACTTTTCATCACATGCTATTTTGTGTTCACTATTTAGCCTACTGCAAAACCTATAATTACTCACATACTGTGGTACCGTTACACTGTTTTTCTACAGTAGTGAAACTTTTGTTAATTGTCTACAGCATCACACTACACTTACATTCATTGTTTTCTGGTTGCCATGTGTTGTAAGGTGGCATCTACTTGATCTACTGCCTCACACTCCAGCTTCTTCTTCTTCATTTTTCTTTCTTGTGTCAAGATTCTCAGTACATTCGAATATTTGGAAACTGTTTCTGCACTCCTTATTATTTTCTCACGATCGTATCTGAATATGAAAGCCGTTCACGTACTTTCACGCGTCGACAAATCGATGGCAGGCAATGAAAACCTCGTGACTCCATTTTGCTAAGCTTTATGGGAGAAGCAGAAACGGTGCATTAAAAAATATATGATGTAATACCGATAATTTTGCTGTATGTGTAACTATATACTAGAAGCCTGGTTGTTGGCAGATTAGAAAAATCCATTCACTTTCAAATCACTTTTTGATAATGGAGTTACTATTCACTGGAATTAAGGGTTTTTAAAACACGTGGAGCTATGAGGCTTTCATAGCCTACCATCGAAACATTAGTTGCCTCTTCTCTTACTTAAGCTAATTTATGTGTGTTGGCTGTCTGAATGTTAACAGGCAATCAGGTTTGATCATTATAACAGTGTGGAGGGTGAACTTATTCCCAAGGTACATTGACCAGTTCCGAGAGAGTTCTTAACTATGTGGCTATTGACACATGCCGTATCCACTGTTCCCATAATTTTAATCAAAAATCCCACCAAAATGCTACCACTAATGTTAGCAGGTTAAATAAAGATCACAGTGATCTCACAGTATTCATGTGTTGTACTTTAATTACAAGTGAGATCATCTCTATGAGTCTTACTACACTTAATATGCCAGTCCTGGATCTACAATATTTTCAAACTGAGGCAAAAACATGACAGTGGCGCCTGTCACCCCCTCCCCATCTAGCATATGAGGTAGGACATCAAAAGTTTAAAAAAAATTGATTTTTCAAAAATATGTTCATTTTATAGCGCACATCTTTTAAAGAGTTTGACATATGAAACATATGTTTGAGGGAATGTGGGACATGTTATTCGGTCTTAAGTGCGCCAAGGTGCAGTGCCATGCTTCTTCAGACAGCATTCTTTTATCGCACATCACTATACTTCACTCTGTTGAATTCAAATGCGTATATTTTACAACTGAAGCCATCAAATCGATATTCAGTACAGTGGAAATTTAAATTTCTTGTGATGCCTCTCCTGCCCCCAGTCGGTTGGTTTGATATTGTACCCCCCTTAAGAAAAACTCACAATCAATACTGGGTGGGATTATTTGTGACTGGGAGAATAAGAGCTCTTCAGAAAATTTGCAATCTTTATTGCCTATTACCTAATAACTTTCTCTTTCGTGTTACATAAAATTAAATATAGGAGACACAAAACCAGTAAAGACAAGAGGCAAGCGAAACAGTACACATTTCTTCAATCTTTAGGTCCCAGCATTTTTTCTCTCTAATCTTGCTCCTGCTTTACATAGCATGCTTTCCTTTCAGCGAAAGAATCTATTACGTTATCAGAGTTCGCCAAATGTTTTGCCACATGAAAAAAAAATATCCTTGTCTGCTACTGAAACAGCTATTAATACAAATAGTATCCAAGGCTGGTGTGGTTTCTCGATTTGATAACGTCTGTTTTGTTAGTGTCTGCAAGGTAAAACGAAATATTTATTTCTAACATTGCAGCAATTGTAACACCCGCCCAACAAGCGGGACTGTTTTGGCACAAATGGTCATTTCTTTCATTTTCATCTACCTCATTTACATAATTAACATGACAGAATATAATTCGTGAAGTACCAATACAAAATGCCTATTAGGCTGTTACAAGCAAAAAGTGTTATGTTAGGAAATAGTTTCGTATTTCATTCAAATGCTCCAGTTTCTCAAGCATGAGATCGAAAAATGGTATAAGTAAGAAATTTTTTCATGAGTTTGTAGTAATCATATTCTTCCATAATATTTGAGTGATGTCCCCATTTCTTCTCCATCCTCGCACTAACAAATAGTCTCGTAATCACTAATCGTGTAACTGTTCGTGCCAATGTCAAAACTTATTCTCTGGTTAACTTCACTAACCGTGCCAGAATCACCGGTTTAGTTATCCCACATTTTTTAACCTGTTAGGCATTACTACATGTTTGTACAAAAATCGTCATGTATGTTTCTGCAACTTTGCCCGTCTTCTCTAGCCACTGCTGTCAGTTTAATTTTTAGACCTTTGTATCCGCTTTTGCCTGCTTCATTAACTGCATTTTCATACTTTCTCCTCTCATCAAAGAAATTAAATGTATTGTGTGTTTCCAGTGGATTCTGTTGTGCCTCATATTTTGGCCTTGTTATGCCTCTTCTAACTTCATTATTAGATCTGTAAAATATGCTCATTTATAGTATACCTTTACTTATTTCAGTCAATAGTTGCCTAATGTCTCCTTGGAAATTTTTAACAACTTCTTGTTCTTTGTACTTATCCAGGTCCCAGTTCCTTAATTTCCTGTACTTCGCCAATTTCTTTGGACATAATATCAGTGACTTCTGCTTGTCTCAATTTATTCAGGTTCCCTATGTGAAGGAAACAAAGTAAAAACATGGCGTGTTGTAAACAACTCACTGAAACCTGTGATGCACCTTCGAGCTACACCCTGACAAGCCCTGTTAGTGCCTAAGATGCGCCATTTATGGTACATATCAAATCTTATTGCAGCTTAATTGAAAACAGCTGTTTGAATCAGTCATTGTATTGATATTCGACAAGCAAACAAGACAGAAATTTTGCAAGAAAGGGACAAGATAAGATCGGTATTCTGAAGGCTGGAGGAGAAAAAGCAGATTAGAGCTTAATGGTGCCAAGAGTTAAGAACTAGAAAGCATCTCTCTCCTGTAATGTCTTGAAAGCAAGTTGACAGAGAAAAGAACCCAAAACTCATAAAAGATGATATTAGGTTAGGTTAGGTTAGTGTTGTTTAACATCCCGTTGACAACGAGGTCATTAGAGATGAAGCACAAGCTCGGGTTAGGGAAGGATGGGGAAGGAAATCGGCCGTGCTCTTTCAAAGGAACCATCCCGGCATTTGCCTGAAACGATTTAGGGAAATCACGGAAAACCTAAATCAGGATGGCTGGAGACGGGATTGAACCGTCGTCCTCCCGAATGCGAGTCCAGTGTGCTAACCACTGCGCCGCCTCGCTCGGTAAAAGATGATGTGTGACTTATAAGGATACAAGTATCGATGCTGTTCTGGACACATCTAATCTGCCCTTACATATTTTTGATCCAGTGAGTTAGCGGTGCCCCACTTTACTAGAAGGGTACTGCTTAGCACCTGCTGTCTGCTTTGGCGTGTGAATGTGTTAGTCCTCCCTACACTTTTTTAAAGAGAAGACTGCAAGTGTGCATTCAGTAAACAAACAAGAATAAAATACATTACTTTATGGAACTGAAATGATTCAGATATTCAGGGGGATGGTTTTACGGTATGGACGACTGCAAGGAACTTACTAACAATGGCAAACTAGATTCTAAAAGTGTTAAATAAATTGATGTAACTGCAGAAGGCAGGTCCAGATCTAGGGGGGGCAAACTTGGGCATCTGCTCGGGGAGGCATTTTCAGGAGGCTTAAATTCATATTCTCGAAGTAAAACCTTGTTTCAAAAAGCACCTTGCATCCAGCGCACATTGGTCTATCCATCATTCATAGAATACTGAAACGCATCCCTGTTGGTTTTTGAACATTTTTGAACACATTCTAAGTTGATTTCCGAGCGAATCATACCTTGATTTCTGAAAGCATGTAAAGTGTACGTGATGACTCTCGCTGGGGAATCCTCATTACATCTAGAAAAAAAAACTTTCCTGCAGAAAAAAGGGATGGGGCTGCACGAGCTGAGCCGTATAAACCCACACTAGCGGACGCCAGTCGCTGTTTGTCTATGTGGTTGATTCAGTGTGTGAATGACAATCATTGTTGTTATTATTAGCAAAATCCACAGATTCAGACTACCAGAGTGGAAATAAACAACTAATAGGAATAACAAGTAAGAAAAATTACATATTATCTTCTTGGTGTATCCAAGAAAATAAATATTTTGCTGGATTGCTACACTAACTACTAAGAGCCAGTTGTAAAGCCTTTGGAGAAAAAAGAAGCAGCCATAGGAATTTTGAGGGCTGAGATATCAAGCCAGTATCATGCAAAGAAAAAGTTCGGTGAATGGTGTCGTATCTGAACAGCGACTTGGCCCATGTGTACGTGCATGTGCATGGGTCTTCAGAGACTCGATACATGGCATGCACTGCAGGTGACTGGCTCTGTAAACAGACCACTTGAACATAGTCAGCGTGAGAGGAAGTGTCACAGCGCAATGGTGGAACGAGTTATTCTGTGAGAAGTACTTGACGGAGTAATCGAAGATTTGAACCGGCTCACGGCATCTGAAGTAAACGAAATTCTCTCAAAATTACCAAGATTCTCGGGAGAACCAATCTTGGAAAAACTGCTACACCTGTTATTTTATGCATGCTGGATCCTGTCGAACTATGCAGCTGTTAAGGAGTATTGATGAAGAATCCAACCAGCCACAAATACTTTTTGAATGCTTTATTTAAAAATGTCGATGCCAGTTTCATGCTACCATGCCCATCTTCAGTGGCAAACTTGTTTTACTTACGTTACTGTATTTGTTGACAATGTGTCTTCCGCTCTGTCATCTTCTTCTAGTGAATGGCGTTTCGTCCTGCTTTAATTATTATAAAATTTGAAGATGATGCAAAAAGTGTCTAAACAAACCACTGTGGCACACAGACACTTCACAAACTCTTTATGTCAGTTGAGACCGGAAGGTATTATATCTGGAAAAACTTTAGTGGCCAAGGCTCAACGGTTGAGTTGTTACCTCCTCTGTTACTATAACAGCGAATGCTGGCAAGAGCTTCATTTGCTATACAATTATTATATTTTTAAAATTTTGTTTGTTTTTAGTATAGTAGCAAGCCTTTTCAGAAAGTGGCATATATTTATTCTTTCGGTGTGTTATGTGGAGCTGATTGTGATGGGCGTTGTGTGAATCGACCTTCTGCCGGATGAGAAAGGATGTGGGTGTCTGTGTCATTAAGATTCAGAATTCGTTGAGAAGGAAGGAAAAAGATATGTTAGAAATTGCAAATTACATGGCATGTTTAGCTGCCATTTCACAATTTTGTACGTTCAATACCTTTTGTTTCAACTCAGTCATGAATGGGCCTAGCAAGTGTTATCACTGTTCCGAGTGTTTGAGTCTCTTTCAGAATTTTTTTTGTTGTGTTTCAGCTGTACAGTTCACTTAAATATTTGTAATATTATAAACTGAGAGCTTTTTCCATCTGAATTCAGTTGATGTATCTATTAACACAATACTATTTTATTCTTAATTTTTAACGTTCAAACGGACAAGACAGTGAATGGTTAGAGACTTTTCAATAATTTGCATAACATTTGTCATTCATGGGTTCTGATTCTTTCTACAGCCTTTGAGAAATAATAGAATCTACCGGAAACAGCGACAAATAGTGAAGGCTCTGGAAGGAATAACAATAGACTGTTAACAATTGTCAGTGGTCAGCACTGCATGGTCAACGAAATAAGTTCGACACTAAACCAAGGCATTTCATACTACGCAGATATCACTACAACTCGTCTTTGCTACAAGTGTTGGTATTAATTTGCAAAGATATGAAAGCAGTATTTAAAGGGCTATTGTATACAGTAGATGGATGGGAGCGAAGAGAGAAATTTACGTTTTGGTTTCCGTCATAATTTTGAAACAACGTCTATAAACAACTAAGAACAAGTTACGGTGGAGTGATGGCATGTCGTTCTTAAGCAAATCAGGAGACCTAACCTCGTTTGTGCGCGATATACAAATCGCCGCAAGTAAATATAGCCGAGAAAAACCGTTCCGCTTGTTGACATGCGCTGTTTTGGATGTAACAGTGGTGTTAACATAACAGTGTCATGAATTTGTGTCCTACCTCAGCGTAATGGTGTTCGTCACTTAATTTGAACAAATCATTTGAGGGAGATGTTGGAAGGCTTAGTCGCCTGGGTGTTAAACACCTACCTGGGCAAATACGTTGAGAATCTGAACACAGATCAGCTTAGCATCGCACTATTACAAGGTAAGCTCACTTCGTCGATTGTCTGTTTCTAACGACTGATTGATATATTTATGTTTGCCCGGTACTTCAGAAGCAGACGTCTCTATGACGGCTTGCTTATTTATGTGAGAGCATAACATTCACACAAATCTTTCATCACCATGTATCAGTTTTTCCAAGATTTAATTTTTGAAAAAGGATAGTGCATACATAAAGTAACATTACTGCTAAATTTCACGTCGGTTCAGGAGACAGCGAAACTTTATGCCCCTCAGTGTCTGAGAATTGCGATCTTATGTGTTGATACTTTGCATTACGTTGGTAAGGAATGTCTTTCACAGTACCACTGGACTTGCAGCAGCAAATTTATATTCCTCTATAGAGTTGTTTTGCAGGGCAGTCATGATGTTACATGAAGACCAATGACTTCCTTCTTGTCGTTTTTTATGTTGCACTTCAAGTAGGAGTATCCAATTCTTGTGGTGGTACAAATTTGTTAGCATTAGACAGTATGACGTTGTCAGGGGTTGGACTCAACCCAAGCCAAGCCTTATACATGGGCGGCCCATTGTATACTTTAGCCAGTGACTTTGATAAAAACGTGACACATAACTAACATTCCTTATTCATAAGGTTTAGATTAAAAAAAATGATCAGCTGGAGAAGAACCTAGTGGTTATATTATGTTTCATTTTAGGCTAACATAGCTAGTTATTTGTTAATTTAGGACAGAACTGTGTGTCAGTAAGGGAGGGGCGGTGAGGTGTCAGAGAGCAGGAATATTGTGAAATGTTTGTATAAAAAAGTTATGACCATCTACTTCCTCTAATTGACAATTCATTGCTGTTGTCTCACAGTGTTAGTTTGGCTGTCAGCTGCAATCAAAATATCAAGTGTTTTTATGTGTAGGCTATGACTTGTGAGGAATGGAAAGAAGCAAAACAATTTGCACTCTGTGATAGCTGACAGTCCATGCCAACATGTGTGCAGCATTTGAAGAAGTTTTCTGACCTGATTGTCATGGCATACATGCACAGTAGTATGAGAATATGCCAAGCTGTCATTCTCAGCTGCACTGATCCCTTGAGGAGACGTGAATGGACTCACTTCATACCTCAGTGCCTGTTTCACATTTCTTCTGTAGGACTTGCTGCATGTACAGACTTCTGTATTATGTTGGCGTTCTTAGCCACATTCGTCTGACCATTTGATGCATATGTCAACTTGCAATGGCTAGGAATCTGAAATGCTGCTAACTTAGGAACACCCTTATTATCTTTCATGGTGGATTATTGTTTTTTAATGGATATGGCTGTTACATCAAACCTGTGGTGCAGAGTTCAAGGGGTTTTGTAGTAATGGCTCATTGGGATATAAATGCTTACCATGCATGTCCAGTATTAATATACACACATGCTGAAATTTTCAGATCTATTTTACCACTTGCATTTCAATCAAATGCTATATACAATACCTCGGGAACCAGAAAGAATCCAAGCACATTCCATTGATGCTATTTTGTGCTTTTTATCTCCACCTAAGCTACGACAATTGTATTGAGATATACTTCAAACCTTTTAAACTACTTAACATTGTCATGTTGGATAGTTTCCAGCCTCTGGCTGGGTCTGTTTGGAACATCGGCCTCTCCGTCTTCTGTCTTGCCACCATCTCTCTGTCTTCACCTTGGTCTAGTCTTCTCCTTTCTTCTGAGCGCATTCCTTCACTCCTTTCAGCTATCTGTCTCTCGGTCTACCTCTTGGTCTCTTTCCTTCCAGTTTCATCTCGTGTATCCTCCATTTTCATAACATGCCCATACCATCTCAGCCTTGATTTCTCTCTCTCCTTCGGTTAATGGTTCCACTTTCATTAACTCTCTGATCCTCTCATTTCTTAATCTGTCTATCTTTGTCACTCCAATACTGTTCCTCAAGAATTTCATCTCACCAGCTTGTACTTTGCTTTTCTCCCTTCAGGATCACGACATAGTATGACCGGTATATGACTTTTTACTGATTTGGGGCCCATCCTTGCTCATATCAGGCTTCTAGAACACTCCTGAAATGTTTCTGCATTTCCTTTTAAACTACTAATTTGAGAAAAATCAAATAAAGGAAACTAAAGGTAGGAATGTCAACAATGTTGGAAAAGACAGGTTTCTACTTACTGTAAAGAAGACACGTCAAATTGCGGACTGGCACAGTTACGACATTTAGGCTACATAAAGCTTTCAGCCATAGCCTTTGTCAGTGAAAGAGTGTTGCGGGCGCACACACACACACACACACACACACACACACACACACACACACACACACACACCTCACGCACAGACGACTGATAACTCCAGCATCTCAGGTCGGATTGCAACTGTCATGTGGGATGCAAGATGCAAGCCACCTGTGAAAGCAGCCATGTCATTTATATGCTCTGCTGCATTTCTTGCACAACTGTTATGACTACCATCCAGCGCCAAACTGTGGCCAAGAGCAAAGTGGACCACCCTGTGGCACAACATGCAGTTGAGTGTAACACACTTCATTTCAGTGGCTTGGGTAGTGGCTTCACTACCCAAGCCATCTGGATTCTTCCCTCCACTGCCAGCTTTTCGGAACTGCGCAGGCGGGAGTTACCCGTACAACACATTCTCCACTCCTGGAACTATCCTGCCTCAACCTTCGGTAACGTACTGTCCCCACACCCTCCACCCAACAGCAGTTTCCATTCCCTCTATCCTATCATCTCCTCCCCATTCTCAACTACCAACCTGCTTATTTGCAGCCCTCTGCCAACACATCTGCCCATCTTTCTTTTTTGTTCCATTTCTCCCAAACTCCCTACCCCGCAACTCCCTGACACTTCACCTGTTGGCAGTCTAGTCCCTGCACACTCCATGAGACAGTGTTCCTCTCTCTCCCCACCCGTACACTACTATTCCTGCCCTGCCCCCTCCAGATTGCTGCTGTGGTTGAAAGCTTTATGTAAGTGTCCTTTAATTGTGCCTGTCTGTAATTTCTTGTGTCTTTTTTACAGTAAGTAGCAATCTGTCTTTTCCTACATTGTTAATTTGAGAATAATGTTTTAATGTAGCTTGTGGCTGCATAATTTTGTATTTGGTAATAATCTGGTAATGGTAATTCACATTAAAGGATACTCAACAATGGAGTTGCTGAATAAAATTTTGCATCTCGTATGGCTCTACCCAATTTGGTGGAGTAAAATGTACTTGCAGGACTGTAATGATAATGGTGAGTGGGATGTAGAGGATAAGTTTTCCAACTGCTTAGTGAGGGAATAGGTTTAACAGGTGGTAATTTGCATCACTATTGGGATATTTTGTATTTTAGATCTGCAGTAGGGCATCACTTGGAAGGCATGTGCATATCTAGTGAAAATAACCCTCCTCACTTAGACATCTCAGGTGTTTGTAGTTCTTGGAGAGGGTCAGGTTTACTTGGTATGGTCTAAAGCTCCAGTGGTTGAAAGAGTGCTTATTTATTGCTACATAGAAGTTGCATGCAGTATGACAGAATAGAATGTGGGATGGCATATTTGCACGTGAATTAGGCCAGTGGGATGTCCCCTGTCTGATTCCAAAGATTCTTTGGCAGTTACATATTAAAGACATTTGTTAGCCTTGTTTTCCTGCTTTAGACTGCCTTTACAAACATGACTTAATAATGGTCTAACAGTCCTTAAAATTGTATTTGATGGTGGCATAAAAGCCAAAATCTGGATAGTACAAAATAATATACAGTTCAGTGATGATTTATTCATTTAATATGCATTTGGAAGAATTGTTGCTTCTGGCTCAGGGTAGACCATTGTGCATCTGTTTACGAGAAACTCATTTTAAAGTCAGTGAGACACTTGTGTTGAAGGATTCCCACCCCTATGGAAGTATGTGCGTACTGGAGACAGGACTAAGGTTGGGGTGACTATTTTCATTGGTGGCGGATGCTACTCCTCTTCTGTTAGTTTTACAATGGCTGTATGAGCAGTTGCAGTGAATGTTCTCACCTCAGGTTGAATCACAGTGTGTCAGTGTGGTCTTTATATCTTCCACCTTGTGATCCATTGGATGCAGATGCACTGACGGAGTTCTCCCAGGCTCATCCCTGCCGATTCCTCCTCATACGTGGCTTCAGTACACAAAATATGCTGTGGGGCTTGTCTTCCACATGCCCCAGGGGTTGAATTTTTGAGCACCTGAACCATTTAGAGAGTACTTGCCGTTTGAACTCTTGTCAGATGACATATTTTTCTACAGCTATAGGGTCATCTTTTGCCAATGTGTTGCATTTTTGTTCCCAGTTCCTGCAGATTCAGTTCAGTGAGGAGCAACCACAGATTTGCATTTCAGTGACCACTTTCTGGTGTGGATTCACCTGCGGACTAGGATGGTGATTGCAAGGAGACTGCAAAGATGGATGCTTCAAAAGGCACATTAGTTGCAGTACAGTTAGCAGACCATTTTCAAACAACTGGGATGTGCCCATCCATTCACCTTCCATTCTTCAGATGATGGTTTGTTTCTTCGTGGAACAAATGATGTTGTCTTCACTTCTCCTCTAAATAAAGTCCCGCCGCGACATGTGAGCTGCAGGTGGACACAATAAAATGGTTGATGCCGGCCGCAAACATATGTTAGCCAACACTTTTTCTCCTCTTCTTTTCCAGTGAAGGGCCTTATCCACTTACTTCCTCTAGTCATCCCTCAACTACTTCACCAGTCTTCTCCATTTCTGCACTCCTGACCTTTTTAGATCTGTGTCTGGATTGTCCAGCCATCCCAATTGTGGTCTCCCCACTGAGTGACTACCCTCTAGCTATGCACTTAGCATGCCCTCAAGGGGCTCACTGCTCTTTGGCGGGTTCGTGCTCGGCTACCATGGGGCCCCAGCTTTTGCAGCATCTTTTCCATACTGTGCTGAATGTCCACCCCCTCCCTTGGGGCACATGTCTGGAATGTTGTTGCGAATGTGTTCTGCACATTGTCGCCAATATCATAACAGCCTCTCTGCTGTCTTTTGTTCCTTCTTTCTTTTTTGTTTTGTTTTTTGTTTCCCTTCTCCTATCCTTCCTGCACTTCAGCAGTTGTTGAGGTTCCTCTTTCTGCTCTTCCAGTGTGCTCCTGAAGGCCAGCCTGCACGTCAGACACGTAACAGGTGGCAGGCTGACACGTGATTCACAGCCCCGGGTTAACAGGTAGGGTTCGCAAGCACCACCTGGTAAAGGCCAGGCCCAGGGAAGGATATTTGCCTGTGCTGCTACCTTACTAAATTGTCAGTTGATCCCTCTGCCATGTGTTCCGAAAGGTGTGAACAATCACCTAAGGTGGGTGCGCACCCTTCTGAGGCGGTTGGCAGTTTGAAAAAAGTGTGCTATCGGAGATGCTGGTAATCGTGGGGGATTTTCTCTCAATGAGCCAATCATCTTCTTAGTCATTGTCTTCGAAACATAAACAGAATGAAGCTAATGATTCAAAGACCCTTCTAGCTGCACCACAGTTCCTCATGGTTTCATATGCTGAAGATGGTCAGTTCTTCGCAGTGGTAAATCTGTTTATTATTCAGAAAGGTGTTGATGCCATTATGGGCCCTGTGAAGTCCTGCTCTCGTTTACACAATGGCACTTTGCTTTTGGAGACTACTTCTGATTTTCAAGCACTTCTCCACAGCTATCCTATGAGGCCCATAGAACTTTGAATTCTTCCCATGATCTTATTTACACTAGGTTGCTCGATAGTCTGAAATCCAGTCTTACTTCTCTGATCAGGGTGTCATTGCTGTCCACCGGGTGATGAAAAAGGTAGATTCCTCCTGAGTGCCCATCCACACTCTTTTTCCCACCTTTGATAGAGTGGTGCATCCGTCCAAGATCAAAGCAGGCTACGAAATTATCGCAGTCCGACCATACATTCGGAACCCGATGTGCTGCTACCAGTGTCATCATTTTAACCACACTAGAACATCTTGTTGACACCCAGCCAAATGTGTAATGTGTGGTAGTGATGTGCATGAGGGTGATTGTCAGCCTCCTTCTCCCCACCGCATCAACTCCAATGGCAGCCGTGCTGCCTCCTCTCGTGGTTGTCCCATGTATCTTGTTGAGTGTGCTGTCCAGGACATCAGGGTAAATGAAAAAGTGCCTTACCCAGATGCTCGCAAGTCATTGGCTACTTATAGTACTGTTCTTGTTACCTCTCTCTCCATGAAGGACATGGCCGCACAGACATGAGACCTCAAATTCAGTCCCCCTGCGGGTTTGGGGGTTAGAATAGGCCTGAGGTATCCCTGCCTTTTGTAAGAGGTAACTACAAGGAGTCTTACTTTTCGGCCCTGTAAGATCAGATCCCATTTTAAGTTTTGACCTGCCATTTTCCAAATTCTGCAGAAGTGTGGGCCATATGGGGAAGGATGCCTTACATGGTGCATGAGTTATCCAAAGTGCCCTTAGATTCAATCTCCTGAAACTCTTGTCATGGCTTTGCATCTCCACCTGCAATTTAACTATTTGGGCAAGGGCACTTCTTCGGAGTATGTCATCTTCTTCCATTGTCTCCTGTCCTCTTTCACCCCCATGATAGTATTGGATTTCTCTGCACCCAATATCCGGCATGGTAGCCAGACCCTTGTGGTGGGGCCGTCATGTACCCATTTGGTGGTAGCTCCCTGACAATACAAGGGTGGCACTGCTGATGCCTGAGCTGTAAACTCCCCACATATTCCAAGGAGTAGATGCCTGTCTGTCTGGGGCATCAGTACTCTCAGCAACAGCCATCGTGCCAGGTGGCCTTTGATGTGGCTGGTGCCCGTGGGAAGAGTCCCTAATCGTAGTGGGTGGCATCAGGGCAGATGACCGGCAATGAAGGGGACTAAGTCCTCTCTTGCTGGAGACAGTACAGTGTCAGTAGTCTCTAAGAAGGGCAAGATCGAGTACAATGCTGACAAATATGACCTTAAATCTTTTCCCTCTCTCACTACACCATGGGAACAGAAAGAAGAGAGCCATATTCGCCTCGGTTTTTAGTCTGTAGCAGAATGGATTTGGACTTTTATCTCTGCCATCTTGTTGAACATCTTGATGATAAGTTTGGGGAAGTGACAGCACTGTCCAAGATGAGAAGCAGTGCAGTCTTAATTCAGGCAATATCCCCAGCCCAATCCTGGACGTTACTTGCTTGTGACCAGCTGGGTGATATTCCTGTTTCTGTCACTCCCCATAAAAGCCTCGACATGGTCCAGGGGATGATTTTCCATCCGCGACCTCCTCTTTCAGTCTGACGATCAGCTCTACACCAATCTAGAACAGCAGGGTGTTCATGTTATCTGGCGCATTTACAGGGGACCCAAAGATAACAGGATTGCTACCAGTGTCTTCATTTTGGCCTTTGAGGGTGATGGTTTACACTGTGACGTTAAACCATAAGTCCCTCCCCCTATGTGGTGCTTTAAGAACTGGAAATTCGAGCACATTTCTTCCCGCTTCACTTCCAACATCACATGTCGAGACTGCGGACGTCCACTGCATCCAGATACTGCGTGGGCGCCTCCTCCCACTTGTATCAGCTGCGGAGAGCAGCACTTCCCCTGCTCGCCAGACTGCACAATACTCCAAAAGGAGGGAAAATCATGGAGTATAAGACCGTGGACCGGTTGACTTACCAAGAGGCTAAACATAAATTTGAACAATTACACACCATTCGTTTGACGTCCACTTATGCTGCAGCTACATTACCATCAAAATCACAAGTACCAGCCGTACCACACTCTCTGCCATGAACAGTGGGGCCTCCAGGCCTCTAGAATACTGCTGCCGCCTTGGTGGTAGGGGAAACCACCTTCCATTGCTCTCAAAGTACCTACTTCGGAAGTAAGGCCACCCCCAAATGCAGGAGACATTGGTCCCCTCTTCCACAGCTGGAGAAGCAACAGCCTCCTCTGGCTCCTCTCGTGTGGAGGGGGTCCCTTGGGACCCCTTCTCCCAAGCTCTCCATTAATGCCACAGTGGACACTTGCCAGTGGCTAAATGAGCCAAAAGCTGCTGGACGAAGAGCTTCAGGGTCTTCCTCCATGCCTGAAGCTACATCAGGGAAGTCCTCCCAGCAAGCCCCTAAAGAGAAGTGGGAGGGCAAGCAAGCAAAGAAGTCTGCTAAGAAAAAGGACCCTCTGGTGGTCCCAACACCACCACTCCTTACCAGTTCTGCACCTGCCGATGAGGTGGAGATCTCAGTATCCCTTGAGGAACTGGATCTCACTGATGCCCCATCTGCAATAGGAATGGGTGCAAATACTCAGTTGGTGGCAGCAGGTGACCCTGAGGCGTAAGCTGCCTCCTTTTATGCTTCATGCCTTTCCTGCCTCACGATAACTTCATCCTCCAATGGAATTGCTGTGTTTTTTTCCACCTCCTGCTTGAGCTACAGCAGTTGTTAAGCTTTACACCTGCTTTCTGCATTGCCCTCCAGGAAACCTGGTTCCTGGCAATGCGGACCCATGCCCTTCGCAGCTATGGGATATTAGAAAAACCATAGTGACTAATAGTGTGTCAGGTGGAGTTCATGTCTATGTCCTGAACTCAGTATGCAGTGAACCTGTGCCCCATCAAACCCCTCATAAAGCTGTGGCTTTCACGATAAGGACGACGCAGGAAATAACTGTCTGCAACGTATATCTTCCTCCAGGTGGTGCAGTATGCCTGAACACATTGCCTGCACTAATTCATCAACTCCCTAAACCTTTCCTACTTTTGGGAGATTTTAATGCCCATAACCCCTTGTGTGGTGGCACTGTCCTTACTGGACAAGGTAGAGGTGTTGAAACATTCCTGTCTCTACTTGACCTCTGCCTCTTAAATGCTGGGGCCCCCACACATTTCAGTGTGGCTTATGGCACTTACTTGGCTATTGATTTATCCTTCTGCAGCCCAGGTCTTCTGGAGAGCCCATGATGACTTTCCCATCTTCCTGTCACTCCCCCAGCACCATTCCCCCAGACGTGTACCATGATGGGCTTTAAACAATGCAGACTGAGAAGCTATCACCTCTGCTGTCACTGTTGCATTTCCCCCACAATGTGGTAGTTGAGCAGGTCACTGGAACACTTGTTTCTGCATGGAAAACATGATCCCTTGTTCGTTAGGGTGCCCCGGCTAAAGTCAGTACCTTGGTGGTGGCTGGAAATCCCTGAGGCAATTAACTAACATCGGCGAGCTCTACAGTGAGGTTGTGGCACCCTTCCCTAGAGCACCTAATAGCTTTTAAACGGCTCCATGCCTGCATTTGCCAGCTTATAAAAAGACCGAAACAGGCATGTTGGGAGAGGTACGTTTCGACCATTGGGTACCATACTTCACCTTCCCTAGTCTGGATGAAGATCAGACGTGTTTGTGGGTACCAGACCCTGACAGGTGTTACTAGCATTAACATCAATGATGTGTTGTCTGCCGATGCAAATGCAATTGCGTAGCACTATGCTCGAGCCTCCACATCAGAGAATTATCCCCCAACATTTCACACCCTCAAACGGTGGATGGAAAGGAAAGTCTTCTCATTCACTGAACGTCACAGTTAAGCCTATAATGATCTATATATAGAGTGGGAGCTTCTCAGTGTCCTTGCACATTGCCCCGACCCAGCTCCTTGGCCAGATAGAATCCACAATCAGATGATCAAACATCTCTCATCTGACTACTAGCGACATCTCCTCGTCATCTTCAATCGGATCTGGTGTGATGGCATCTTTCCATCGCAATGGTGGGAGAGCACCACCATTCCAGTGCTCCAATGCGGTAAAAACCCGCTTGATGTGGATAGCTATCAGCCCATTGACTTCACCAGTGTTCTTTGTAAGCTTTTAGATCTTATAGTAAGTCAAAACGACCTGGCGACATCATACCTTTGCCATGTTATATTAGTGGGGTCTCCAGAGCCTGCTCCAGATTTGTATCCAAAATTTCCTTTTGTTCCGTATTTTCCATGTCCAAGTTGGTGCCTCTTGTAGTCCCCCTCCCCCCCCCCCCCCCCCACACACACACACCGACACCGACACCCCCTCCCCATATACAGGAGAATGGGGTCCCGTAGGGCTCTGTATTGAATGTATCTCTGTTTTTAGTGGCCAGCAGCTGTCGGACCGTCGGTCTCACCTTCTCTGTATGCAGACGACTTCTGCATTTTGTACTGCTCCTCCAGTACTGGTGTTTCCAAGCGGCACTTGCAGGGAGCCATCTACAAGGCGCAGTCATGGGCTCTTGCCCACGGCTTCCAGTTTTGAGCCACGAAGTCGTGTGTTGTGCTGTTCTGTCGGCATCATACCGTTCATCCGGAACCGGAACTTTACCTTAATGATGGTCCACTCACTGTACTGGAGACATATTGATTCTTAGAACTGGTTTTTAACACCTGATTGGTGTGGGTTCCTTATCTTCGCCATCTGAAGCGGGAGTTGTGGCAGCACCTCAAAGGCCTCCGCTGCTTGAGCAACACTAACTGGGCTGCAGATCGCTCTACGCTGCTGCATCTCCACAGAGCCCTTCTTCGATCCCGCCTTGACTACGGGAGTCTGGTTTATGGTTTGGCAACACCCTCAGCATTGCATTTACTCAACCCAGGGCACCACTGTGGTATTCGATTGGCAACAGGAGTTTTCAGGACAACCCCCGTGACCAGCATCCTGGTGGATGTCGGAGTCCCTCCATTGAAGATTAGGTGTGCATAACTGCTCACCAGTTACGTTGCACGCATTCATAGTTCTCCTGAGCATCTGAATTACCATCTCCTTTGGTCATCCACGTTTGCATCTCCTTTTGCCATCTATGGTGGTCCATCTCCCACTATGGAGGCCCAGGTCAGGGCTTAAGATTGCAGTTCCTGTCCGATCTCTTCTGTCTGAAGTGGAGTCCTTGCCTTTACCACCTATACTCGAGGTCCACTTACGTACACCTCCATGTGTACCCCTAGGCTAAAGCTTTACTTTGACCTTTCACATGGTCCTAAGGACTCAGTTAACCCTGCAGCTCTCTGCTGTCACTTCCTCTCGATTCTTGACATGTACCGGGACAATGAAGTGGTTTGCAGTGATAGCTCGATGGCTGATGATCGTGTTGGCTTCATGTATGTTCGTTGAGGACATATTGAACAGCACTCCTTGCCAGATGGCTGCAGTGTTTTCACTGTAGAGCTGGCGGCTATTCCTCGTGCTCTTGAGCGCATCCGCTCATGCCCTGGCGAGTTGTTTCTTCTCTGTACTGACTCCTTGAGCAGCCTACAAGCTATCGGCCAGTGCTACTCCTGCCATCCTTTGGTAGCGAGCATCCAGGAGTCCATCTGTGCCCTGGAATGGTCCAGTTGTTCCATGGTGTTTGTGTGGACCCCAGGCCACGTCGGAATCCCAGGCAACGAACTTGCTGATAGGCTGGCCAAACAGGCTACATGGAAATTGCTTCTGGAGATTGGTGTCCCTGTAACTGAACTGTGATAATTATTTCGCTGCTAGGTTTTTCAGCTTTGGGAGACGGGATGGCATAATCTTCAGTATGCACAACAAATAGCGTGCCCTTAAGGAGACCACGAATGTGTGGAAGACCTCCATGACTAACACATGGCTACCTCTTCTGTCACGAGGACCCAACTCGGTGTCACTGTGGCTCACATATGACTGTCATCCACATCTTGCTGGACTGCCCACTATTAGCTGCACTGCAGTGGACTTTTTACCTTCCCAGCAGCCTACCTTCGGTGTTGGTTGACGGTGCCTCAACAGCAAATTTAGTTTTACATTTTATTCATGAGGAATGTTTTTATCATACCATCTAAGGGTGGGCATTTAGCTTTCTCTCTGAGGTCGCCACTGTCCCTCCGTTTTAACTCTGTCCCACTTTCTTTGCCTTTCTTTTTTTGTCTTGGTGCTCATCTTTTCCCTACATGCGTTCATCTCGCCTTGTCTTTTTGGGGTAGACATTTTAATGTGTTGCATTGTGATCAGCCAGCCCTTACCATATGCTCTATGGTTTCAGTACTTTCTTCTGCTTTTCCTTGTGGTGTATGTTTTCCCCATTTTTTGTTTGTTCCATTTGTTTTCTTTTTAGGTGTGGTGTTGGGTGGTTTTGAACCTTGAGCCTTGCTTGCATCAGGAAAAAGGGACTAATGACCCTTTAGTTTGGTCCCTTTGTATCCAAAACCAACCAACCTCAAATTCAGCTCTGTGGTTGTGAAATGCCCAGTGTCAAGGTAGCATCACCATCTCCCTGTCCAACTATGCAACAAGACATCAAACTCTCACCTCAAGGGATGAAGCCTCCAGCTACACAACTGGTAGGCCAGAAAGGACGGAAGGAGTACTGCTGTGAAGACTTCTTACACCCCTCCAGTCAAACACCACCTGAGTCTTCCTCTACTAACCAGAAAGGCTTGAAGAAGTCCAACAAAGACAAACAACTTTACCATCTTGAAGATCCTCTTTGACGGTGTTGCCATGTGACACCTTAACCCGGTCAGCCTCCGTGTTACCAGTGCACACCACCAACTTCTTTTCTGCGTTGGGCTCCACAGACTGACATCACAATCAAGCTGATGCTTTTTGGACCTCATGGAGCAGGATCCTCCTGCTTCTGTGCCCTGTATCACTCAGCAGCCACTGAGATGACACCATTTCATCCTCATCATGATTCTCCTCCAGTGGGATGTTCATGGCCTTCAGTCCAACAAAGAGGATTTAGGGCTGCTTTTAGCATCGCAGCATCCACTTATACTTTACCTTCAGGAAACAAAATTGTGTTCTCACGACGGCTTTGAGCTTTCATATTTCTTCCTGGTTTATTTTGACCTTCCCTCTGAGGTCGGCATTCCATCTCATGGGGGTGTCATGCTTCTCATATAGGATGATGATCATAGTCAGCCCATCTCCATGGCATACAATTGATCCACCATTAAATTGAACTTGTAACATTTTTCCATTATTGTTATGCTCCCCCCTCCCCACCACCCCAATATCTCAACCTTTTTTTGGTGTAATTCCAATAAACTAACAAGTTATACTAGCACTACTTGCTCTGTTGCCAGTTCCATAGAGACTCACTACTTCTGTGAGTTGCACCAGCACCACGTGTGGTGCTGAGGATGAAGGTATTGACTTTACCTTGGCCAATCGCCGGCTGAGTACAATCCGCCAATTACCAGATGACAATGGACAGAAGCCTACTCGGAAGATAGAAGAGCAGCTCTCATTCACTTGCTTATAGATCATCGTCCAGGGCTGATCTAGACAGAGAACGTCATTTAGTGAACTCTTAGAAGTGAATAGACAAGTGTTGTAAATTGCATCCACTATTTACTGTGACGTTTACCTACAGTAGTTTGCGCTTAGCCATTGAGGGCCTTTTTTTGTGTTATGTTACATGCATCGTTGCAGACTTCGTTATTTGCAGTAAGCATTTTTCAGTCATTTGTGTGACTTCGTTACGTATATGTTGGATTGTTGTAGAATCTTCGTCCTCCTAACCTGTTACCTGACCCTGGGGCATGGCTGTGTAATAGTGGCAGGGAGAAATTGTCTTAGTAGTGTACAGCACCAGAAGCCGTTTCACGAACTCAGGCTACCGGAACAACAGGGGCAACTGTGCCTCCCCAGCAGCAGTGGTAAGGTCTTCACAAAACTGGCGTCAAGGGTTTACAAAACTACTACTTGCACAACTAAGCAAATAATTTGCAGAAAATAGATTTACTACTTTTGTACCTTAATCGTAAAAAACATGCTGCAAGATTTAAATAAAAAAGGGTAATCTTATAGCATCAGTAGCAGTTAGTCAATAGGTACATTGAATATGCTTAGTTAAGACAAGAGCTTGTAATTACTTTCTGTTGTTATCTTTTAACGTGTTTTAAGTGGAATGTAATATATTTAGTTACGCATGTGGCAAATGTAGTGTATAAAATGTGATGTGATACGGTTGTTGTGTTTAAATTTTAAATTGTGTTTACTTTCATTGCAGGAGAAGTTGAATTGGAGAATCTTCCACTAAGGAAAGATGCATTACGTCAAGTTGGGCTTCCAATACAGATACGAAGTGGTTTTATTGGAAAAGTAAAACTCCAAATACCTGTGCGTCAAATTAGAAGCGCACCATGGGTTGTCATTATCGAAAGGCTGTATGTTATAGCAGGACCATTGACACTTAATGAGGTTATTTTATGAAAATGTCTTAAATCCTGACATTATTTCAAGCAGTTGTTGACATTTATTTAATATTGTTTAAAGTCTTTATTATACTTGCATAATTAGTACTTATTTGGAACTTGTCTGCTTTTTTTTCTGAGCGTGAGTGTAAGTAATCGTTGAAGATACAATAGCAATTAATTTTTGATATTTTTCAGTGGAATAAAGAAGCAGAAGAAAATGCTGATCAGGAATATAAATTGTATCTCCTGGATGCAATGGAAGCAAGATGGCATGCAGAAACTGAAACACCACAGGAAGGTTCTTATTCTTCATGGTTCAGTTATGGCACTGGTCTCGTTACTAATATTGTAGAAAATTTGCAGGTATGTGGTTTTATACATGTGTGACACAAATGGTAATAAATAGGAGTTTCACATTGTGTTGATGTTAATAGAATTACATCGAAAAAATCATTTCTGAAAAATAAATAAACAAAAAAATATTTGTAACTATGATCAAACATTCTGTACAATTAAAGTTTAAACTTTGAACTTGTATAGTATGAATGAAGAAAAGGCAAAAACATTTTAGCATGGATTTTGAGAAGCATACTTGTGTTCCAGTTTACAGTAACCATTGTTGAAAGTTAAGGAGAATGAACCAGGAACTGACACATTTGAGTGGGAAGAGTCAAGAATTTTTATTTTTATTTTTTATAGATTTGTCTATTTTGGAAGGAAATAAACTCTTGAGTTTTCATAGACTATTGTCAGCTGTCTTTTCCAAAAGTCCTATTATAATTTTTTGGCATATCTCTGTATCGTCCTAAAAAGTCAAATGTTGGTGGAAACTGTTTAAAGGCTCCCACAAAATACTAAAATATATATAATGAATTGTAGATGTTTTCAATTTATTACCTGGTAACGAGGTTATAAGAAAAGTTATTGATTTGATAAGATAATAATGGTACTGACTATACTCATGTATATGTTAGGTATTTGTGAATTGTAACAGAAGACTGCGAGAGAACTTTACGGTGTGCATAACTTTTGGCTACATGACATTTCACAGCTGTTGCTGGCATTGATGAATGTTTTGAATTACTTTATTGCCACAGAATGTATAGAACTAAATAAATTATTTTGTTGTTAAGTTGAAGCATAAGCTGTCAAAAATAAAAGTCTGCATGATAGTTACCTATGGTATGCTATTTGCAAAACAAATGATGGTAGTTATAACAGTACTATCATATTTAGGTTGAACAACCTTCAAAACTGTGAAAATTCCTTAGAAGAGATGTGAATAGTCTACTGCCATGGAACGAAGAAACGCGCTCATCACAAACTACACTAAGAGAATTAGTTGTAACAAGCATAGACTGCACATATGCAGGAAAAGTGACCAAAGTTATTAAGGGAGTTATAACAGAAAATCCCTAAGTATAAGTTTCTTTTTGCACACCAAAAGACTAAAAGTCTATAGTGAAGTGTAAATGTAATAAAGTTACTTAAGAAGGAAGCTAGTTGTTATACGAATTACAAAGGGATCAATCATCTAGTACATTCTTTGGAGTAATAGTTTATGAAGCATATTGGAGAATGCTTCAAATGAGCAAGAAATTGGGTTAAGAAAAGGCATATCAGTAATGGACACTATTTTTTTAAAATTTTTTACTGCATCTCAAACAGAGATCAACAGGATACCTCATATTACATTTATTAATTTACACAAAGAATTTTATTACATTAATAGGAAGAAATTGTGGACCATTAGAAAGAAGCCAACAACAAAATTTTGAATGCAACAAATTGCTTGATTCATGTTGTTGTTGTGGTCCTCAGCCTCGAGACTGGTTTGCTGCAGTTATCCATGTTACCCTATCCCATGCAAGCTTCTTCATCTCCCAGTACCTACTGAAACCTACATCCTTCTGAATCTGCTTAGTGTATTCATCTCTTGGTCTCTCTCTACGATTTTTACCCTCCAAGCTGCCCTCCAATGCTAAATTTGTGATCCCTTGATGCCTCAGAACATGTCCTACCAACCAACCAATCCCTTGTGTGCCACAAACTCCTCTTCTCCCCAATTCTATTAAATACCTCCTCATTAGTTATGTGATCTACCCATCTAATCTTCAGCATTCTTCTGTAGCACCACATTTCGAAAGCTTGTATTCTCTTCCTGTCCAAACTATTTATCGTCCATGTTTCACTTCCATACATGGCTACACTCAGTGAAAATACTTTCAGAAGTGACTTCCTGACACTTAAATCTATACCCGATGTTAACAAATTTCTCTTCTTCAGAAACGCTTTCCTTGCCATTGCCAGTCTACATTTTATATCCTCTCTACTTCGACCATTATCAGTTATTTTGCTCCCCAAATAACAAAACTCCTTTACTACTTTAAGTGTCCCATTTCCTAATCTAATTCCCTCAGCACCAGCTGAAGTAATTCGACAACATTCCATTATTCTCGTTTTGCTTTTGTTGATGATCATCTTTTCTCCTCCTTTCAAGACATTGTCCATTCCGTTCAACTGCCCTTCCAAGTCCTTTGCTGTCTCTGACATTTGATTCATAAAAATAATAATTGCTTGAGGGAATGTTCAGTTAGTTGGCCTCTTTGCTGATTGTGAGTATTTGCTTTTAAGAGGCAAAGAAATATTTCATTTTATAGTTACAATGTATTCCACTGTTAGTGTCTTTAGTTTCATGAACTTTACATTTAATGTTCCTCTGTGTGCTATTATAAATAATTTTCAATTTTAGCAAATGTATTTTTTCTTTCCTTTAGTTTTTCAAATTAAAGAAAATATTTTTCTGTCTAAATTGGTTTTAAGTATCTACATAATATTTATATATCGTCTATATTTTCAGTTAAGAATAAAGGATGTTCATGTGCGCTATGAGGATGATCTAACTGTACCTGGAGAGATGTTTGTATGTGGTGTGACTATTGACTCACTGACTGCTCAAAGCTGCGATGATAAATGGATACCACGATTCACAAATTGGGAGGCAGGAGGCACCAGTTTCAAACTTGTGGAGCTGAACACACTTGCTCTGTATTGGGATACTGTAAATACATTGCTGGGGAATTTACCTTTAGATGAACTGGCTGTGAGTATACCACTTTTCATTTAAACTGTGACAAGAAATAAAAATAATTCTTGTAGTTTTGTCATTTTTGTAATGATTAAGAGTTGCAGGTGTATGCCACATGAAATTTAAGTAGCTGGATATAACGGGACTGTGTGATATTTCAAGAAAATAAAATTTTCTAGAATACTTAAGTCAACTACTTAACATTCTTTTTTAACTTTATGGCTAATGAGAGTTATACAATTTTAGGTAAAAATGTCAAAATCATCTACATGGGAGCACCATTTTTTGATGTCTCCCGTGAGTGCACAGGCACATATTAAACGGAACAGGAGTGAACAACCGCTACGTTCAAAGACACAGCCACGTATTGTGTGTGATCTGCAGTTAGATGAGGTCCCATTAACTCTGGTGGATGTAAGTAAAAGAAAAATTAAGATAGTAATCTCATATATAGTCATTGTTTAATGGTTGTTAGTTGGTGATGGTAAGAGCAGTGTTAGTTGTCCTAACTGTCAACTTTGTGAGTTAAGACAACTAGTATTGCTCAGTGAACTCTTAGTATTTTAAGGATTTGGGGCGGGGGAGGGGTTGTTGATGTAGACTCATGATGTGTTATGAGTAGCAGACAATTTAATCTCCGACTTCACATGGCAGCTAGTTCAGGTACTGTTACTGCCAAGTAGTACCTTGTACTACACACATCATAAAAAGTTTGGCATCACCTTGGATCTGAGAGTTCCAGAACCTGTACAGGAAATTGAAATAGAGATCAACATAAACATCATCTCCGCCCTTTATATTTCTCTTGAAAACCACACATTGCGTGTTGTACAATCACACAGCGAGACCTTCAGAGATGGCGGTTCAGATTACTGTACACACCAGTACCTCTAATACCCAGTAGCACGTCCTCTTGCATTGATATATGCCTGTATTCATCATGGCATACTATCCACAAGTTTATCAAGGTGCTGTTGGTCCATATTGTCCCACTCCTCAACAGCGATTCGGCATAGATCCCTCAGAGTGGATGGTGGGTCCCGTCATCCATAAACAGCCCTTTTCAATCTGTACCAGGCATGTTTGATAGGTTCATATCTGGAGAACATGCTGCCCACTCTAGTTGAGTGATGTTGTTACCCTGAAGGAAGTCATTCACAAGATGTGCACAATGGCGAGACAAATTGTTGTCCATGAAAACGAATGCCTCACCAATACGCTGCTGATATGGTTGCACTATCGCTCAGAGAATGGCATTCATATATTGTACAGCTGTTATGGCACTTTTCATGACCACCAGTGGCGTATGTTGCCCCCACATAATGCCACTCTAAAACGTCAGGGAACCTCCATCTTGCTGCACTTGCTGGACATGGTGTCCAAGGCGTACAGGCTGACCGGGTTGCCTCCAAATACATCTCCAATAATTGTCTGGTTGAAGGTATATGTGACACTCATCAGTGAAGAGAACATGATGCCAATCCTGAGTGGTCCATTCAGCATGTTGTTGGGCACATCTGTACTGCGCTGCATGGTGTCGTAGTTACAAAGATGGACCTTGCCATTGACGTCGGGAGTGAAGTTACGCTTCATGCAGCCTATTGCGCACAGTTTCAGTCATAACACGACATCCTGTTACTGCACGAAAAGCATTATTCAACATGGTGGCATTGCTTTCAGGGTTTCTCGAAGCCATAATCCATAGTTAGCGGCCATCCACTGCAGCAGTAGCCCTTGGGCGGCCTGAGTGAGGCATGTCATCAACAATTCCTGTCTCTCTGTATCTCCTCCATGTCCCAACAACATTGCTTTGGCTCACTCTGACACGCATCGACACTTCCATTGTTGATAGCCCTTCCTGGCACAAAGTAACAATGTGGATGCGATCGAACCGCTGTATAGACCGTCTAGGCATGGTTGAATTACAGACAACATGAGCCGTGTACCTCCTTCTTGGTGGAATGACTGGAACTGATCGGCTGTAGGACCCCCGCCGTCTAATAGGCACTGCTTATGCACGGTTGTTAATGACTTTTGGCGGGTTTAGTGACGTCTCTGAACAGTCAAATGGACTGCGTCTGTGATACAATATCCACAGTCAACGTCTATCTTCAGGAGTTGTGGGAACTGGGGTGATGCAAAACTTTTTTGGTACGTGTATTGTAGGACGGTGGGTTTGATGTTCAATATTGGTGACTTTTTAATCCTTTTTTAAAGGCAAGCACTCGAATATGAACTGTATGTTATAAATGATAAAGAAATGCTAGGTGTTTGTGGATCAGTTAATAACATAAATACATTGTTAATTTGTACCTGCACATAACATTTAAATTAAATTTACTTGACACCACTTTGAAGGTAATTTAAGAAGGTAAGCTATAGAAATTGGTTTTATAGCAGTGGCTGTTAGTACTTAACATAGGTTACAAGGTTACCAGTACACAAACTCTGCTGTTCCCTTTCAGTACTAATTAGTTGTAGTTAGCAGCAGTGTGATTTAGTATATGTAAAAATAGTTGTTTGCCTTCAAAGTTTCATGCAGTGGTAAAACAGCTTTTCGTAATTCAGTATAAAACTTTGGTTGCACAGACATATATAGATAAATATGATTCAGCAGTTACTTTCAGAGTAATGCTCAGTACTTCATTTTTCTGTGACTCTCTGAACAGAAGAAACACTTCAATACAAAAACTGGTGAGACACTCACACACACAACACACACACACACACACACACAGACACAGACACAGAGAGAGAGAGAGAGAGAGAGAGAGAGAGAGAGAGAGAGATACGGGTTAGCATAGATAACACTTTCTTTGAAACTCCCAAAGCCCTCACGTTTTTCAACTTATTCTAGTCCCATTTCCTTAATGTCTTACTGTTCTGTGATAATTTCCTGAGCTTAAATCTGCATTTCAAGGCTAATAAATGTAAATTGATTTGAGGGTGTACATATGCTTATTGAAAAAGTTTTCAGTTTAATAGTTTCTGTCTTACCTGTATTTAATCTTAGTGAAATCTTCCAGTGCCTCCACGTCTCTTGAATATATGCAATCTTCTGTAACATTTATTAAACCATATGTTAGAGATGATGTAAATAAAATAGAAAGAAACTTCCACATGGGAAAAATATATTAAAAACAAAGATTCCAAGACTTACCAAGCGGGAAAGCGCCGGCAGACAGGCACATGAACAAAACACACACACACACACACACACACACACACACACACACACACACACACAGAATTACGAGCTTTCGCAACTGGCAGTTGCTTCGTCAGGAAAGAGGGAAGGAGAGGGAAAAATGAAAGGATGTGGGTTTTAAGGGAGAGGGTATGGAGTCATTCCAATCCCGGGAGCGGAAAGACTTCCCTTAGGGGAAAAAAAGGACAGGTGTACACTCGCGCGCACGCACACACACACACACACACACACACACACACACACACACACACACACACACACACACATATCCATCCGCACATACACAGACACAAGCAGACATATTTAAAGGCAAAGAGTAAGGACAGAGATGTCAGTCGAGGTGGAAGTACAGAGGCAAAGAAGTTGTTGAAAGACAGGTGAGGTATGAGCGGCGGCAACTTGAAATTAGCGGAGGTTGAGGCCTGGCGGATATCGAGAAGAGAGGATATACTGAAGGGCGAGTTCCCATCTCCGGAGTTCGGATAGGTTGGTGTTGGTGGGAAGTATCCAGATAACTCGGACGGTGTAACACTGTGCCAAGATGTGCTGGCCGTGCATCAAGGCATGTTTAGCCACAGGGTGATCCTCATTACCAACAAACACTGTCTGCCTGTGTCCATTCATGCGAATGGACAGTTTGTTGCTGGTCATTCCCACATAGAAATCATCACAGTGCAGGCAGGTCAGTTGGTAAATCACGAGGGTGCTTTCACATGTGGCTCTCCCTTTGATCGTGTACACCTTCCGGGTTACAGGACTGGAGTAGGTGGTGGTGGGAGGGTGCAGTCCCGCGGGACTGGATCAGACCTTGAATGTGGTTCTCCAGCAGGGATACGACTTCCTAAAATCCTGCCCCGAAATGAAATCCATCCTTCATGAAATCCTCCCCACTCCACCAAGAGTGTCTTTCCGCCGTCCACCTAACCTTCGTAACCTCTTGGTTCATCCCTATGAAATCCCCAAACCACCTTCCCTACCCTCTGGCTCCTACCCTTGCAACCGCCCCCAGTGTAAAACCTGTCCTATGCACCCTCCCACCACCACCTACTCCAGTCCTGTAACCCGGAAGGTGTACACGATCAAAGGGGGAGCCACATGTGAAAGCACCCACGTGATTTACCAACTGACCTGCCTGCTCTGTGATGCTTTCTATGTGGGAATGACCAGCAACAAACTGTCTATTCGCATGAATGGACACAGGCAGACGGTGTTTGTTGGTAATGAGGATCACCCTGTGGCTAAACATGCCTTGATGCACGGCCAGCACATCTTGGCACAGTGTGACACAATCCGAGTTATCTGGATACTTCCCACCAACACCAACCTATCCGAACTCCGGAGATGGGAACTCGCCCTTCAGTATATCCTCTCTTCTCGATATCCGCCAGGCCTCAACCTCCGCTAATTTCAAGTTGCCGCCCCTCATACCTCACCTGTCTTTCAACAACTTCTTTGCCTCTGTACATCCGCCTCGACTGACATCTCTGCCCTTACTCTTTGCCTTTAAATATGTCTGCTTGTGTCTGTGTATGTGCGGATGGATATGTGTGTGTGTGTGTGTGTGTGTGTGTGTGTGTGTGTGTGTGTGTGTGCGCGCGAGTGTACACCTGTCCTTTTTTTCCCCTAAGGGAAGTCTTTCCGCTCCCGGGATTGGAATGACTCCTTACCCTCTCCCTTAAAACCCACATCCTTTCATTTTTCCCTCTCGTTCCCTCTTTCCTGACGAAGCAACTGCCAGTTGCGAAAGCTCGTAATTCTGTGTGTGTGTTTGTGTGTTTTGTTCATGTGCCTGTCTGCCGGAGCTTTCCCGCTTGGTAAGTCTTGGAATCTTTGTTTTTAAACCATATGTTAGCAATGATTAAGTTGTGGTCTGCACAGAATTCTACCTGGGGCTTCCAGTTTTATTCCTTTCCCCCAGTTCATGCCGTCCTAATATTTTTCATTCTCTTCCTCTTACTCCTGTAAAATTCCAATCCCTCGTCACTACTAAATTTTCATCTCCCTTAACACACTCAATGATTTTCATTTATATCAACATAAATTTGTTAAATATCATCATCTGTGTACTAATGGGCATGCATACTTGTGCTACAATGATCAATGGTGAAGTTGTGCCTATCTTGACTATGACAATCCATCCACTTTGCTTGTAAATTATTTTAATATTTGCCCAGTGTCCAGGATTATCCCATCTTCAGAAATTTAAACAATAATATGGAAGGGATAGATTGCTACTCACCGTACAGAGGAGGTGTTAGTCGCATAAAGTCACAATGAAGAAGTTTGCTAAAATATTAAAGATGGTAACTGCAACTGACAGAGCAGCAATCAGGGATGGATGGTTGGTATAAAGAAGAGGTGTGAGGCAGGCAGGGGTAAGGATAGCAGGGTAAGGGTAGGGAAAGATGCTAGTGCTGCCTGGGAGAGCATGCAGGGGCTAGGTGGAGACAGAACACGGCTGTTAGGTGCTACGTTGGGAGGCTCTGTTGTTGGGGGGGGGGGGAGGATAAAAGAAGGGAAAAGGATTTGCAGCTGTTTTGGCAAGATAAATGTGTGTAGCATTAGAGTGGGAGCAGAGAAGGGATAGGAAGGTCTGAGACAAGGGACTAGCAAAGGTATGGGCCAAGGAGGTTATGGGAATGAAAGATATGTTACAGGGTGAGGTCCTACCTGTGCAGTTCAGAAAAACTGATGTTGATAGGAAGAATCCAGATGGCATGGGCTGTGAAGTAGTCATTAATGTGAACGTACCATTGGGTGACGTGTTCAGCAACTTGGTCGGTGATCTTCTGTGGCTGGACAGTGGGTATGTGGGAAGTGTAGAAGACTCAAGAGACAAGGGATGGGAGATCTGGTTATGGACAAGGTTCGGATGATAATAGGGGCCGGGAAGGCCACTGTGAGGCACTTGCCATTTTTGGAGAGAGACTGCTTGTCACTACAGGTGTGACGACTGTCAGTGGTTAGGTTGTACGGAAGGGACTTCTTGGTATGAATTGGGTATCAGCTGTCGAAGTGGGGGTATTGTTGATGTTTGGTAGATTTGATGGGAACAAAAGTAGTGTTGTAGCCTTCCTTGAGGTGGAGGTCAATATCGAGGAAGGTGGATTGTTGGGCTGAGGAGGACCAGGTGAAGCAAATGGGGGAGAAGGTATTGAAGTTTTGGAAAAATGTGGATAGGGTATCCTCAGTCTCAGTCCAGATCATGAAGATGGTATTGATTACTCTGAACCAGGTGAGGAGATTGGGATTCCAGGTGGTTATAAACGATTCCTCTCGATGGCCCATGAATATGTTGGCATATTACGGCGTCATGCGGGTGTCCATTCCTGTACCATGGATTTGTTCGTATGTGATGCCTTCAAAGGTGAAGTAACTGTGGGTGATGATTTAGTTGGTCATGGTAACCATGAAGGCGTTAGTGGTTTTGGAGTCACTCAGCTATTTGATAAGGTCGTGTTTAACAGCAGGAAGATGGTGAGCATTGGGGATGTTGGCGTAGAGCGAGATGGCATCAAGAGTGATGATTTGAGTGCCAGGTAGTAAAGGAGCATGAACTGTGGAGAGTTGATGCTGGAAATTGTTATTGTCTTTTATGTAGAGCGGAGGTTATGATAATAGAGTGAAGATGTTTGTCCACAGAACAGAGACTCTCCCTATGGAGGAATAGCAACCAGCCATAGTCAGTCATCCTGTGTAGTTGGCTTTCTGAACTTCAGGAAGCTTATAGAAGGTAGAAGTGTGGGGAGAGTGAGCATGAGGAGAAAAATAGACTCAGGGGAAAGGTTTTGAGATGGATCTACAGATTAGAGGGGTAACTAGAGATCCTTCTGGATTTCTGAAATGGGCTTGCTGTGGCAGGGTTCAGAATTTACTAAACTTAGACCTTGTTCACCATCTTTTCCAAAACCCCTCAACATGGAGACCAACCTCACAATTGCAGAAAGAACTTCAATTCACCACATAAAAACTTTATCCTATCTTAAAATCTTACCTGTTGACACGTGCCCTACTATTACTGTGATTTATGAACTGCAGGGATTATGTGACAGAGGGTCTCTTGTCAGATACATCCACGTACACCATATGCCACAATGACTCTACCGTATTTACTCGAATCTAAGCCGCACTCAAATCTAAGCCGCACCTGAAAAATGAGACTCAAAATAAAGGGGGAAAAAAAAAAATTCCCGAATCTAAGCCGCAAGTGAAATTTGAGACTCGAAATTCAAGGGCAGAGAAAAGTTTTAGGCCGCACCTCCAAATCGAAACAAAGTTGGTCCATTGTAATACGAGACACAATTTAGGTCGAATGAATGGCGATACAGCTACAGTAGTTTGGTTCGAGTCGTAAGCTTAGCAGTTAAGCTTTACCAGGTAGCCATTGCTACCCTTCCTTTCTCACATGCTTCGTCTGGTTTGAATCAATTGCTAATTTTGCTTTGATCTGATAAGTGTCGTTTTCTTTGTTATAGGTGTTTACGTCACTCTAAGCTGAAAATGCATTACTGTACTATGTCATGCATTGTTTGTCACATTCTGATAGTTCGTGTTTACGGCCTGTTGCCCCTCGCGGCATGGCTTGCTTTTGTGCGCGCTACCGCCGCTTACAATTAAAAAAAAGAGAGAAGAATTGTCTCATTAGCGAAACAATGGCAAGAGACTGCTATTTGTTGTTACTTACACTGCTGCTTTCTTTGATAATGATTAACAAGAACCAAATAATAGACTGCGTATGATAGAACATGTTCTGAACGAGAGTTAGGTGAAAATTATTCTCCATTTGAAAATATTTGCGGCCACTTCTTTAGTACATCAAATTCTGCACAGAAATTAGTCATCTTAGATTTAAAAATCTAGTCAGTTGCCGTGATTCATTTCTGACTGTATCACTATTAGGCATAAGAATAATACATATATAAACAAGACACGTTATATATATTCTTCCGTGTTTGCTGTTGTCTCGCTCTAGTTTCGTAGTATATTAGGCAGACAGGATTTAAACGAGATAGCAGCAAACACGAAAGAATACATGGCAAAATGTTTGTATCCGTATTCTTTCTTATGGTGAAAAGAATACTGCATGTGATTCACCTTTCGTCAGGTTCCTATTAGCAACCATCTCTCCTCACAGCTAGGAAAAAATTCAGAACGTACCACCCACAACTGGAGCAACTGAATCTCATTCTCTGCAAGGGTTTCGATTACTTGTCATTGTGTGTTCCCTGAAATGAGGAATATCCCTGCTCCAACAGTGGTATGCTGCTGCTCATCAAGCCTATGCAAGGTCCTTATCCCGGCTCCGCTCCTGCTCCCATCCCCTTGTTTCATGGCTCATAAACCTGCAAAAGACATTTCCTATACATCCTTCCACTACCATATACTCCAGTCCCCTCACAGGCATCTCCTACCCCATCAAAGGCATGGCCATGTGTGAAAGTAGCTATGTGGTATACCCTTCCTACCAACACCAACTTTTCTGAATTACACAGATCAGAACTCTCCTTACAACGTATGCATTGCCCCTGTAACGCCCCTGACATAAACCTTTGCAGGTCCTGTCTCCCATCTACCCATCCCATTCCCTGCTCTCACTCCTGCAATACACCTGTGTATCCTGACAACACACCTACATGTCCTCCTTTTCCACTTCTCTCTCCTCACCCTCCACCCTGCCACCTGTCCCTCACCTCTCCCATCAGCACAGCCTCCTGATCCTGTCTCTACGAACTTTATACTGTGCTACCTAGTCCCTTCATTCTCCACCAGGCAGCACTAGCATCTTCCCCCACTTGTACCATGCCTCATGAGTCGTCCTTATCCCCACTACCCATTGCTGATTGCTGCTCCATTGTGTTTGCGACTCAACACCACCTGTATATAGGGAGTAGCAATCTATCCTGTCCGTATTGTAGTTGTTCCATCCTGGACTTCCCACTGTTTGAAAATTACGTACTTATAGTCACATTTGTCACACATAATAAGAGGGAGTAATAAAGGTAAACACACCCTACATGGGCACTAATCACATATGAGGTGTCATCATGTACACTGCCTACAGTTGAAGTCAAACAGTGGAAAATCCACGATGCAATAATGACAATGTTATGAAAAGGATAGATTGCTACTCACCGCATAGTGGAGATGTTGAGTCGCAGAGAGGCACAACAAAAAGAATGCTAAACAAGTAAGCTTTTGATCATAAGGCCTTCTTCGGAATTGTGTGAATGTTTGCTGTCTAATTCAGCAGAAGGCCTTTCCGCCAAAAGCTTACTTGTTCAGCTGTCTTTGTTGTGCCCATCTGCGACTCAGCATCTCCACCATATGGTGAGTAGCAGTCTATCCTTTTCATAATGTTGTTGTTATTCGTGCCTATAGTTGAGTCAGTCTAAGTTGATCCCTGACATTTGACAGTACTTTTGCCAGCTTTCAGTTTTGAAGCACAGGTGCCTGTAAGTGAAAACAGTAGACTTGTAGAGATCTCCAGCAACACTGAGGCATTTCCATAGAGACCTTTACTAAATCGCATAACACTATTTATTGAGTTAGGTGCATGAAGGTGTTATGGTCAGCTGGATGCAACCGTTAGGTATTTTCTTATGCCAACTCGATTCCTGCAACCATCATTGCCGCTGTGTAGCTACAGAGCACCATGCATATGAAATGTTCATATTCTCTAAGCTGTTTGATATTTACTATATCCATATTTTCTTGTCCTTTGTTAGACATACTGCTACCTTATCCCTATTTAATTTTGTATTGATAAATCAGTGCTGTGCTGCTGCACTTCACTAGGTCCCCGTGAATCTATCTTAAACTTATTCATTTCTTCTTTCAGATTTTGTAAACTGTCTACTCAGTAAAGGGGTCTCAGATTCCATGCTCCAACCCATGTAATGCCATGTTTGTTTTTTTATAACAGTGTAAGTGATAGATTGCTACTCACTGTAAAGATGGCCTGTTGATTGCATACAGCCACAAGGAAAAAAAAACTGTTGTACATGCAGTTATTGGCCAAAGCCTTCCTCAGCAACAAAAACATACATTCACACAATCAAGCACGCCTCATGCACATCCTTGGCTGCCACCACTGGCAGCTATGTCCAGAATGTGACTGTCACAGTAACAGCAATCTGGAGTGATTTGGGGAAGGAAGAGGGATAGCAGGGTATGGTTGGGGGAGAGAAAAGCACTGTCTGGCAGGGCATGCAGGGTCTGGAGATTGCCAGGCACAGTGTCAGGTACATAGGCAGAAGGCAGCGCACACAAAGAGGATGAGGGAATGTGAGAGGAGAGGAGATGATAGGATGAGGGGGGCTCGGAGACTGTTGGGTGGAGGGTGTGGGGGCAGTAGGTTACCATAGGTTGAGGCTGGGGTAATTGTGAGGGTAACTCCCATCTGCGCAAATCAGAAAAGCTGGTGATGGATGGGCACGCGCATGGCACTCTCCTGTGCCAACCTATTTATGGACCATCTAGAGGAAACCTTTGTAGTCTTCAAGAACCCCAAACCCCTGGCCTGGTTCAGATTCATTGATAATAACTTCATGATCTGGACTCTCCTCATTCGTTCACAACCTCAACACCTTCTCTCCCATTCACTTCTGGTCCTCTTCAAACCAGCATGCCACCTTCATAGATGTTGATGTCCTCCTTTGTGATCACTTTATCCACACTCCTGTCCACATTAAATCCACGAATCACCAACAGTACCTACATTTTGACAGCTCCTTCCACATCAGAAAGACCTTTCCATACAACGTAGATACCCAATGACAGCATATCTGCAGTGACAAAAACTCCCTGAAGGTCTCACCAAGGCCCTCACAGAGGGGCAGTACCCTGGGACATGGTCTGCAAACAGATTTCCCATGCCATTTTCCCACACACCCCTAATCCTCCAACCATCCCAAGAGTGCACCCCCCCCCCCCCCGCCCTCCACCCTTTATCACCTAGTCCCACCACGGACTGGAACAACTGCACTGCACTTCATCAGGACTTTGATTGTCTATCATCATGCTCTGAAAAGAGGAACATTCTATTAGAGATTCGTCCCACCACACCTAAAATGGTGCTCCATCACTCACCAAATCTCCACAACATTCTAGTCGTCTGCATGCCACTCTCAATCCCACCTCCTTGATGCAAGGATCCTATCCTTGTGGAAAACAGGTGCAAGACCTGACCAATCCATGCACCCAGGATTTCTTATTCCAGTCCTGTCACAGGCTTATCTTACCCCGTCAAAGGTGGGACTAACTGTGAAAGCAGCAGTGTTGTGTACTAGCTCTGTTGCAACAATTGCAGTTTATATTGGTATGACCATCAGCCAGCTGTCCACCAGTGCCAATCTGGCCAAAAACAAAGTAGACCATCCTGTGGCACAACATGTGGTGGAACATAACATGCTTGATTTCAATGGCTGCTTCACAACCTACCCTCCCCTCCCCTCCCCTCCCCTCCTTTTTCACAACTTTCCTTTTCCACTGTCCCCCTTTTCATCTTCTCTCCTCCCCCTTTTCATCTTCTCTCCTCCCCCTTTTCATCTTCTCTCCTCCCCCTTTTCATCTTCTCGTCTCTTCCTTTTCATTTTCTCGTCTCCTCCTTTTTTCCATACCCTTTTTTTCTCTCCCTTACACCTCATGTCCTGACACTGTGCTCGGCAATTTCTAGTAGTCCCTCATGCCCTACAGGTAGTGCTCCTCTCCTGCCCCCCCTCCCGTACCCTGCATCCCTCTCCCTTCCCTGCCCCATTCCAGATTGCTATTCACATGACAGTCACATTCAAGTCAGAGCTGCGGGTGGTGGCAGCCAAGCATAAGTGTGCGTGAGGTGTGCTTGCTTGTATGTTTTCATTGCTCAGGAAGAGTTTGGCTGATAGTTGCATGTTTAACAGTATTTTTGTTGCACCTGTCTGAAACTCAGCGTGTCATCTTTACAGTAGCAATCTACCCTATTCCTTATATTGTTGTTGTTCCAACCTAGAGTTTCCATTGTTATTTTGTGTGTGTGTGTGTGTGTGTGTGTGTGTGTGTGTGTGTGTGTGTGTAGTTGTTGCCCATATACCTGAAAAGGGAATAATTTTACCTCTGAGATATTTTACCCAGAAGGATGCCATCATCATTAAACCATAGAGTAGAGCTGCATGTCTTTGGGAAAAGTTACAAATGTAGTGTCCCTTTGCTTTTGGTCATCCTTAATTACCAATATGCAAGGCAATATGCAGGAAATCATATTTACTCTTGGCCCTGCAACTACTGGAAAGGTTGCTGCCTCTCTTCAGGAAACTCGTGTAGCTTCTTTACAGATAGATCTTCGATGTGACTGCATGAATTATAGGACTTAGATTGTTGAGGCCATGTAGCCACAGCAGTACCCATGGTTCAGATGGAAAACACTTTGTTAATGGCATGTTTCCAGGTGTTCTGTTGAGTTTTTATTTCCATTTTTGTACAGTATTTTGATGACCCACCCAGTTGTCATCTTCAGGTGCTGTGGTGTACACTGTTTTTTATTTTTTTAATTTTTTTTAAATTAGCATCAAGTTCTAAAGGGCCAAATTCAGGAGCAAATATCCAAGGTCATGGAACATGTCAGTACATGAAATCACAACATAAAAGTAATAATAGATAAAAATAAAATGTTTATGAACCCGAAAAACAGCAGTTCATAAGCTTAAGTAAACGCAATCAACAATACAACAAGAATCAGCTTATTTTTTAAAGGAACCCCTCGGCAGAATAGGAGTGACCCATGAGGAATCTCTTTAGTTTTGATTTGAAAGCATGTGGATTACTGCTAAGATTTTTGAATTCAAATGGTAGCTTATTGAAAATGGATGCTGCAGTTTACTGCACACCTTTCTGCACAAGAGTTAAGGAAGTCTGATCCAAATACAGTATTAACTGAGTGAAAGCTGCTTATTCTTGGGAGTAAGCTAATATTGTTAACAAGAAATGACAGTAACAAATATGTATATTGAGAGGCCAATGTCAAAATACCCAGACTCGTGAACAGGATTTGACAAGAGGTTCGTGAACTTATTCCACTTACTGTCCAAACCGCTAATTTCTGAGCCAAAAATATCCTTTTAGACTGGGAAGAGTTATCCCAAAATGTAATACCATACAACATAAGTGAATGAAAATAAGCAAAGTAGACTAATTTTTGTGTAGAATGATCACTCACTTCAGATACCGTACAAATAGTAAAAATGACAGCATTAAGTCTTTAAACAAGACCTTGAATGTGGGCTTTCCACGACAGTTCGCTATCTATCTGAACACCCAGAAATTTGAACTGTTCAGTTTCACTAATCATATGCCCTTTCTGTTTAATTAAAATGACAGGTTTTGTTGAATTGTGTGTTAGAAACTGTAAAAACTGAGTCTTATTGTGATTTAGCGGTAGTTTACTTTCTGCAAGCCATGAACTTAGTTCATGAACTGCACTATTTGAAACTGGGCCAGTATTGCACACAACATGCTTTACTACCAAGCTGGTACGAGACTGGAATAGAAGGGAGAACCGATAGAGGTACTCAGGGTACCCTCCGCCACACACCATCAGGTGGCTTGCGGAGTATGGATGTAGATGTAGATGTAGATGGTGTCATCAGCAAACAGAAATATTTTAGAGTTACCCATAATACTAAAGGGGATATCATTTATATAAATAAGGAACAGGAGTGGCTCCAACACTGATGCCGGGGGTACTGGGGTACCACCCACTTGCCCGTACCCCACTCGGACCCCACATCACAGCCATTCTCAACATTGTGAATAATGACCTTTTGCTGTCTGTTGCTAAAGTAAGAGGTGAACCAATTGTGAGCTACTCCCCATATTCCGTAATGGTCTAACCTCTGGAACAATATTATGTGATCAACACAATCAAATGCCTTAGTTAAATCAAAAACTATGTCTAGCATTTGAAACGTATTGTTTAACCCATCCAGTACCTCACAGAGAAAAGAGAATAATGCATTTTCAGTTGTTAAACGTCTTCTAAAGCCAAACTCTACATTAGATAGCAATTCATGTGATAGAAAATGATCAATTATCCTTACATACACAGCCTTTTCAATAATTTTAGTAAACACTGATGGCATAGAAATAGATCTAAAATTGTCTACATTATCCTTTTCTCCCTTTTTGCAAAGCGGCTTTACTACTGAGTGCTTTAATCGTTCAAGAAACTGACCATTCCAAAAAGAAAAATTACAAATGGGGCTAAATACGAGGTTAACATGTGCAGCATAGTAATTTAATATCGTGCTAGGCGTTCCATCATATCCTTGAGAGTCCTTAGTCTTCAGTGATTTAATTATTGACTCTATCTCTCCCTTGTCTGTATCACAGAGGAGTATTTCAGACATCAATCTCGGAAAGGCATTTGCCAAGGAAGGTATATGATTCCCTGTAGAAACTAAATTTGTATTTAATTCACCACCAATGCTCAGAAAAGATTGTTAAATACTGTACATATATCTGATTTACTACAAGCTGACTTTTATATTGTCAACCTTGTGCTGCTGACCAGACACTTGTGTGAACTCTGCCTGGATTCCAACCAGACTGTGAATTATCATTGATCTTGAGTCACTGTTTATAGTTGGTTGTGAGTTCGACACTTGATACCCACTATGCCCTCTGCTGTCCCAGAAACTTGGGATTTGTAACATGACACTAGTTTCATCATTTTTTGCATACTGGTTACATTCGAAGCAGTGCTCAGTGACAGCTGATTTGCTTGGTTGGTTTAAATGGGTGTGTAACTGATGTTCCTTACATCTTTACTCAAATGTGCTAATAGTCTGTGCCATCTCACATGCCATATGTGATGACAGATGCAAGAAACTTCGGTGACACACCTGACTAAAACACCTAAGTAAATTGACTGTTGCTGAGCACTTCCTCAAATGTAATCGTGAAGTGAAATATGATGAGATTAATATTGTGTTGCAAATGCCAAGTTTTTGGGAAAGCATCAATAAGGATTCTGTCAAAATGAAGATATTGGTAAACAGTAGCAAATAGTTCAATTTAAACAAGGCTTGGTGTTCACTACTCAGTTTATTAAGATCTTGCCAGCCATCACATCTACCAGAGCAGAAAATGCGCACATTGTGGAGTATCAATGCAGGCTCTGAAAAACAAAAGAATGTCAAAGGGCATAGTGGGTGTTGGTGGGTTGATCTTAGTCAGCTATGAATAGCAGTGCAAGATCGATAATAATTCACATCTGTTTGGAATCCAGGCAGGGAGTGCACGTAACAGCACAATTTCAAACACACAACTCGGTCACTCATTGAAATGTCATCCGAAAATGGAAATATAAACATTCCTGAACACTTGGAACTGCACCACTATTCAGTCATGTCAAGAAAACCTGAGAGTTCGCAACACTTTGTTGTAACAACTGGTTTCAAAATGGGACTTAGGAAAAATAAAATTTTAGTAAATGTAAGAAATTGTCATAGTAGACTACTTTAATCACTTAACTTGCAAGATGGTGGTCATTAGGCCTTCTGTTACGTTTAACCAGACAGACTAATGAGAGTGTATTCTAGTTGAATTTAACTTTGGGAAGGTGGTTTATTTGAGATTAGAAGATAAACAGAGAAAGAAGGTTTAAGTTTTAGTGTTCCATTGGTGATTATGTCATGACAAAAGCTGTGTTTTGACAATGATGTAGCAGGACTCGGGCCACTTCTGTAATAATTAAGGGAAATCCTGAGAAACCTAAATCTGGAGAACTTTGGTGGCATTTGGACCTCACTGCTCACAAATATGAATCCATTGGAGAATAGCTGAACAACTGCATTTGATTTGAATTGTGATTGTGCATTAGATTTAGTGATGTACAGAGTGATACTGTATCTCAGCTCTGTCACCAACATTAGCAAATTGTAGCAACATATCAGCTGGTGATCTTCCACTACTATAATTGTGAAGCAACTAAAAGGCACTGGGCAACATAAAGTTTCTGGTCCCAGATCTCCCAAAGAACTTATTGATAAACCAGAAATGTATTATGTTTTGAGGACATAACTGTTGACTGTTATACATACATGAATTGAGCACAACTCTTGGTACATTTAATTCCTGACTGTGACTTGCAACACTTGGGATTATGTCTCAAGCACTGCATTCTCAGTACCTTTTACTATGCACTGGGTGCTGAATACTTCAGAAGTGCTCCTCATTTTTCAGCTTTTTTAAAAAATGGGCTTTGTGCAAGCTGTGGGGAGAGTTAAGAGTATTAATGTATAATATTTACATTCATTTGTGATGTATTTGTATTACTTACACTTGTAAATGTGTTTACAGTTATGTTACATTTGTGTATTCTCTCAAAAGAAGTCTAAATGTGATTCTTTACAGCTGAAGTTGTTTGTGATACTTTTTGAATCATGAAAAACTATACTGCATTATTTATGATACAACTTTGTTTCCAAAGTACTGTTGTTCTTTTCTTCTCTCTCTCTCTCTCTCTCTCTCTCTCTCTCTCTCTCTCTCTCTCTCTCTCTCTCTCTTCTCTTTGTCTCTTCCTTTCTTTTTTTGTACAAAATACATTGAACATTGCTACATCCAGAATATGGAAAAATTGTTTCCCTCATCTCTGATTAAAACTACTTTTTATCTGTAATTTTTCACATAGCACCACAGCATTACCACATTGGCTGTAATCTGTGTGTCAGTTAAGGCTTTTGAACAACAGGAAGTGGGCTGCCAGGATAGAATGCAGTTTCACTCTCTGTGAATGGCAACAGTTAATTGGGATGGTGGACAGTGCCTGATAACAAGCTACCCATTTACGCAGCATTAAGTGTGATAACAGCACACAATTCACATATGAAATTATGATCTCTGATTGGAGGAATTAATTTCCAAGCTGTTAAATGTCAACTAAGGAGTCGTCGTAACCTACTCACTTTCCACTGATTTGATGAGCATGTCATTTTGCATGACTAGTTCTAGCGATCTGTTATAGTAAGTTACCACACTCTGCTTCAGTTTCAGATTGCCAGAATTTAACTTTTATTTTAAGCACCAAAACTTCCTCCTCGTCTTTTTATTTCAGAGCAGTTACTTTTCCTGATTGTTATGACCATAATAGTCTCCTTTCCCTAATACCTCTTCCATCAGCGGCATTTCTTTATATGTTCCTCTGAAAGTACTGTTTGTGTTGCTTGGGTACAAATTACGGATATACAAGGTGTGTCCTTTATCCAAGAACTGTTAGTGTATCGTGGTAACAGTATTTTCACATTCTATCATACTGTGATTACCAATGTCTGTCTGTGTACAAACACATATGACAAACTATTCTGACAACGGCAAAGTATGAAAATTTTAATGCCACATATATGTATCTTTGTTAAGATATACTGATATATTTTCAGAAAGTCTCTGAATACCTGTAGTGATTCTGTCCTAACTCTTTAAAGGAGTAGGTAGTTTCCTCAAAAACCTTTTGAAAATTATTCTGCAGGCAGTTGCATTTTCAATCAATTATCTTCATTTTGAGGGCAGGTGTTGTATTGACAGTGCAGTAGATTCAGAACAGAAAAAGTTCATGTCTGGAGAGTACTTTGGTCCAAAATTGTTACCAACGCAGTTGTGTTGATTGATGTTCACTCAATTTTCAGTTTTTACTCTTTTCACAAGAAATAAATATGCAATAGAATAATGTTTATTCTGAAGTTTCTTTGCCACAGAATTGGCTTAACAGTATGTGTAGGTTAATAGATATTTTTCCTGGCAGTTAATCCTACTGATTTCTATTTTACAAAAAAATTTCTAGAGAACAAATCAGAAGAAGATTCATTGAATGGATACTTCTTTGAATTTATTTTTGCTAATTTCATTTGTGTTTTGCTTGTTGGCTGTGTTCATCCAAGAAAGAAGAGTATTAAATGGCTGTAGAGAGCAAGTACGTCCTCCCTATGTCGTAGACAATGCAGAGGTAATTACAAATAATGAAAATTGAGAATCAGTGTGTATGGATCAGAAATTCTTTTTTTGAAAAAAATTCTTCTTTAAATTTAAGCATTTTTGAAGAATGTGGCTATTTTTCAGAATCACTCTCTAGCAAACTCTACATTAGTAGTTAAGAGATCACAAGCTTTTTATGCACTGTAATGATACTTAAATTCACATTGCTAACACAGCTGAATAATTAGTGGCTGTAGTGGGTAACAAGAATGAAGTCTTGCAGTGAACTGGAAAAATGCAGAAACGAGAGAAATAAGGTTCACATTAAAATGCTGAAGTTGAGTTTTGATATGATGAGAGTCCACCAGTGAGGCTGCAGTAAAATGGCCCTCATATTCTACCACAGCTAAATAACAAATCAGACATGTGCCTCAAACCTACTGCAGCAGTCAACTACTCAACCTACATGTTGGCACTAAACTGCTGTGGCCATCAACCTCAGGGCACCGCACGTTGCAACTGCTGTAGCAGTTCTCCATAGGAGTACACTCCAGTGCTGCGAGATTCCCATCTCACTGTTGGAGTCCTTAATAAATATGATAGTTGGTATTTTCTAAGTGGAAAAAAGATAAAAATATGAGCTGTGGATCACTTCTGTTACTCATAGTGAGAAACCATTGTGATTTTATGTTTGATGAAGCTTTTCTGTTGTTTAGTTTACTGTGTTACAGTGATAAATAATGAAACGATCTGTTCCAGTGGCAGTATGCACAGATGGTAGGCTGCATAAAAGGCCTTAACAAAGTAGGAAAACTGTTCAGACGGCGACGTTGGCGCCCAACGGAGCAGCCGTCAGTCTGTCCTCGGCAGTGGTGGCTGTACGCTGCTCGCTGCCATGACTTGCTTCTGCCAGATACACCCTTGACAGGTAGTGCAGGTTGGCAGCGAGCACTTTCACGTGCCAAAGATAATGTGCAGTATGTAAAACTGTATTCCCATAGTCTGGCCAACCCGGGTGCTGCCCCATTAGACAAGCAGCTGCGCACCCGCATAGAAACTGAACGAAGCTTGGATGAACTACGGATTCTTCGTGAGGTTTGTAAATGCACTCTAATTTTATTACTTAGTCATGTACCTATTTTGGTTTTTCATTTGCAAAAATTAGTGAAATGTATGACATAATGGTTATGTATGAAGTTGTAGAAATCAGTAATTGGTGGTTATGAGCACCAGTAATCCACATAAAGTTGGGCTTGACAAACGAGAAATTTATTTTCTGTTGTTGCTACGTTTTGTGTACCAGATCATTTACACTGGGGGAGGGGGGGGGAGAGAGAATTCATTATTGTTGATAGTGATAAGCATGCAAGACTACACTGGACTTACAGTATATTTTGAAAGGCGACAGGCAACTCTGAGCTACTACCATGACAGTGGTCAGTTTAACTAGTAAACCTTCCACTTGAGTACCTGTCCCATGTGTCTACTAAATTGCTTTTGCTCATTAATTGTGTTATTGTTAGCATGCATCAGAAGTGATCACAGTTATTAGAATCTAATTGAAGCTCAATGCTGAAATAGTGTTAATGAAATGGTGGCCCTGTCATTATTTTGTCAATTGTTGATGAGTTATTAATATATCAACATGGGATTGATATTCTGTAAAAGTTATTGCATAAGTTTATTTATTAAAATTGGACAAAAATACATGTTATGCGTGATGAGGAAAATAAAACATGATCTGATGGTAGCACAAATATGCAAAGAACAGTTAACAATCCTGTGTGGCAGTTAGTTGGCAAAGACTAAGGTTTGACTGTTTGAACTAGTTACTATGGCTCAGATTATGGATAACAAAATCTGAAATTATCTAACATTGAATAGAACTTGATGGATTTATTGTACACAGAAGTTGTACTACACTGGTGCAGCTGAGAAAAAGTGGTGAGATTGGACTTTGTTTGCCCTAATAAGCCATAGTGACAGCATAATACCCCTTTTTTTTATGTGTGGTGCTGCCTCGGGTGTTGATCATGGTTAAAGTGTCTGCAGAACAGCAATGTGTGGCACCTGTAATTCCCTATCGTGAGCATGAAATATGCAAAGTTGGGGCTAGTGATCTGTTAGATGGATCACAGTTTCTCTCTAATGGAGCCCTGAAATCTAGACAGATTTCAACGTGTGACACTCCCATTTACCGGTCATATCATTGATGAATTTGACTCATTTTGGCGGTGTGCACATGGGGACCAAATGTCAAAGTGCCAGACATGTCGTGAACAAGACTGCCCTCAGCACAGCGAGTTGTGTAAGATGACTGAGGTCTAAACTGTAGGTACAGCCAAGCCCTCACCTCAGGCTCCCCAGTGAAGACCAGTGCTAGTGGGGAGTCTCGCTCAGGCCAAGTATCCCAAGCGCATCTTGCTCATAACAAAAGTCAAGACCAATTTCTTCTCCCAAATGGAGTCTGAATCTGAAGATACACTCCTGACAGCCGTCTGAACAGGAAGACCAAGTATTACCTCTCCTCACTTCCCATCAAACCTCAGTAAACTCCTAAAAGCACTCCTGCAGCCGCCCCCATAAAGGTACCAAGCCAGTCACAAGACTCCACAAACTCCATGTATCTCCTCTTAACTCTTCTGCTCTACTCATCAACCAATTCTAATCAATGTTCACAATATTCTTCTCTTTTCAGGAGAAGTGGCCGACTCCTGAGTCACAAATTCCCGTGCAAAGAGGAGATGATGTTGTGCTCCCACTTGTTTTTCTCCAAGGCCACTTCAGGCAGCATGTAATTTGAGTTTCCATAAAGCTCTAAAATGAACAACACATTTATCTTGGAGATCATTATCTGAATGGCCTGGATGTTATGTCGTGTCTGACCAGGGCCCCCAGTTAAACCAAGAGAAGTGTTTTTGTGAGTCAACATAGATCATTTCAGAGCTGTCATATATGTTGCGTTCCTTCTAAAATTGTTTTGAAGGCCTGAGGCTTCCCAAAGAAATCTGCGGAGTGTTGGGCCTCCCTTGATAGCGTCCGGTCCACGGTGAACATGGAAACTTGCAAATTTTTGTGGCCGCCATACCTGTTCGTAAAGGCCGTTTATGCTGCTGTCATAATGTGTTGGCAAGATGACCTAGATTTCTCTCATGGCCCCAGCATCTGCTGTAGTAAGAGGTGCCTAACAGGTCAGTCGTTTTTCTGACTCTTCAACCAAATGCATTGTATGCCCACCGCAGAAGAAATTATTGGACCTAGCATTCTGTCCCCAGTGTTTCAAGATGTTTCTGTCCCTAATAGCTGCATGTGGCTTTCAAGTCCCAAATGTGCTCTGCAAGATGTATGGTTAAATGACCAACTGCCTGTTTGTTTTCAACTCCAGAAAAATACTTTTTGAAGGAGCACCACCATAAAGATCTCTCATGCATTGACAATGTTTATGCTCACGTGAATGCGTGCTCATGCTGATAATTTCCTGTCGTCTCACAAACATGATGCCCTGGGTGAAAAATCAATGTTAAATTGTACCCTTGAATATAGAGAATAGTGAGAGTGACTCGTACTGTGTCAAGCATCTGGACTTCTGTTGCATGTTTTAATGTCATCTGTCTGCCAGTCATTAGTAATATTTTGGAGTTCCCTTGCCTTTTGGAATCCAAAAGAGAGAATAATTGGCTCATCTACCATACAGTCAACTGTTTATATATCCTGCCAAATTCCATTTCATTTTAATTACAGTCACAATTTACATTTTGAAATCAAGACTTGGGTAAAGAAAGGAAGTTTTTTTCTAGGTTCCAAGGGATAAGATGCACATAACAATCTAATAGAAGTTGAAGAGATGGCATTAGAAAATATACAGGCTCAATATGGATGCATATAGCTGAATACAATGAAGCATAGAAACATCTAAGGAAGACAACTTTCCAGTATGTATGTGTGACGGTGGAAGTGACAGTGGCAATGGTAATGATGAAGCAAACACCACATGAGAACATTCTGTGACCTTCGAGAAGCTTCAAGAATAGTTCATTCATTAACAAGTAGTGTTTAGATGGCACTTACACTGCAGACTGTGTGACGTGTTCTTAAGACAGGAGGGGTCCCATATTACACAGTACTGGCCATTCATTCTATCTCCTTGCAATTCAATAGTTTTCTCAATTGAGTTTTCTTTTTGATACATTATACATGTGCAGAGAAGGAAAATAATTATCTCATTTCTTTACGAAAAGTGTTAATGAAAATCAGAACATATTAGAACAATATTTTCAATTAAAATACTTAAGCAATTCAAACAAAGAAATATTCACTCTTTAAACAAAGAATATTTAAAGGCAATCAATGCAAAAGTAAAAGATGGTATTCCCGAAAATAACCAAGAGAACAAGTATAAACCCCAGAATAATCATTTCCATGCTAAGAATAAGAATATATATATAAATTATAAACAGCTCTAAAAAAAGGATGAAAAAATTAGAGCCAAAAATCGAAAAGAAGACCAAGACATAATTCTATTTAATAATCTAAGTTCACCCACCAACTTTAATGAAGGAGGAGCAGCTATATTTGATGATCTTAAAAGAAATCACCACAAAGCCATTCTAAGCATTAAATTCATTACACCCTTATTAATTAATAATCTTCATCTACTTAAATGTACATAAATAGTATTAGACAAACAAAATGAACCAGAAGAACATAAACCATGGCCGACTATTAAAGAAAGTGAACTTATACAAGCACATCAATTTATAGTCATTAATCCACCAGTAACCATTCTTATATGAGTGACAGAAGAATAAGCAATTAAAAACTTTAAATCAACCTGTCGGAAACAAATAAATCTAACAATAACTCCACCAGATAAACCCAAAGACAACCATAAATAATTAAACGTCAATCCCAAATAAGAAATAACCTTTATTACACAAAAAATTCCATAACCTCCTAGCTTCAATAAAACACCAGCAAGAATTATTCTACCAGAAATAGGAGCCTCGACATGGGCCTTAGGAAGCCATAAATGAACCAAAATTATTGGCATCATAACTAAAAAGGCCAAAATCATAAAATATAAAATAATAAGAACCAAAATCAACCAATAAAGGAAAATATAAAGTATTAGAAAAATCATAAACCCTAAATAAAACTAACAGTAGAGGCAATCTAGCAACCAAAGTATAAAAAATTAAATAAACGCCAGCCTACAAATGCTTAAGTTGATAACCCCAACCTAAAATCAAAAGCAAAGTAGGAACTAATCTAGCCTTTTAAAAAATGGTATGTTGATAGACACAATAAAACACACACACACACACACACACACACACACACACACACACACACACACACACAAATAAATATTCAAGCTTTTGCAACTCAAGGTTGCTTCATCAGGAAAGAGGGAAGGAGAGGGAAAGACAAAAGGATGTGGGTTTTAAGGGAGAGGGTAAGGAGTCATTCCAATCCTGGGAGCAGAAAGACTTACCTTATATATAAAGAAAGAAGGCTCAGTCTAGCAATAGTGCATGGTCTGAATAAAATCTGCATTGGACATGTTCAGATTCACTCTAACAGTTTACATCAGGGACTCAGGAAACTGCCTGCAAAACTATTATCAGAGTGGTGTATTATATACCGCCTATTGTTAGAATGGTCTTCCAGAACCAACTCCCCAGAACTCCAAATTAACTAAAAAATTGACTTATATTAAAAACAAAGATTCCAAGACTTACCAAGCGGGAAAGCGCCGGCAGACAGGCACATGAACAAAACACACAAACACACACACAGAATTACTAGCTTTCGCAACTGATCGCACATACACAGACACAAGCAGACATGTCTGCTTGTGTCTGTGTATGTGCGGATGGATATGTGTGTGTGTGTGCGAGTGTACACCTGTCCTTTTTTTCCCCTAAGGGAAGTCTTTCCGCTCCCGGGATTGGAATGACTCCTTACCCTCTCCCTTAAAACCCACATCCTTTCGTCTTTCCCTCTCCTTCCTGAAGAAGCAACCATCGGTTGCGAAAGCTAGTAATTCCGTGTGTGTGTTTGTGTGTTTTGTTCATGTGCCTGTCTGCCGGCGCTTTCCCGCTTGGTAAGTCTTGGAATCTTTGTTTTTAATATATTTTTCCCATGTGGAAGTTTCTTTCTATTTTATTTACATCATCATTAATTTGAACCCAAAAAAATTGACTTATGTTGTCATAGTGGAGATCTCAAACAGATTTATTAAACCAAAACATATATTTTGATTTAATAAATGTGTTTAACTATTAAGTGTCTTTTTCAGGAAATGGTGAAAAGATACCTCTGCTGTGATTGTGTAAGTCACTCGTGGACTAGGAAATATATTACATCAATGAATGACAATATTATGGAAAGGGTAATTACTACTTACTGTATAGAGGAGGTGATGAGTCACAGACAGGCACAACAAAAAGACTGCTATGCATTTAAGATTACAGCCAAAAGCCCTTCTTATAAAGTGGAAAACACACACAGATTCACACAGGCACAACTCACACATATGTGACGACTGTTTCTGGCCATTGAGACCAGACTGCGAGCAACTACACCTGATGGGAAAAGCAGTCTGTAGGTGATAGTGTTATGGAGTAGGTGATGGAGTTATGGAGGAGACTGGGTCCAGGAGGAGGAGGGATAGCGTGTCGGGGGGGGGGGGGGAGTGTAATGCTGCTTGTGGGAGTGTGCAGGGATGTGGTGTGACAGGATAGGAATGCTAGGTGCAGGTAGGAGGTTTGAGGTGGTGGGGTGGGGGGAAAGGGAGTGGGAAAGGAGAGAAATAGAGGAGCAGAAAAAGAATAGAGATATGTTGGTGGTATAGAAGGCTGGATAGTTACGGAGTGGGAGCAGGGAAAGGGGTAGATAAGTGAAGGACAGGTACTGCAACGGATGAGGCCAGGGGGGTTGCAGAAATGTAGGATGTATTGTAGGGAGATTCCCACTTGTGCATCTCAGAAAATCTGGTGTTGCTAGGAAGGATCCATATGACACTGGATGTGAAGCAGTCACTGAAGTGAGCAAGTTGTGTTGAGAACCATGTTGAGCAACTTGGTGGTCCAGCTGTCTCTTAGCCACAGCGTATTGGTGATCATTCATGCAGATACTGGTGGTTGTGGTGGTATGTAAGGGATTAGATATTGCATCTAGCACTGTTGCAGGGATATGAGCCAGGAGGTGAACAGGGGTGGAGTAGGAGTGGGCAAGAATATTGCGTAGGTTTGGTGGGCAGCACAATACCACTCTGGGAGAGTTGGGAAGGATGATGTCGAGTTTTCTTCAATTCAGGCCATGATGAGAAGTAGTTGAAAACCTGGCAGACAATGTGATTCAGTTGCTTCAGTATTGGGTGGTACTGAGTCACAAGAGGAGTGCCCTTTTGTGGCCAAGTGGTTGGTATGAGGGAGATGGAAGGTGATTGGAGAGACAGGGCCTGGGAGATTCATTTCTGTACAAGGTTGGGAGGGTAATTACAGTCTATCAAGACCTCAGTGAGATCCTGGTATGTCTATAGAGGGACTGCTCATCAGTAAAGATGCAACAGCCATGGGTGGCTAGGCTGTATGGAAGGGACTTCTTGGATTGGGTGGCAACTAGAAATGGAGGTAGTGCTGATGGTTGGTAGGTTTGATACGAACTGAGGTACTGAGGAAGCTATCTTTGAGTTGGAGGTCTGCATCAAGAAAGGAGAAAGGTGGCCGGTTGGGTTGAGGAGGACCAGTTGAAGTGAATTGGGGGGGGGGGGGGGGGGGGAGTGAGTGTTGAGATTCTGTAGGAATGGGTATAGGGTGTCCTCATCCTCAGTACAAATCAAGATGTCATCAATGAATCTGAACCAGGTGAGGGATTTGGGATTCTGAGTCGTTTGGAAGGATTCCTCTAGATGGGCCAAGAATAAATTGTCTTACAACAGTGCCACGTGGTTGCCCATTGTTATACCATGGATATGTTTGTAGGTAATACCTTCAAAGGAGGAGTAATTGTGAGTGAGGAAATACTGGATCATGGTGACCAGGAAGGAGGTTGTAGGTTTGGAGTCAGTGGGCATTGGGAATGGTAGTGTTAAATAGCAATAGGGCTCCTCCAAACCCCCCCACACGTCTACCTTCTTCATGCTTCCTAAAGTTGATAAACTCAAACATCCAGAACACTGTATTGTGGCTGGTTGCTGCACCTCCACAGAGAGTATCTGCTCACTTGGATCAGTCTATTAACTGTAACCTCTACCTAGCCTCTATATAAAAGACACCAACAGTTTCCACCACCAACTCTCAACAGTTTCTGTTCTTTTACCATACGACACCATACATGTCGCTGTCGATGCCACCTCCCTCTACACTAACATCCCCAATGCTCCCTTGCCACTATTGAACACTGTTATTTACAAATGCCCAGCTGATTCCAGACCTGCAACCTTCTTCTTGGATTTGGTCCTGTTGCATTTAGTTATTTGTTTTATTGTTGTCAATTCATTATGATGCCAGAAACAGTAGACATGGTAATGCTGAACTGCGGAGTTCATGCAATTTGTAGGTCCTCTTATAACTGGCTGCTAAGCCAGTTAAAGATTGAAGGAATGCAAGGGCATACCCCCTGCATTAAGGTAGTGTCTAGTGAAGCATTACAGTGTTCAAACCAACATTTTTCTTTTAATTATACTGTAATAAGTATGGAAATTAGCAGTCTGTCTTATTTTAATTGTATTGGGCCCCAAACATGACTTCCCACCAGCAAGTGAAAACATGTGTGTAGGAAACAGTTTCTCCTTTGCCATTGATTTTGATGAATCTTGCTTGAGGTAAGCATACAGTTTCAGGTTGCAAAATTTTTGTCACATCTTCTCCAGAGTGGAGAGTGTGCTGTTTTGAAATTTACTGGCAGTTGAAAGCTGTGTGCTGCCATAGACTTGAGACTCGAACCTTCTCTTTCACATTCAGTGTTCTTACTGATACAACTATTCCGGCTTGACTGATACCTGCCCTCACAGTTTTACTTCTGACAGTGCTCCATCTCCTACTTTCCAAACTTCAAAGAAGTTCTCTTAAATACCTCGTGCGACTAGCACTTCTGGATGAAAGGATATTGTGGATAAATAGCTGTGCCACGTTCTGGAAACACTCTGCCTGAAGTTAGTTCATTCTGGAAGCTATCACATAAACTGTGGTTAAGTACTTTCTCTATAGTATCCTTTCTTTCAGGAGTGCTGATTCTGCAACATTTTCAAGACAACTTCTGTGAACTTTGGAAGGTAGGAGGAAAAGTAAGTTACTGGCAGAAGCAAGGTCAAGTGCAGGTTGTGAATTGTGTCTGGATAAATGAGTTTGTAAGAACATTTCATGCAGAATGTCAGGTTTTGGGCTAAAGTCCCAATCCAGCACACAGTTTTAAAATGCCAGGAATTTTAAAATAATTCCTTAATAATCCAACCAATCCTGTTACTTGTGTATTAAATTAGTGTGTGGTTTGTGCAGAGTGTTATCTGTGACGATAAGACTATACTAAATAGCTCTTAACTGTATTCTTTGACTGGATCTTGGCATTTCTCAAGCTTGTTTGGTCAGGGATTGTGTAAAAGGTTTGCGGTGTATTGTGTTTCTCTAGCAGAACAGATTATCTTGTGTAACTGAAACAGTATGTGCAGTTATAGCATAATGTTAATTGTGAATATGGATGCATTGTGGATTAAAATATGCTTATATCAGAGATGGAAAATGTGCAGTTCCTACACCTTGAAAAGCATCTCAACTAGTCAGTTTAATGTGGAATCGTAAGCTTTTAGCTACTTGGAATTTTTTGTGGATACAAGGCATTTTGAGAGGTAAAAATTGTTAAATTCTGAAAAATCTGGCAGGACTATCGTATATTCCATTCTAGAACCTTTGAATTCATAGTCTAGGAGTTCCCACCACTGATAAATTTTATTATGTCTTAAACACACGGGTTTGAGTGCAGATTTTTCTATTGTTTTGGATATCATCTAGATTACTCGAAAATTCTGGGGAACATTATGACTTTAGTTTTCCTCTATTTCATTACAGATAGCAATGAAACGAGTGCGTCCCCCTCAACTTCCAGCTGCTGCACCGCAAACAGGTTCGGGCCGTAGTGTGCTGATGCAGTGGTTTCCCCAGTGGTGGTACACCAGCCCGTCTACATCAGCTTCTACTTCAGCATCGTCCCAGCAGCAGACAGAACAGAATCCCATAGAAGATCAGTTACTTGATGCATTGGCAGACACACTAGAAAATAACACTTTGCTACGCCGTGATGTTGTATTTGGACAGTGCAATTTCACATTGAAGCGGGGAACTTTTAACTTGTGCACAAGTACTGAAGATAGGAAGAAGTAAGTAACTTTTGGAAATTTGGCTTGTTGCACATAGTGTGAAAATATGTTCACTGATACTTGGAATTCACTTGGTGGAAGTAGAACATTTTATAAATGAAAATAACGACAGTTAATGTAAGGTTATCTGCTACTGAAACGGAACTTCTACTTCCCAGTGGCCAAAAGTGGGTGAACTGGAACATGATGGACACAAACAGAAGAAGTTAGAAAATAATTGAATTTGTAGCTTTTAGAACTTTGGGAAGTTTCTGTGTCGGAAGGAATGAAGATGTAAAATGAGGGGAGAAACTGTTACTCCAAACTCTAGATTAAATGACAGGGACTGTACTCTTTCATTTTCATTCTTTAACACTCATATCTTCACAGGCATCCTGTCATTTGTTTGGAGTTTAGTCCTTCTTTTGCACCTGCGAATTACTGGCTGCTCATTATTCATATTTTGGTAGTCAGATTTTTATTATTTTTGTTCTTGTTATCTTCAGTTCCACACTACACTTGTCTCTCTTCTTAAGACATTTTTGGAGTAAGTGTTTAGAAGGGTTGGCCCCTGTATGTTATGTGGATAGTATTGCAGCTCATTTAATAATGAGCAGTTACCAATAATGAAACTGTGCAATATGAAGGGCGGATTGATTTTTCAGAAATGATTAAAGATGAAAGGATACTTACGTTAAACACATAGTGCAGTTCTATGTTTTTACCAAAATATTTGTTTCTTCTTTAAATAAACGTCTTTGTATGTATTATAATGTTGCTTGTTTCTATAACAACAGTTTTAAAACAAAGGCTTCCAATCATCTCACTGCTGTAGAGGATAGCATTGTAGGAAAACATATATTTTAATGACAAAACTTAAATTACAGCTTCTAGTTGTGTATTGAACATCTTCTTACTGATTTCTTTATATTTGTCCCTAAGCTGTTTCTTAAAAAGTGTATTATTTGTTTGTAGGACACCATTCATTGAGCTGCAGTTTGAGAATGTAAAACTTGATTTTGAATCACGGCCACGAACTGGATCACATCGTTTCGATATTGAACTTGGTGCCATATATTTACGTGATCAGCTGACACAAGACTCCGTGTTTCCTGTGTTAATTGCACCTCAGAATCGTCCTGATTCTGCATCAGCCCTTCCTCGACCAGGACCAGGTGGACGAACGCCTGCATCTGGTATCCAGAGATTGCTACTTAATACACGTGCAGCAACAGCAGTAGCTGGGCCATCAGATGAACCTCTTTTCTCACTTAGTTACGAGTACAAGCCCTTTGTTCCTGGAACTGACTACAGGTCAGTGCATGACAGATATTTTGAATTAACTACACCCCTTCCATGGCTTCTGTATTTTGTCATTACAGATGCATCAGCTGTGGTGACATTGTTTGTATTGTTGTAACACATAAAAATAACCTGTTCTGTGATTGCAACTAAATATGAACATGATGTTTTGTTTGCTGATATTGTAATATTCATTTAAAAGGTTTGATCTTTGTAAGTGCATCTAGTAATGGTTTGTGTATATTGGTACTGCTTTTACTATGACATTTGACCGTTGCCTACACCTGTATATGGCGCATTATGAAATAAAATGTGCATAGTGCATTTGTATGTCCATTAAGGTCTGACCAGAGCACAAAACAGTTTGTATATCACTCGCCATTCAGCTGTATGCATGCTGCAGTTGTTTATTGTCCACACTGCTCCAGATAATATTTAAAAGTGTTAATTACGATGTTCAGAGTAACATCCAATAAACTCAAAAATACACTCTTGTATATCCTGAAAATCCTTCTATGAAAATAAGAAGCTGCACTCTCCGTTTGGTAAATGTTAATCCTATGTGTGTGGCCAGAACTACTCACTGATTATACATTATTGTCCTAGTAAAATCAGAACATTTTTGCGCTCTAGTACTGCCTTAAAGTTTACAAATGCTGATATATATATATATACAAAACGAAGATGCTGTGACTTACCAAACGAGAAAGCACTGGTAGATAGACACAATAAAAAACACACAAACACACACACAAATTTCAAGCTTTCGCAACCCAAGGTTGCTTTATCAAGAAAGAGGGAAGGAGAGGGAAAGATGAAAGGATGTGGGTTTTAAGGGAGAGGGTAAGGAGTCATTCCAGTCCCAGGAGCAGAAAGACTTACCTTAGGAGGGAAAAAAGGACAGGTATTCACTCGTGCGCGCGGATATACAGACACAAGCAGACGTGTAAATTCAAATAGGCTGGGCAGAGATGTCAGTCGAGGCGGAAGTACACAGGCAAAGATGTTGTTGAACGACAGGCGATGTACAAGGGGCGGCAACTTGAAATTATTGGAGGTTGAGGCCTGGTGGGTAACGGGAGAGAGAATATATTAAAGGGCAAGTTCCCATCTCCGGAGTTCTGATAGGGTGGTGTCAGTGAGAAGTATCCAGATAACCCGGACAGTGTAACACTGTGCCAAGATGATTTGCTGGCCGTGCACCAGGGCATGTTTGGCCACAGGGTGATCCTCATTACCAACAAACACTGTCTGCATGTGTCCGTTAATGCGAATGGACAGTTTGTTGCTGGTCATTCCCACATAGAAAGCGTCACAGTGTAGGCAGGTCAGTTGGTAAATCACGTGGGTGCTTTCACACAGGACTGGCAAACGTGACAAACGAATCTGCTCCAGTCGTGAATCCCTGAACCATTACACCAATAACCTGCATCCCACAACAAACCCCCCCCCCCCCCTCCTCCTCCGACCTGGTACAGAAACAAATAACCAGAGCCACATCCACATCCCCTCAAACCCAAAACCTCCCACGGAAGAGCCCCAAAAGTGTCCCACTTGTGACAGGATACTTTCCGGGACTGAATCAGACTCTGAATGTGGCTCTCCAGCAGGGATATGACTTCCTTAAATCCTGCCCTGAAATGAGATCCATGCTTCATGAAATCCTCCCTACTCCACCAAGAGTGTCTTTCTGCCATCCACCTAACCTTTGTAACCTCTTGGTTCATCGCTATGAAATCCCCAAACCACCTTCCATACCCTCTGGCTCCTACCCTTGTAACTGCCCCCGGTGTAAAATGTGTCCCATGCACCCTCCCACCACCACCTACTCCAGTCCTGTAACGCGGCAGGTGTACACGATCAAAGGCAGAGCCATGTATGAAAGAACCCACGTGGTTTACCAACTGACATGCCTACACTGTGAAGCCTTCTATGTGGGAATGACTAGCAACAAACTGTCCATTTGCATGAACGGACACAGGCAGACAGTGTTTGTTGGTAATGAGGATCACCCTGTGGCCAAACATGCCCTGGTGCACGGCCAGCACATCATCTTGGCACAGTGTTACACTGTCCGGGTTATCTGGATATTTCTCACTGACACCAACCTATCAGAACTCCGGAGATGGGAACTTAACCCTTCAATATATCCTCTCTTCCCGTTACCCACCAGGCCTCAACCTCCGCTAATTTCAAGTTGCCGCCCCTTGTACATCACCTGTCATTCAACATCTTCGCCTGTGTACTTCCGCCTCGACTGACATCTCTGCCCAACCTCTTTGAATTTACACATGTCTGCTTGTGTCTGTATATGTGCGGACGGATGTGTGTGTGTGTGTGTGTGTGTGTGTGTGTGTGTGAGTGCGCTGCGCGCGAGCGCGTGTGTATACCTGTCCTTTTTTCCCCCCTAAGGTAAGTCTTTCCGCTCCTGGGATTGGAATAACTCCTCACCCTCTCCCTTAAAACCCACATCCTTTCATCTTTCCCTCTCCTTCCCTATTCCCTGATGAAGCAACCTTGTGTTGCGAAAGCTTGAAATTTCTGTGTGTGTGTGTGTGTGTGTGTGTGTGTGTGTGTGTGTGTGTTTGTGTGTTTTTTATTGTTTACCTACCAGGGCTTTCTTGTTTGGTAAGTCACAGCATCTTTGTTTTTTATATATATTTTTCCCGTGTGGAATGTTTCCCTATATTATATTCATATCAAATATCTTGATAATAATTCATGTTCATGCATACATATAAGCACTGTTAGCAACCAGCACTTTCCAATTGTTAGCAAATACAGTACACTTGTATAAAGCTACTTTCATCTGATTGCTCACAATATTCAAAATACATTGTGATAACACATTAGCAGAAACTCTACCTTTTTCTGCATAATGCTGTTTATTTTAGGATATGACACTGTCCGGATGCTGGCATGCGTCCCAACACAGGCTGAATGCCTTGTGTCCGTTCTAGGGGCAATGACCAACTCTGTTGACAATTTCTCAAATCAAATTACAAGGACCTCTGCTCTAATGAAATGTTTGAAATACTGCCCAAAGTTGCATGACAGTATGCTCACATCTTGTCACAATTTAGCACACAACATCTTGCGTTTATTGTTTTGGTCAATAATTCTTCTGTGGAAACTTACATGTACATGTACCTGTTTGCAATATTGCCAATTTTATTTGCTGCAAAATGAATTTGTATTTATGAATTACTGAATAAGTTTACTGCAGTAATAGCATCACATAATACAGAAAATTATTGTTTTCTGTAAGTGAACTGTGTAAGAATCTCTCTATCTAATGTAAAGAAAATGAGAGAGGGGGCAGGGCGGGGGAAGCTGTAATGGGACTAACAGAGACACTAAATTATATACCTATTAAAAATCCTTCGATCAGGGAAACCAAGTAAAACAGGGAATGGAAGCATCTGTATGTCTTATCCTTTCTTTCCATATTCTTTTCCTTAATTTTTTTTTCTCCAATATTAATAATTTCAAAAGCTAGCGAATAAACTGTCAGTGTAGGTTTAAGTGTAAGTCATTCCTCCTCTGACAGCTTTTGTTTTGATACCTGATAGATAAAAAGGCTTCTTGTCTGTGATCTTATTTTTCTTTTTGAATGAATAGGTTGCTTAGGAACATTTACTCGTGGTCCAATTTGAACCCCACCCCCCCTGTCGAGGTCAGCATTCCATCCCATGGGTGAGTAATGCTGCTCATATGGGATGACGTTCATAGTCAACCCCTCTCCCTGACTACACGCCTTCTACCTGTTGCAGTTCGCCTTTTCTTTCCTCACTTGACATTTTCCCTTTGTGCCATTAACATCCCTCAGTCATTCGATGTGAGCAGGGCAGACTTCCTCCAGCTTATTGGGCAGCTACCTCACCCCTTTCTGCTGCTTGGTGCACTATTCCTTTTGTCGATTCTCCCAGGACCTGTCCGAGAGGTACCCTCTTGGCTGACCTCAATCAACTTAACTTTTCTGCCATAACACGGGAGCACCCACTTTTCTTTCAGACTCCACACACGCATATTCCCATTTAGACGTATCCTTCTGCACTGCCCAGCTTGCCCATTGTCTCGAGTGGTCCATTCTCACTGACACATACTTGAGCGACCATTTCCCATGTGCTATCTGTTTGCTGACTCCTACCCCACCTTCGTGCACACCCAAATGGCAGCTTATTAAGGTCGACTGGAGGCTTTACTCCTCCCTGGCAACCTTTGATGAACAACATTTCCCCAGTTGTGCTGACCAGGTGGAATATCTTACAAACATTATCCTTATCGCTGCAGAATGTTCCATTCCTTGCACTCCTTCTTTACCACACCATGTCCCAGACCCTTGGTGGATTGAGGCATGTCATGAAGCAAATGGCGTGCAGAGATATGGTCTCTGCATTTTTAACCATCATCCTACAATGACAAACTGCATTCATCATAAACATTTGGCATGCACAGTATCATCATGCTGGATTTCATTTACTAGTTCTTTTAACAGTTCCACTTCCTCTTCCCACCATGTGGGCAAATCTGTGATGTCTCTTTTGGACCAAGGTCCATTTCCCAATTTTTGCCTGACAGTAGCAGACGATGTCGCTATCTCCAACATTTTGGGCCGCCATATTGAAAAGATTTTGAGCTTCTCCCACTATCACCCTGCCTTCCTGCAGAATCATGAGTGCTACAGAGCTGCCTTTACTATGAAGGAGCTAGGTCATGCTCTCATTTCAACCCAATCCTCCATCCCAGGGCCAAATTATGTCCACATTCAGATGCTGTAGCATCTTTTTCTTGCAGGCAAGCACTTTTTGCGTAATATGTACAACCGCATCTGGGCAGAGGGCATGTTTTCCAAACACTGACATGAAGCCACCCATACCTAAGCCTGGTAAGGGCAAACACCTTCCTTCTAGTTATCACCTCATTTCTCTCACCAGCTATGTTTGCAAGATTATGGAACGGCTGGGGTATAGTGGCTCGACTCTCGCAATTTACTAACTGCTGTACAGTGTGAATTTCGAGCACACCATTCTGCAGTTGACGATCTCGTTACTTTGTACACCAATGTCATGGATGGTTTTCTGTCAAAATCCCAGACTGGGGCTGTGTGTTTCGATTTGGAGAAAGCCTACGACACCTGCTGGAAGATTGGTATCCTCCATACTCTCTACATGTTGGGCTTCCATGGCCACCTGCCCCCGTTTCCATCACGAATCCTTTAAAGACCAAGTTTTTAAGATATGTGTGGTTTCTGCTTTGGTGTGCCTCAGAGTTCTGTACTGAGTGTTGTCCTCTTTGCTCTCACCCTGAACCCTATGAATGCCTGTCTCCCACTGGGCATCTCTGGCTCTCTTTTCATTGATGATTTTCCCACCTATTGCAGTTCTTCGCAGACTTGTCTCATTGAGTGGCATCTTCAGCAATGTCTTGATCATTTTTACGCAGGGAGCATGGACAATGGCGTTAGTTTTTCCTCTGACAAAACTGTCGGTATGAATTTCTGGCGGTGCAATAGGTTTCTCCCACTGGCTTTACATCTTGGGCCTGTTGTTCTTCCATCCATTGAAACTATGAAATTCCTGGGGCTCATGCTTGATAAGAACCTCTCTTTGTCCTCCCACATCTTACCTGTCAATCTGCTGTATGTGGTCCATCAGTGTCCTACTTCCTGGTCAGCAGATCGAGCCACACTCCACTGCTGGTACCGGTCCCTTGTCCGTTTGACACTAGACTAGGGGTGTTTTCTTTATGCATCTGCATGTCCGTCCCTCTTATGCCGTCTCAATACTATCAACCGTCAAGGCATTTTGGCCACTGGCATCTTTTACACTAGCCTGGTTGAGTCTGTAAGCAGAAGCTGGCTAACTACCGCTGTCCTATTGCTGTGACTTTCTCCTCAGCAAATATGCATGCCATTGTCTGCCATGCATGGCCACTCATCCTATGCCGCCTCCTTCATCGACTCCTTTGCTTACCAATATGGGGCGCATCCCTCTTCTCTGTAATCTCCTGCAGTTTGCTGTAGGCTCTTGCACAAGCAACTTAACTTCACACAAACTGCAAAGTACTTGGTGGGTGTGAACTTTTCACCACCTTGGCTTAGTGTGGTGCCCCATCTCACCTTGGCCTTCTTTCGCTTCATAAGGACACTGCTCCAGCCTCACTATATTGCCTTCAATTTCATGATCTTCGCATGGAATTTTTCAATATTACCTTTGCGTACACTAATGGCTCTCGGACTGACCGTGGTGTTGGTGTGCCTTCGTCATTTGCACCGACGTTTTTCGGTGTCGGTTTTTCGGGACACTGCTCACTATTTACAGCAGAGCTCTTTGCCCTTTATCAGGCTACTCAGTACATCCAGTGACACAGGCTTTTAAATTGCGTCATCTGCTCTGACTCTCGCAGTGCCCTTCAAAGCCTTTGTGTGTATATGGCATCCATCCCTTAGTGCAATGGGTCCAGGAAAGCTGTCACTTGTTCACTCTTGATGGAGCTACTGTGATGTTTGTGAGAGTTCCTGTTCACATCTGTCTGACATGAAACGAGGCCATTAAAGTTGCTGCCACGGTTGCAGTCTCATACCTCAGCCTGCTAGTTCTTATATTCCCTGCGATGATCTCTGTGTTGCTGTGTGCCAGTAGGTTGTGTCACTTTGGCACTGTTTAGTTCAGTTTAGTTATGTCATGTTCTGTAGATCATTTTCATGATTATTTTATCGATATGATGTGGAACAAGTCAGATTACAAAACACACACACACACACACACACACACACACACACACACACATATGAATAGTACTGATATTAATATTACTGAAATTTTTAGTTCTACAACTAAAACTACATATAGAGGTACAAATTTTTTTACCAGTTCTTAAACAGAAACTCGTCCATGGAATAGGAGGAGTTGTCCAAAAGAAATGATTTTAAGCTAGATTTAAAACTTGTCATTTTTTCCCTCTTGTGTTGTACGTGAGAACATCACTGCTCTTCGCGAATTGAGATGGATTATTTATAATTAATTTCTTTAGCGAATGTATGTACTCTGATGGTGCAGTTATAATACCCAACTCCTTGAATAGGTGCCTACGTGACGTTCTTGGGTGAACACCACTAATTATTCTTACTGCTCTCTTTTGTGCAATCAATACTTTCAGACATAGTGGTGGTTACCCCAGAAAACTATTCCATAAGACATTTATTGAGTGGAAATATGCAAAGTACATTTGGAGGCTGATCTGTTTATTGCTAAGAGTAGCTATTATACGAAGAGCGAAAGAAGCTGAACTTAATTGTTCGAGAAACTCAGTAATGTGCTTCTTCCAGTTCAAGTTGTCATCAATGTGAACACCCAAAAATTTGGAGAAACCTGCCTTGTTAACTGAGCCCTGTTCATACGCTACATTAGTTGTCAGTATGACTATTCTGTGTACAAAACTGTATATAGTGAGTTTTTTCAAAATTAAGGGAGAGTCGACTTTCTGAGAACCACTTAATAATTCCTTGAAAGAAATCCTTAACAATATCTTCAACTGCTTTTTCTGGAATGGGATTTATTATAACACCCATGTCATCTGCAAAAAGTACTAGTTCTTCTTGCTGAATGTTAAGTGTGAGGTCATTCACATGAATAAGGAACAGCAGAGGACCCAAAATTGATCCCTGTTGGACTCCCTTTCTGATAACTCCCCATTTACTAGAATTTACCATCCTCCCAATATTATTTGCGTTATTCAGCACAACATTTTGCTTTCTGTTCGTTAAGTATGGTTCAAACCAGCTGTGTGTATAGCTTTCAGTTCCATAAAACCTGAGTTTTTCTAAGAGTGTGACATGATCCACACAGTCAAATGCCTTGTAAAGATCACAAAAAATACCAACTGGTGATAATTTGTTATTTAGGGCTTGTACTGTTTGATGGGTAAATATGTAGATAGCATTCTCAGTCGAGTAACGCTTCCAGATTCTGAACTGTGACATGCTGAGTAAATTATTTTCATAAAATTTTTGAAAACATTATCAGCGATCTTCAAAATTTAAATTTAAAGATTAAAAACAGTTCTGTTTGCAACTTTTGATTTTTATTGGAGAGACCGGTTTAGATTCTATTTAAAAACCACCTTCAGACTCCAGAATTGTGGGTGGACTCTGTGGTGCAAGTTGCACCGACCCTCGACGCTGGAATAACTGTGAGGTTCGGTGAGACTTGCACCACAGAGACCACCCACAATTCTGAAGTTTGAAGACGGTTCTTAAATACACTCCTGGAAATGGAAAAAAGAACACATTGACACTGGTGTGTCAGACCCACCATACTTGCTCCGGACACTGCGAGAGGGCTGTACAAGCAATGATCACATGCACGGCACAGCGGACACACCAGGAACCGCGGTGTTGGCCGTCGAATGGTGCTAGCTGCGCAGCATTTGTGCACCGCCGCCGTCAGTGTCAGCCAGTTTGCCGTGGCATACGGAGCTCCATCGCAGTCTTTAACACTGGTAGCATGCTGCGACAGCGTGGACGTGAACCGTATGTGCAGTTGACGGACTTTGAGCGAGGGCGTATAGTGGGCATGCGGGAGGCCGGGTGGACGTACCGCCGAATTGCTCAACACGTGGGGGCGTGAGGTCTCCACAGTACATCGATGTTGTCGCCAGTGGTCGTGGAAGGTGCACGTGCCCGTCGACCTGGGACCGGACCGCAGCGCCGCACGGATGCACGCCAAGACCGTAGGGTCCTACGCAGTGCCGTAGGGGACCGCACCGCCCCTTCCCAGCAAATTAGGGACACTGTTGCTCCTGGGGTATCGGTGAGGACCATTCGCAACTGTCTCCATGAAGCTGGGCTACGGTCCCGCACACTGTTAGGCCGTCTTCCGCTCACGCCCCAACATCGTGCAGCCCGCCTCCAGTGGTGTCGCGACAGGCGTGAATGGAGGGTCGAATGGAGACGTGTCGTCTTCAGCGATGAGAGTCGCTTTTGCCTTGGTGCCAATGATGGTCGTATGCGTGTTTGGCGCTGTGCAGGTGAGCGCCACAATCTGGACTGCATACGACTGAGGCACACAGGGCCAACACCCGGCATCATGGTGTGGGGAGCGATCTCCTACACTGGCCGTACACCTCTGGTGAGGGGACGCTGAATAGTGCACGGTACATCCAAACCGTCATCGAACCCATCGTTCTATCATTCCTAGACCGGCAAGGGAACTTGCTGTTCCAACAGGACAATGCACGTCCGCATGTATCCCGTGCCACCCAACGTGCTCTAGAAGATGTAAGTCAACTACCCTGGCCAGCAAGATCTCCGGATCTGTCCCCCATTGAGCATGTTTGGGACTGGATGAAGCGTCGTCTCACACGGTCTGCACGTCCAGCACGAACGCTGGTCCAACTGAGGCACCAGGTGGAAATGGCATGGCAAGCCGTTCCACAGGACTACATCCAGCATTTCTACGATCGTCTCCATGGGAGAATAGCAGCCTGCATTGCTGCGAAAGGTGGATATACACTGTACTAGTGCCGACATTGTGCATGCTCTGTTGCCTGTGTCTATGTGCCTGTGGTTCTATCAGTGTGATCATGTGATGTATCTGACCCCAGGAATGTGTCAATAAAATTTCCCCTTCCTGGGACAATGAATTCACGGTGTTCTTATTTCAATTTCCAGGAGTGTAGAATCGAAACTGGTCACTCCAATAAAAATCAAAAGTTATAATCAAGACTGTTTTTAATCTTTAAATTTAAATTATTTTCGCTTAAATGTGAGACTACTATTGAAAACATAATTTTTTTGAGTGTTTTAAAAAATGAAGTCAGCACTGAGATTGGTCTGTAATTATTTGAGTCACTCTTGTCCCCTTTCTTATGAAGAGGTCTAACAGTTGCGTATTTCAATTTGTCTGGAAAAATTCCCTGTGCCAGTGAAGCGTTACATATATCATGAAGGACAATTAGAACAACACTTAAAAATTCTGTTAGAGACTCCATCAACACCACATAATCTCTTGTTTTTCCGTATATTTATAATTCCCTTAATCTCAGTGGGGGATGTTGGCGCTATTTCTAAAGGCCTAATGTTCTGCGAATGACATTTTTAACATGTTTTTTTGCTGAACCCTTTAACCCTATTTTTGCTGCTACATTCAGAAAGTGATTGTTACAAATACTTCCAAACTTGTGAATTATCACTCACAACATCATCATTTAGCTTTATTGCAATGGTATGCTGTGCACTGTCAGGCTGTCCCTTCTCCCATTTGACAATATTCCATATGGTTTTAATCTTATTATCCGCAATATTAATTTCTGTCAGAACACATAAGCTTCTCGACTTCTTAATGACGTCCCTTAAAATATTACAGTATCTTTTGTAGTAAGCAAATAACGTCGGATCCTGACTTATTCCTGCCTGTCCATACATTTCCCTCTTCCTCTTACACAATATCTTAATCCCCTTAGTAATCCATGGCTTACTTGACTTTTAATGCCTTTTTTGGATAACATTTCAGGAAAGCAACTCTCAAATATTGAGACAGTTTTACGGTGGAATAAATTGAACTTGGCATCGGCATCATTTTCTTTGTATACTTCATCCCATTCTGTATCTTCTAGGGTGCTCTTAAAACTCTGTACCCTGTTTGCATCAATAAGCCTCCGTGCCTTGTATGAACCTGCCTGAAGCCTGTAAGGTGCTGTATGTGTAATTTCCATTAACTGTGCATCATGATCAGATAGCCCATTAACAACTGGGTACACATTGTTTCTGCCTGAGCACTGTCTATGAAAATGAAAAGGTTATCGATAAGTGACCTACTATCCTGCTGCACACGAGTTGGAAAATTTACAACAGATACTAGATTGAAACAACCAAACAAAGATTCTAGCTCATTTTTCCTAGCCATATCTTTTAAGGAATATACATTAAAATCACCACTAACTGCTTCTTTTTCTCTGACAGGTAGCTCAATAATGCCTCTGTTACAATTACTGTAGAAGTATATTACAGTAGCAACTGACAAGCACATGCTTCAAGGATCTGATCTACACAAAAACTATTTGTTTCAGTCTTTTTTGACTTTGTGTCCAGTTTTTATATAAGTAGCAACTCCTCCTTTTTCCATGTTGACTCTACATGAATAAGATTCTAATCTGTAATCCCTTAAATTTAACTTCTCCATCCCTGCGGTTACGTGGTGTTCAGAGAGAGAGAAAACATCTATACCTTCAGAATTTACCCCGTTTTCTAGGCATACAAGAAGCTCATCTATCTTATTTTTCAATCCTCCATTGTTCTGCTGAACCACACAAATTTTATTTCTTCTGATACTGCTACAGACATTATGGCACTGTTGTTTTTTAATCTCTTTCAATATTCTCTGTCTGTAACCTTACTCTAACTTAAAGAATGTGACCCTCTGACTCTAGTAATCACAGGTATTTTGTTTTGTTTGCATGTGACCCCCCTTACATTTCCTGCAAGATGATCAACTAATCTATCCTTCCCCCTTCCTGTTCAGTTGCAGGCCATAACTAGTATGACCCCACCTCCTCCTTTGCAGAGTGCCCATGTAGATAAGTAGATGTAGATGATGCAGCTCTCCATGCTACTACATCCTGTGCAGATCCCTTCATTTCTGAATAACTACTGCACCTTCTGAATTTCCTTACTGTATTCGTCTCTTGGTATTTTTACCTCCCCCCCCCCCCCTCCCCATTTCTCTTAAATACTAACTTGATTATCCATAGAATGTATCATACTGACCAATCGCTTCTTCTGGTCAGGTTGGACCACAAATGTCTTTTCTCTACAATTCTATTCAGTACCTTCTCATTACTTACGTAATCTTCAGCATTCTTCTGTAGCATCACATTTCAAAATCTTCTATTCTCTTCTTGTCTAAACTGTTTATCATCCATGTTTCATTTCAGTACATGGCTACACTCCACACAAATATTTTCAGAAAAGACTTCCTAACACGTATATGTTTCTTTTCGTATTTGACGGAAGCTTATTACACTAACTCTCGCTAATACAGCCCTCAGTAGTCCAGCCTCACAGTAATCCAGCACACTTCCTGCTTCTAGCCGTTCAGTCTGAAATAATGCCTACAATAAAGAAATTTGGCTTGCAAAAATGTTGTTAGTTAATTACAATGTTCGACATTCCTGTACCCTTTGAAATTGTGGCTTTCCTTACGGATCAGCATCATTGCTTCTAAAGGGAAACACGTTACACTAGACCTCAAGCAGAAACTCGAAATTAGGTATAAACTAAACTGAGTTTCTCCACAGGAAACCATTGTTGCTGGTAACAATGTTGAACAAACAACTATTTATGACCAAATGTCAGCCGAAAAGAGGTAATCATAAGCTCACAGGAAAGTTAACGATGAAACTGATGAAGACAATGATGCAGGAGGACAGAACATGAGGATATTTCAAACCACTGGTGCTGAAGCTGAAGACATCTTCCCGGAGGACATTATTCAACAATTAGAAACATGGCAGGACCTATGAAATGCTTGTAAAGCCATTGTGTTATAAAGTATACTACCGTCACGTATCACCATGGTTACAACTAAAATTTGGGACATGTTTCACAGTGAATGTTGAGTGATGCTAATACACATGTACACACACAAGGACTAAATTTTCTGTAAAAATGAATGTATCTTTTGATTTGATAAAGTACGATCCCTATGTGTATTATACTAAATTTTAGAAACTCTCATCAATCCAGCACTTCCACTTATCTGGCACCCATATGTGCGAGGAACGGCCAGTTTAGCAAGAGTCTAATGTATTTATATCCATCAACTAACTTGCAAGACATTCCTCTTTTATATTTTGAGCAGATGTAACAAATTAGGGTGAGAAAAAAGAACAAATTTCAGTTCAGAAGAATTATTGGAAAAAAACTGCATTAAGAATGCATAAACATGTATTAAATTTAATTTTTATCATATCTGTGAATATCTTCATTGCAAGAAACATAAACTGTTTTTAATTATTCGGTAAATATCCAGTGCCATTTTTAACTTGCGCTCTCTCTCTCTCTCTCTCTCTCTCTCTCTCTCTCTCTCTCTCTCTCTCTCTCTCTCTGTGTGTGTGTGTGTGTGTGTGTGTGTGTGTGTGTGTGTGTGTGTGTGTGTGTGTGTGGTGTGTGTGTGTGTGTGTGTGTGTGTGTGGGGGGGGGGGGGGGGGGAGGGGGGGGGGGCACCTGCACCAGGCAGAATGATATGAACATGTTATACAGAAGAAACTCTCAATTCCTTATTTGTTGTTCTAAGTATGAGGGCTGTTCGGAAAGTAAATTCCGATTGGTCGCGCAATGGAAACCACTGTGAAAATCCGAGATGATGTGTTGGGCAATGCCTCTGTTATACCCATCAATCACATCACATCACATCGCTCTTTTCAGTTCTGAGTGCCCAGTGAGCATGTAAAGATGCCTAGAAAATGGTGTCTCCAGCCAAGGCCTGGTGAGAAATTTTACCTGAAGCTATGCAGCCCACATAATATAACTGTCATGTATTTCCTTCTTCAAGACAACTCTCAGCTGCGTTCTGCAGGGTCAATGAAGATGCTCCTTCAGCATTTTTGATGGGAAGTGTTTGATCACCCAAAATACAGCTCGTAAATGGCTCCCTCTGAGTTTCATCTCTGCTAACATGAACCACTGGCTATGAAACTACATTTTGGCACAGCCAATGAGCTATAGACTAGTGTAGAGAATTGGCAGAAAGCAATGGTGACTGCCTTTTATGATGAGGGTATTGGAAAGCTGGTACAATGCTGTGACAAATGTCTGATAGGCGGCGATGTGGATAAGTAACTGGAACTTGTAGCTAACTGTTGCAAATAAAACATTTTTCATTTCCACAGTGGTTTCTATTTTAGTGGCTGATCAGAACTTAACTTTCTGAATATTCCTTACATTGAGTGGTGTAAAACTGCAATTTTGATCTATGTTCTTTGAATTTTTGTGTGATATGTACCATTTACATGTTTGTGGTTTTTCTTATGCTGTGACTCATGGGACACTTTTTGAAAAATAGTCTAGTAATTTTCGAGGAATTCAATTAATTACACTGAGTTGGGGTGCATTGTTCAAATAGACACATCATCTTCCAACAGTTCCTTCATGATCATCTTGCATGCATGCGAAGTGGATGGTATTTTTTTCCACTTTAAACTTAACTCGCGACTTGAAAGGACTACAGGTACTAATTCATGTTTGGAGGGAGCAGGATTCTTGTTGTTGTTTGTCACATCTGTAGTTTAGTTGTGAATTTTCCTTCTACGAAATACGTATGATTCCAGGTTACATATCCAGTCACAGTCTCTTGACATTGTGTATAACCCTGCTGCAGTGAAGTCTTTGGTAGACTTCTTCACAAGGCCACATAAAAAACCAGATGCGGAATTGAGGCTTGCTGCTCGCCATCATTATGAAGCAATGAAAAAGAAAACAAAAGAAGAACTTTTACGGAACTGGGAACAAATGCTTGAAGGAGAAGTAGTAAGATATTTCATTTTAATATTTAACTAAAATTAATGCTCATTTAGTGCAGATTTATTAATCTGTGTCTGTGCTGCTGCATGGTATTCTTTACCCCTTTGATCGAAGAATAAGCTTTAATGAAAATGTCTTTGTACACTCATTAGGAACTGAATTGGGCTAACATACTAAGCAGCAAGTAACACTCCCTTTCTCCCTGATGCTAGCAGCAATGCAGTGTGGCGTGTGTTTCATTAGATACCACACACACACACACACACACACACACACACACACACACACACACACACACACTCTGCTTAGATACCACACACACACACACACTCTGCTGTGGTCCATTACCCTTTAACTTTTACCACTGTTTATGAAGTCTCCTTGGTATTGGGTTTAAGGCCCACTCCAGACCTGTGGAATATTACTCCAAACAATATGACTAAATTTAGAGGTGATGGATCTTTGCACTGTCTGACTGAAGACACAGGTTACTTATGGGCTGCTGTAAGCACAAAACTAGATGCACATGTCTGGGTTGTGGGTTCCTATATTGCCTGCCAGAAAGACATAGTGGCAGTCATATCAGGAGACCCATTCCTGCACTCAAGCTAATCTCTGTGTACTATGCCATACAGTTAGCAGAGTAGAGGAAAATTGGGCAAAATAGTGCTCTTGAGGTTTAATTGGCAGTATACTGAAGGAAACTTCACAAATTACAGTTATATTTTAACTGGCATTTCATCTGACTTCTGACTAAACCCATGTGTAAAATTTAAACTGCATTGCACACTCAGTATAAAATGTAATGCAAAAGCTTGGTCTTACTTGGCTACTGGGGTAAGAATGCGTTTCTGGTGGGGATAAATTTGTGCATTATTATTAACTCTTCCAGAACCACTGGTTACAACTGTGTACATTAAATTTCACTGTCTCTTAGTTGAAAAACAAATATTTTCCGCAGTGGAAACCTCATGCATGCGTTTGTGTATGTTCAATATTTTTATCACATACAAGTGCTACCAAATTGTTGGGATTCACTATAAAAATATCGACAAGTCAGTATAGCAGTGCACAGCAGCTTATGACGACCAGCAGGGCCACTGAGAGCCAGGACTGGGGGCAAGCCCAGATGTGTGATTGGGCCCCATCTCCAAATACAGCAGCTCAATTTTATTGTTATTTTAAAGAAGGTTTGACATGATTTAAATGTAATACAATTCTGGGGAAATTGGAGATAAACAAAAAATGCACAATGGGATGAAATATAGAATAAATGCAATTTCTTATTAAGCTCTGAACATATCTTCACTAAAGCAATTGGTTTGTGCACAACAGTACACAGTGCCGATATGTTCTGAAAAGGCGCACTCAAAAAATTGATTTTTCAGGGGGTCATATCTCAGATTCTATTGATCACAGAGAGAGAGAGAGAGAGTCAACCATTTTGGATAGCCCTTGGTGTAGAGACTATTTGTATACCTAGTGGGAGATATGGCATATGTAGCTATCTACAGTTCGGGGTCAAATTTTAAACGTAACACACTTTCTCCAGCCCAGGCAAATTGAGCTCTTTTACATTAGGTGTGGTCTAGAATGAACCTCAAGTGGCTTATAAAATGACTGTTTGTTAGTGAGTGATTCCCAAGAAAACCTCGTAAAACCATGATTTTTGGGTTTGAAAGTATCAATTGTGAGGATGGCCTGTTCTGTGTTTTCTGTTCATGGCAGATTGTCAAAAAATATTGCAGTGTGTTCTTGAGATGACATTCCCTGGAAACTTGAAAACATTTTGTGGTATCATTATGTGCTACCAAGATCCGGAGGTTCCAGTTTCGTCATACTTACGCAGTAAAATATGCATGTAATATCTGGTCTGAAGGTAAAATGTTTTAACAGATATTGTGGACACAGGGCAAGGGTTCGGAGGTCACCAAACTACGTTTTCAATCAGTGCTTGTCACCAGTTAAACTTTACAATGCACTGTCTCTGTATGATGGGCACTTTACGCCTTCACAAACGTGTCCAAACTGTTAACAAAAAGTGTTCTAAAAAGGGTCTTAACATGCGTAAAAAGGAAGTAAAATAACTGTCAAAAATTATGTAAAACTGGAAAGACTGCAAATTCAGTAAAATTTTTCTAATAACTTTATCACTTGTTTATGGTACAAATAGTAAAATGGGCATTTTCAATGAATTGTGATCAGTGAGCAAAGTACTGATAAAAATGCAAAGCAAATGATTTTGTATCTTATATTTTGCGCACATATTGTTGTTTATAACATATATCAATGTATAATATTAGTAAGATCATAAGCAAGTCCCTCATGTAGTTAGTACAACCATGTTAGCTATTTCACTGAGAGTTGATGATGTGGGGCCAGATTTGGTGACACATAGAATTGGCTTTATATAAGTTGCATTCACTGCTGTAGCAAGGAAAAGAGGGGCAATAGGGGAAAAATGCTCCTGCCGCAGCATAAAAGGGCAAATACGAGGTCTGTTCAAAAACTTCCAGGACTTCGTCCACATAATTTTTCTCTGCGCACCTTATACCTATTGTGTATGGTCTCCTTCAAAAGACTCTCCTCCCCAATTGATACACTGCCTCCAAAGCCGTTTCTGCTTCTGGAAGCAGTCTTGGTACGCCTCTTGCTGGATCGTGTGAAGTGCTATCTGCGAATTTTCTTTTACTTCATGTATCGTTGCAAATCTTATCCTTTCAGAAGGGTTTTCAACTGTGGAATTAAGAAAAAGTCCACACGAGCCAGGTCTGGAGAGTACAGAGGATGCGGCAGCACAATGATTACCTTTTTTGTACAATAATCGCACACCAACAGGGTTGAATGTGCGGGTGCATTACTGTGATGCAAGGGCCATGGAAGATTTCGTGACCTATTGTGAAGGTTGAACCTTGGTCTCAGTGTAATAACTGTAGATCCATGTCTCATCATCAGTTGTAATTCCCTTAAGGAATATCTCTTTCTCATTCACGCAATCCAAAATCTCTTCACAGATTGTGAGGTGAAAGTCTTTCTGGCCTTGACTCATGAGCCGTGGCACGAACTTGGTGGCAATATGATGCATTCCAAGATGCTGTTTCAGTATTTCATAACATGATCCAACTGAAATGTTACATTCTTCTTTAATTTCTCAGACAGTCACTCTTCGATTGGCACGCACAATTTTGTTGACATTCCTGACATCATCGGCAGATGTCGAAGACCATCCTGAACAAGGATCATCTTTAACTTCTGTCTAGCCATTGTTTAAACCTTGTGAACCATTTGTAACACCGAGTATGGATTAAGCACTCATTGCAATAGGCTTCCTGCAGCGTTTGGTGTGTGTCTGTAAAGGTTTTCTTGAGTTTCACACAAAATTTAATGCAAATGCTTTGCTCCTGTAACTCCTATATCTCGAAATTGTGTGACACAGCGTTCTTCTCAATACAACACTTAACAATGACTAACAGACACACAAAACGCAGGTGTGTACAGGGATGCCAACTGCACTTTACTCCAACACACATTGGCATGAAATTATTAATCTTCCGTAACTTTTTTGAGGAGACCTTGTATATTCCTCCTGAAAAGAATCTGACACTTAAGGGGGGAACCAGCTGCCTCAATCCTCATTCTGCCTTCCTCACCAAAAATTCAGCATTCGGATTTTTTCATGCTTGCTTTTGCTGAAAGAGAATGGCAGAGAGACAGTGACAGTGGGAGAGAGAGGAGTTAGTGCCAGTAGGTGAGAAGAAAGAGGATACAGTGAGAGTAACAGAGAGAAAGTATCAGTGAAGTCAATGAAATAGTAGCAGTGGCAGCCAGAGAGAGAGAGAGAGAGAGAGAGAGAGAGAGAGAGAGAGAGAGAGAGAGAGAGGAGACATTGTTGGTTAGTGAGAGACACGGGCATTATAAAAACAAGAGATGCATGAAGATAGAAGGAGTAGAAGGAAAAGAGAGAGGAAACAGTGGAAATGAAAAGAGAAATGAGGGGTGCCGTACATAGGCTTTGGGGGTATTTGGATCCTCCCCGACTGACGAACTTTAACATCCATACATGTAGGGAAGGGTGCATTTCGGTCCAAAATTTTAAGCATGTGGGCTTAGGGGAAAATGTAAGTTGTCTTAAGTGAGAGAGCAGACAGTTGCAGTGGCATGGCAGAAAGCTGATATGACTAACAATTTACTGGTTAGGTTTGAGTTGCTACTCAATAATGAACTACTGTAAAATGTAAGTCAATTTAAGTATATTCCATTTAATTTTATTATTTAACTTGGTTTCATTTACTTACACTTCACTTTAAAACAAAAGTCTAAGTCTTATAACAAATTCTAGATTGACAAGAGGTCTGGTGCCAGTAACACCATGATATGGAGTGTTCCCTCCCCACTTGTTCCATGGTGTGTTCACATGTTTCAGTAAATACACGTCAGCTTACTTGCATATAGACCACCATGAGTCATACAACTTGGAGCATATTGTAACCTACTTGCCTATAACACTGTCAGTGGCACTTTACAAGCGTTTTGTTCAAGAAATGTTTGAATCATAGCATCAGAGTCTAGCTGACTTGTCAAATTATATTCAGTTTCCGAGGATCCCAAATCTGTGAGATGTTCATGTGTAGTTGATATGAGACAACCTTTAACATGAGCCAGACAGCTGAAAGAGCTTTCTGCTTCAGCCACAGTCACTAGAAGAGCATAAAAAATGTGCATACATGCACATAAATTTGGCAACAACTGTAGAATTTTAAGCTTGTGCAACTCATTCAATAGTTCTGATGGTTCCAAAGTAATGTATTCAAAGTTTGAAGTATGAGTTTTTTCAGATGTTTAATTTCTTCTTCTAAATATGTATTCTTTGATAAATAACTTGCATGCCTCAATGACCTGATGATCATCAGTCATCTTTTAAGAATGTTTCATAAAACCCAAATGTTTAGTCTAATATTTTCTCTGTTTCTGATCAGGTTTTCAAGTTAGATGCTAGATTGTCAATAATGATGTAAATACATTTATCTTGAATAAATTTTCTGAATTCACATCTTCGCTTCATTCCTGGCCTCAGTATGAAAGGATTTCCTCTTTCCAGTGCGCTGCTCAGGAAATTTGGCATTGATATTAATTGCACTGGCAACAGCTTTAGATCAGGGAGAATGGCATCTCAATTTTCGCAAAGATGTTTTAAGTGATGTAATAAGCTCTCGGAGCATCTTGCCACAAAGTCATTGGTAGTGTTTGAAGTTTATAGTAATGTTTCCGTAGCCTATTGGTACCAGCAACCTTTAGCTAAACTGTTGCCACGATTAAACATCTGAATGATAGCAAAGAATCCATAACTCCCCATACCACAGAGCATGTTTCAGCTGACAAATTTAACTTAGAGTTTCAACAGCAGTGGCTGTATTATTCAGATGAGCTACTGTTAGTATTGCAGTGTCAAACTAAACCATTCCAACAGGTATCAGACACAGAATATAAATAACTTCCAACTCTCTTTCAGAACAGATGGACTGTTGCTGAGGTATCTGCTTCATAACAGCTCTCAGGTGTGTGTACTTGACTTAAGCCTATGACAACCACACAGAACATTTTGCAAGAGGATTTCAATGAAGAAAATGTGTCTGAGCTCCTTTATAAGACCATCTAATATTACTTCAGTTATCACAAATTTGTCCACAGCATTTCCTGTGTGGTATTGAGTGTTTCGCAAGTGTTGATCGAATTGAATGTCCATAGTAACCCTCATTTCTTAATGACCATTTACAAATTCCAAAAACCTAACTTTGTTCATGAAGTAAATATAATGCAGGATAAATGTTGTGCTGTCAATATGATCTGAATCAGGAGTTGCAGTGACAGTAATTGAATAGTAGTTCTCATTTTCTCTCAGTTCCAAGATGGCACCCCTGACATGATGGGCACAACTAGAAACAAATTTATTCTGAATATAATGTATTTGTAAACACTTTCCGGATCTTGTCGATCTCTGACCTTGCTAATATATTTTGCAAGAACTGGAACATAGTGACGCAAGAGCTCTAACATTCCAAGGAAATTTTCGTTATTTGGATCTCCAGTTTTCAGAGCTGAACCTCAGAAGGCCAATCTTCTTTGACCAAGAAATAATGTCACATCAAGTCACATGAGAGTTCCCATGTAAGTTGTCTATTTTACGGACTAGCAAAAGAAGAAGAATAATGGTACATCTTTTCTTCCAAGCATCAGCAAGGAAAACGTACATCTTTAATGTCATTTCATTTCTTCAGTTTCGTGATTCTTCGAGAACAGTATACAAATAGAAATATTTTGCTCTCCTGAATGCAAAATATTTTCTGTACACTCGTTTTCATTTAAAATCACCTTTTGATGGAATTGGAAATGCCTTATCTTTGAATGTTGTTGATGAACCTGCTAAATTATAATGATGACTCACAACTGATTCACTGAAAGTTAGTTGGGAAAATGTTTTGGTAGGATTTCCAACAACTTTAACGAAAGTGTATTTTTTGAGTCTATCTCACAGTAGTTATAGTGCACGATGTCTAAAGAAAGTATTTCGTATTCAAGATTAAGCATGAAATATAATTGTATGGATTGGCCTGTACGACTTTTAATACTGAAGTGGAAAGGTAGAGAGAGATTGGTTATGCTGGTGCTGAGGATATGTTCTTTCATTTGTAATATGACATAAACATTATTTTATGATAGAAGGTTGATTTTTGCCAACTTACGATGCTGATGTATCCAAATCCTTGAGCCTTGAGAGATTTGGGCACTGGGAATGATGTCATTTTCCTTTGAAAGGAAATGTAGTAGTTTCTTGCCTTCTCCTAGATTATGCGCTGCCTCTGGTGACTTCATCATTGATGGAATATTAAACCCTCACCTTCCTTTCAAAATTTAATTGAAAAATATAATGGAAATTTATGTGTAAAGACAATTTTGTTCATCTGCCGTGAACTGTTAAAAAACAGTTATTTTCTTAAATAAATCAGTGTAATGTTTAGAATAATTAATATCATTGTTCTGGTAAATGTATGAGTATGTTGTGCTGTTTTATAAGAAGCAGCATTGCTTGAAATGCACTGTCTTAATTACAGTGACATGTAATTTAGAATTGTTTTTTGTGTTTCTTACTATGACTTTTCTAAATAATATGCATATGAGTGATCAACTTTTGGAGTGGAATATTACTCTGTTAAATTATTACCAGCAGTTACCTTGCAGATATACACGGTAGTAGGATAGCACAGTAGTATGTCTCAACTCAACGGAACTTCACTATCCAGAAATGCTAGTAATTGTGGCAGTTGATGGTAGGCTGAATATATTGTGGGTGTGTTTCTTGAAAGTAGATTAGAAGCCTAATAAATCATATGCATCTCATTGTAAAAGAATCAAACAGTTGAAAGAGACTGCAGACATGTGTGCAAGTTGCATTTGTGTGAGTGTGTGTAAGCTTGTGTGTGTGTGTGTGTGTGTGTGTGTGTGTGTGTGTGTGTGTGTGTGTGTGTGTGTGTGTGTGTGTCTCTATTGCTGTCAAAGACCTTAATGGCAGAAAGCTATAATTGTGTGAATCTTTTTGTTGTGCCTATTGCGACTCAGCATCTCCGCTATATCGTGAGTAGCAATTTTCCTTCTCTAATATCATTGTAAAAGAATGTATTCAAAAAGACATCACATTGCATCGTGTGCTGGGCATCCAACACTGAGAAAACATTACTTGTATGAATAACAACAACAACAACAATAATAATAATAATAATAATAATAATAATAATAATAATAATAAAACCAGGAATTAGGTGTTAAAAGTGGGAGTGATAGAGTGATAAGAGCTGAACGATTGAAGTGTTATAACAGAAGTAAATTGTTGGAACTGTTTTCAGTTACATGTTTTTGTACACCACACACCAGTCTGCTATAGGTAAGTGGTTGCGTTTCCCTTATTTTACAAATCAAATTTTGGGTATGAAATTTTGTTGGCAGATGAAGTTGTGTGCCAGACCAAGGCTTGAACTCAATACCTTTGCCTTTTGTGGGATGTACTGAACTGACTGAGCAATGCAAGCACACTCAAGTATCATCCTCACAGCTTCAGTTCCACCAGTACCTCATCTCCCACCTTCCAAACTTCACAGAAAATCTCCTGCCAAATTTTGGGTAGTTCTAGTGGTGTGTGTGTGTGTGTGTGTGTGTGTGTGTGTGTGTGTGTGTGTGTGTTTTTAAGAAGCCATGATACAGCTTTGTGACATCATAGGGAAAGATTCTCAGTTGTCTCAATATTTCACTGAAAATGAGCCGTGGTTTTTGGTCATTCGTACCTCCCAATCTCTAAAACTGAAACTCCAAGTTTAAAGTTGGCAGATTTGCGCAAGTAATGTAAATCATAAATGTTTCTTGGTATCCTTTGGCAGTATTTTTATGGACATCTGAATTACCTCATTCAGACAGAATGATGATACTTCATTTTCTCAAATATCGACATCTGTATCTACATACATACTTAGCAAACCGCCATACAGTGCAAGTGGAGAGTACCTTGTACTATTGCTAATCATTCACTTTCCTGTTATGTTAACAAATGAAATTAGGGACAAACTATTGTCTGTATGCTTCCATATGAGTCCTGATTTCTCATATCTTGTCTTTGTAGCCCCTATGCGAGATGTATGTTGATGGTGGTAAGATTGTTCTGCAGTCTGTCATAAATGCTGGTTCTCTAAAGGTTCTCAATAGTGTTTTGTAAAAAGAATACCTTCTTTCCTCTACATATTCCCATTTCAATTTGTATAGTATTTCTAATGCTAATGTATTACTTCAGTGTTTTGCTTTAATCTGACCTGGTGGATATCCCAAACACTCCAGTAGTACTCAGGAATGAGTAACAGAAGTAGTCATACATGGTCTCCTTTAAAGATGAGCTACACTTTCATAGACGTCTCCCAATAAGCTGAAGTTGACTATTCTTCTTCCATACAACTGATATTATGTGCTTGTTCCATTTCATGTCATTTGGCAGTGTTTCACTTACATATTTAGTCAATGTGATTGTGTCGAGCAGCACATCCCTGATACTCTATTCAAACATTATAGGATTGCTTTTCCTACTCACCTTTATTAATTTACATTTTTGTCTTAAGGTTGCATTAATCAAACCAAAGTCAAATTCTCTTCAAGTCATCCTGTGTGTGGTCATTCAATGATGACACTGTCCCATCCACTATGGTGTCTTCAGCAAACAGTTACAGATTGCAGCCCACCTTATCTGTATGCTCTGACCCTTAACAACATGTAGTTTGGCACTGTCTCACACTTTCTAGAAGTCTAGGAATATGGAATCTACCTGTTGGCTTCGTCCGTGGTTCTTAGGGTATCTTGCACGAAAAGGGCAGCGTGAGTTTAGCATGCATGAGTCCTTCTAAATCTGTTGATTTGTGTATAGCAGCTTCTCTCTTGAGAAAATTGATTGTATTCGAACTCAAAATGTGCTCAAGAATTCTGCAGCAAATACATCCTGAACCACTATGGTTCAGGATGTCTGCCTCCATAGCTGAGTAGTCAGCATGGCTGGCTGCCAGGTATTTTTCCTTCGTGGGAGGACTGGTATGGGGTGCACTCATCCTCGTGAAACCAACTGAGGAGCTACTCACCCAATCGGAAGCAGTTCTTAGGTCAAGAAACCTGACACTGACTAGGAGAGCAGTGGTGTGACCACATCCAATGATGCTGTTTACAGAGAATGAGATGTTGGTCAGTCGGACCCGACTGACCCGTCTAGGGCCACAACATGGAACTTTATTAGAATATTTACTATATACCAGAATGTGTGTTGCAACTTCCTCCATTGTAGTTTGTGTTGAAATGCAGATGTGCCAAGACTGTGTGTAAGTGAAACACTTGTAATTTTTCAGATTGATCGCAAAGTGTGGGATATTGAGCTGAACATTTCTGCCCCACAAATTATATTCTTGGAACATTTCTGTGACAAAAATGCGCTCATGATTGTTGTGGACTTTGGCAAATTCCACTTCAGTAATAGAGCTGATCTACCAAAAGCAAGCATTAATGCCAGTCAGAACAAAGAAAGTGACGAAGAAGGTAAGAGTTGATTTAAATGTAGCTATGAACTCAATTGGGAAGTTTTTAGTAATTTACTGCTTCATTCTGTAACTGTAGCAATTGACTAACAATACTTATCACAATATGAAATGAATTGATTAAAATTGTTCACAATATTGAATTCTAGTTGATGAAACATGGTAGTTTTCTCCTCCATTTAGAAAACTGGAAGAGTATGTACTACACTGTTGTGGTAGGGAGAGAATCAATTTCTTTTGTCCTCACATTTTGTTTTGTTACTGTATTCACCGGCTGTTAATGGTCTCTTGAGCAGTGAGGTTGCTACAATTTAGGGTTTCTTGGGAGTTCCAATTGTGTATGGAGTATAGGAAAAAGGCTCCTTAAATGCCTCTGTACATGCTGTAATTAGTCTAATCCTTTCTTCACAGTCCTCCTAGGAGTGCTGCATAGGGGGCTGAAGAATATCTGTATTTACTGTGGCTAATAGTGTTTCTTGAAGTTTTGTAAACATGCTTTTGTTTGATAATGGGCATCTGTCATCAAGCGGTTGGCAATGCTCTCCCATGATTAAAAAGAACCTGTGACTATTATTGTTGCCCTTTTTATGTGTATGTTAAATATATTCTTTTATTCCTATTGACTGCATTTTCCTGCATCTTACAAACAGAGTGAAGTATGCAACATCCCTTACCAATAGCAGTGTGCACTTTAGAAATCGGCTGCTTGATGCATTCTGCGTAGAGAGAGAGACAGAGAGAGAGAGAGAGAGAGAGAGAGAGAGAGAGAGAGAGATAACAAATGCTTTGTGGTGTTGCCATCGTGTGCTCTGTCTCTGACCCATGCCTCACCCTCTAGATGGTACCTGCCCTGATAACTGGCAAGTCTGAGCCACTGTTGCAGCTCCCGACTCTCTCTAGTAGAATTTAGATGCTTGAAAAACTATCTTGTTCCATCTAAACATAATACTTGGTGTGTTTGCTTTATGCCATCCATAATTAACACTACAGTATCTAATTAAACATCAGTGTACCTAAACTAACATGAAAATCAATACTAAATATTCTATGCGCACCTCGAAATGCGTGCTGCAGGCAGACATGTCAGAATGATACTCTTAACTGGCTTGTAAATTGGTACACTGCTTCTTACCAGTGCACACCTCACAACCTGCCTTCTTGTGTACACCCCATTATAGCACTGAGTCTATGTGATAGTTTCATTTCGTACCCCTGCAAAGTGTTCCGCCCAGGTGTTGATATGAGTTGACTGAATCCAGTTATGACTCGTTGATGATGTTGTGAAAGCATACTAATTTTCTGAGTTTTGTGAAGTGCACAAATTTACATTTCGGATCATTGAAAACAATCTTTACAACACTTGGTATCGTACTAAAATGTGATGAGTATTTCTGCAACTTTGTTTCTGACAGTACTTAGTTATACATAACTGCATCATCTTCGAAAAGACTAAGGTTGCAATTAATATTGCCTGCCATTTCAGTAATGGGTACACATGTGACAGCATGTGCTAGTTAATAATGTTCCTAAACATTGCACATAACAATGGGATTTTTCCAGGTCTCATTTCTCAGATTCTATTGGTGATAGAAAGGTAGGGTCAGGTATTTTGTGTAGCCCAAGGGCTAGGGTCCATTTATACAGGGTGTTATAAAAAGGTACGGCCAAACTTTCAGGAAACATTCCTCACATCAAATAAAGAAAAGATGTTATGTGGACATGTGTCCGGAAACGCTTAATTTCCATGTTAGAGCTCATTTTAGTTTTGTTCTTCCACCTATGCTCAATGGAGCACGTTATCATGATTTCATACGGGATACTCTCCCTGTGCTGCTAGAGCATGTGCCTTTACAAGTACGACACAACATGTGGTTTATGCACGATGGAGCTCCTGCACATTTCAGTCGAAGTGTTCATATGCTTCTCAACAACAGACTCGGTGACTGATGGGTTGGTAGAGGCAGACGAAAGGATGTGGGTTTTAAGGGAGAGGGTAAGGAGTCATTCCAATCCCGGGAGTGGAAAGACTTACCTTAGGGGGAAGAAATGACGGGTATACACTCGCGCGCACATGCACACACACACACACACACACACACACACACACACACACACACATATGTCTATGTCCTTTTGTCTTTCCCTCTCCTTCCCTCTTTCCTGACGAAGCAACCGTTGGTTGCGAAAGCTTGAAATTTTGTGTGTGTGTCTTTTTATTGTGTCTATCTACCAGCACTTTCCCATATAATGTACACAAACTGGTTTTAGACTTAATAAAGTTCTTGTTAGCAACTGGAGAGACTTTTCATTGTGAGAAACTAATAATATTTTATGTTGCATTTAGTGTTCTTAATCTATTGGTTGAACCTTACTATTTTGCAGACGAATTTCAGACACCTTGTTCCACACCACCGGGAAGTCAGACAAGTGAACCTGAGCTTTCACAGATGCCTTCCCTAGTGTTGCACCCTCCATCTAGAAATGAGGACTTATCTGAAATATCTCTCCATCAAAAATTGTATGACAGGTAAAGTTTTATAGCACTCCTATGTATATCGCCTTCTTACTTCCTATGCATCATCCTGTAAATATATGTTTATAATCTTATTGCTGTTAATGTAAACTGCACATTAGCCTGCTGCTGTTTTTCAAGAAAATACTTAGGTTTAAAAAATTACTAAACATTTGTTGTATTGAGGATTAACAGAACTAAAGAATAGGAATGTTTCATTTCAGAACATGATAAACTAACCAATTTTACAGTTTTGAAGGAACTACCAATTAAAGGAAAAGCTAATCACAGATAGGTTGTTAACTAGAAACAACACTGACTCAAAAAGAATGATGCAAGAGATTATAATTTCTATGCTAAAAGCTGAAATAGAAATATATAACACCTAACAAAACTGGCAAGATGAGAAAGTTTAGCTAACTGAACACTTCACACTGTCAGATACTTAAAACATTGAAAGAAATTTTAGGTTAATTTCAGTCAGCCAGCTCGTTGCTAACAGACAACAGTGATGTCACATTACAAATAGTGAAAACTGATGTATGAAATAAATGTGTGCTATTCCATGAATGTTGGTGCAGTTTTTGAGAATTTAAGATATGTCTAGGCAGTGCCAGAAGTTAAGATGGCTCATGGCTAGATGTGAGAATTAAGCTATGTATTTTGTTTTGTTTTCTTGTCTTGTGAGTGTTAGTTCTCAAAATTAGTGTTGTCAAGGACAAAGCTTTGACAGAACCAGGGATGCAAAGTATGTCAGAGCCATAAGCAGTACACACATCATTAGAAAAGATTGCATAGTTGGCAGCAAATAATACAGAACTATGTGTGTTGATAGAAATTGGAGAAGAGTTAATTCAGAAATGTACAAAATGAAATAGAACTAGACACTGTAAGGAAGAATCGGGGGTAATAACTATGAGAATAACTACGAGAAATACAGAAGCTGTGGAACAATTTGTGGATAGAAGAAGAAAAATTAATGGATGTGCCAGTGGATGAAGACATGATGCTGCAGTCAGTGAAATTATTTTGCAAGAAGCTGAGCAGAGGGTGCTTGATGCTTTTAACAGAGGTTCTCATGTGAAAAAAAAAAAGGTCAAGACATGTACTGGCAAGGGGTCTGACGGATTTGCTACAGCAATGCAGTTAGCTACAGAGTGTGAGGAGATTGATTTGTGAAATGGAATGCAGGGTAAAGGGGCAGTCTTTGCAACTTACATAAAATATAAAATGAAGTATTTCAGGTATGGATGAATGGGGCATGTAAGGAGGCAGTGTCACCAGCCTCAAGGTGATGCGAATAAAGTAAGAAGAAGTAACAGTTTTAACAGTTTTAGAAGTAAAGGACTGGATAAGAATAATGTGTTAAACGCCAGTGGGGAGTCTCACGTCCACTCACGGTCAAACCCAGTAAGATTGGATGCTATGAAATTGTTTGCAGAGGTGGTCTGTGCAAGAAGAGGAATAGCAGGACCAAAGGGCTGCAGGATATTATTGAATACAGGGACGCATGTGTCAGTTGCCAGTAGTGATCTGGTGAAATGTAAGGAGTGGGACCCCACTACAGTTTGCATGGAGTAGGGGATGAAGACGTCACACAATTAGGGTTGGTTGACATACACTTTTGTACGGTTCAGTTAAAACATTGTGTAGGGATTGTGCAATACCTGAATGTGGGCTATGATATGATTCTACTGCTAGATTTCTTATTTAGCATTGTCCCATAATCAATCTTCGGCAAGGAGAAATGTTTCAGTTAGGTGAAGCCATTGCCAGTGTAGTAATGTCATGAGGAGAGTCTATCATGAAAGACGAGCAAACTCATTAAACTGTGAATGATCACACTAAGACTTGATTTGCGCGATTGTGCACCAAAGGGTACCGGGAAATGACTCAGTTCAGTGCTGAGTCTAGTTTGTTGATAGGAATTGTAGGCATGTTGGAACCATTAGAAGAGAATGGGTTATTAGATCAAGAGGGTTGCTCAGTTAATAGATGTATTCTAAGCCTACAAGAAATAAACGGTGAAAACATGGGATTTGTTTTTATAAATAATTTTAATGCAGAGGGCGTAGGACTAACAAAGGGGCTGTTAATTGCTAATATGGATATCCTGGAAGAAGAATGGGACACGAGGGATGTTAGCCACAGACAATTACTGGAGGCCATTGAAACTGCATTACGAGGAAAATTGAAGCACCTGGAAGGAAGCAACAGGGAATGGGTGGAAAAGTTACTATTGGAATTTAAGGATTTATTTTTTCCAAAAGGGCTATTACCATCTACGCATATTACACAGCATTGCATACCAACAAGAAATGAATCATGAGTGTTCCATAGACCATACAGAATACCTAGATGCTTACAGCCAATTTTGAGGAATTTATCAATCGGCAGCTGAAAGATGGAATAATTGAAGGAAGTAACAGTGAATGGGAGGCAGGAATAAACCATAACAGACACCTAACCTTTGCCAAGCATGACAGAAACATGGACCATTTAGGACAATGCAAATATTTTTCAATGAAGGTTTTGAAGAGTGGTTATCATTAGATGAAGATTGAACTGTAGTATTGAGACAAAACACCAGAAATACATCAGAGGTTGTTGGATGGAGTCCTCAGAGGTTTAAAAACATGGCAGTGCTTACTTAGTGTACCATGATTACATAATTGTCTATGGGAGCGATATGCTGTGATAAAGGGAATTAATCCTAAGGTTGAAAATGACAAAGTTAACATTGAGCACAGAAAAGTGTAATTCTGTGGTAGCAGAGGTAGATCATATCATAAGTAAAGATGGGATTAAGACAGACCTAAGATTAGAGCTGTACATGAATTTCCTGTACCAGAATCTGTAAATGAATTGAAATTGTTCTTAGGAGTCACGAACTATTGCTGCTGGTTTGGATTTATAGATATTGCTAGACCATTGATGCAGTTTTTAGGAAAAGGGTACTAAATTTGTGTGGTCAGAAGAGTGACATCATGCTTTTGAAGAGCAAAAAGAAGTTTTAGCATTGAGCCCAGTATCGGTATATATGGATTTTAATAGAGAATCTGTTTCATCATGTGATGCATCAAATCTTGCACTGGGCTGTGTTTTGTGACAAGAGGTAGAAGTTGTAGAACATCCAGTGGCTTAAGCATCAAGACAACTAAATTCTGCAGAAAGAAATTATTCCACAATGGAGAAAGAGATGGTAAGCCACCTTTATGGAATCATATATTTCATATGTTATCTGTACAGTGAGAAATGTAGATTAATAACGAATCATGCAGCTTTAAAATGATTGTTAGGGTTAAAGGATCCTTCTAGCATGTTGATGTGATGGCCTGCAAGACTAAGTGAATTTGATTTCCAAGTTATACATATACCTGAGGAGAAGCCCAGGAATGTGGATGGCTTAAGGAGAAAAGTAGTAGGACTACATATTGTGGGTAATGAGGGTAATGAGCATAAGGAATAGCAAACTGCAGAGAGAGCAGATGATGAATGTAAGCAGTATTTTAAACAGTCAAAGTTTTGTGTGCAGGATGGACTGTTATGCAAAGAAACAGAGTTGGGACTGTGGTTTGTGGTACAAACGAAGCTAAGGAATAGTGTGCAGATCAAACAGCAGAAGAGTAGCAGAAAGTATTGGTGGAGGTATAGGCAGACTGACATAAACCAGTATGTGTGGAATTGCAGACAGTGCACACAGAGAGAGGATTGTGTCGAAAAAGAGTTGGAGAGATTACATGAAGCATTAGCACTATTCAAATTTCTGGGGACTTATGTTTTAGAACAATTCAATAAAACACCTGCAGGGAATAAGTACATACTAACAGTTATAGACCATTTAAAGATATGTAGAAATGGTTGCAATGCCAAAACACTAGGCAGCAACAGTGGCACGAGCACTTAAGTGGATACTGAAGTTTGGAGTGCCTGAAACAATATTAACAGCCAGGGAATGAACTTCATGTCAAATCTACTCAAGGAATTGTGTAAGTTAGTGAATGTGAAGAAGTTAAGGATGAGTATTCTCCACCCACAAGCCAATGGAAGAACGGAAAGAGTGCATAGGACAATCAGGAAGATGCATTTTATACTACGTTGACATTCATCTCATCACCAGCAAAATTTATTTGAAGTATGTCTTCTCTGCCTGCAACTCAAAACAGCATATTAATACAGGATTACGAATGCAGGATTATTGCCATATGAAGTAGTATATGGTCATAAAACTCCTTCACCGTTTGACATATTGAGAATGAAGGAAGGGAAGACTGGAGAGTTTGTTAAGAAATTTGCCAGAGTGATTATTGAAATTTGAAATAGAAGAAACAGGAAGAAGCAGTGGGCCATAATGCAAGAATGCCACAGTATCAGGTTGTTTAGTGGGGCGACGCTATCAACTTCATATACACCGGAGGGAAAGACAAAGAAGTTTTCTGTGGAGTATCAGGGGTCATACCAAGTGGTATAGACTATGTTGCCAGTAAATGTCAAGATTAAATTGCCAGCGAGAACAACAATTGTGCATGTAGGATGGTTGAAACCTTTCCAAGGGAGTCTGGAAGTTAATCTAGGGGTAGGAGATGTGAACAAGAAAGGGAGAGTGAGAAGAAAGATATCAGAAAGTGAACAAGAGGTTGTGAATGAAACGGTAATGAGGAGCCTGTCTGGATTAAGAGCTAGGAGATAGCCATTTAATATTTTTTTAGGTTAGGTATAGATTAGTGTAATTACTATAAGCAGCTGCAGAGCACCATCAAAATTAAGGGGGATTAATAGTTATTCCTGCCCATAGATGAGGTGCAAAAAGACGAAATGACACGGTTCATAGCAGGACTACTGATCTTTGTCAGGGTGGAAGTGTTATGGAACCTGTACCTGGCAGGGGGGATGCTGTTCACCAAGCAGAAGATTTAGTGATCAAAGGAAGTGCTGGAATTTATGAGAGAGTACATGGAGCATACGAGAAATTAAGGCGTGAGATGAACCAGGTACTTTGGGTTATTCCGTATATGTGAAGGAAGAGGGGTTTGATCAACGCTGGAGGTCAACTTATGAAAATGATATTTGACAATGCTGATGAGGAAGACATTCAAAGTGTGAACCACACTGTAGAGGTTACGTAGAGTGCAAAAGGGAACAAAGCATGAGTGATTGGCACATTATGCAGATTACAAGTTTAGGTAAGGACGTATTGAATAACACAAGACTACCACTACAACTGACGGGAGAAGTAATGTGGTTTGCTAGAGCTGCAGAAGGGGCAGTTAATCAGAAGTAGGAGTCTTGGATAGGCAAGTAGTTATGAGTAAAGGGTTCCAGTCATTAGAAGATAGTGTTTGGGAAACACAAGGGAAAGTAACAGAACTACAGCAGCAGGCAGTAAGAGGTCAGCTGAGGGTAAACTTGCTGTCACCAGAGCAATATTTAGATGGTCTAAGGAAAGTACAGAAGGAACTACTGCCAGAGTTGGGGTTGTTTTTAGAACTCAAGCACAAAAGTTACCTTTTTATTTCAAGGTAACCATAGTATTGATGGGAAGTGATGGAGCAAAAGTTTACATTTCCATTTTTATACCAGTAACAGGGAAACAAGCATGTTAAGACTGCTACATAGTTCATGTGTATGCTGCCAAGTGGGGGATATTGCAGAAATGTGTGAGAGTAAAAATTCAGCGACTATTGTTGATTGCAAAAGACATGGGAAGTTATGTAGAAATGGTGGAAGCAAAGTAACAAAAATGCTACCAATGGCAAATACAGTCTGTCTGAATGTGGTAATAAGAGAGGGGCAGGACTCCTGCACAGTGAAATTGCTAATGGGACAAAAGACGATAAGAGAATGCAATAAAGAAGTGTCAAGCCAGACTTGGGTTTTCAGCAGGTCAGGTGCTTTGGTTGTACTCTACCTTTGACAAGTGGTAGTAGTGGCTAGTTGTTTTGAGCAGGAGAAGCTTACATCAGCAAAGAGGCTAGAATTGAACAGGAGTGGTTTATTATTAAATGGAACAGCATGAGGGATAATGGACCTACTTTCCATCTGCCCACTGAGATTTCAGCCTCATTTGTATTGGTCAGGGGAACCTGTGGAAGTGCTACCTGGTGCAGATCTCACCAGCTTGAATCAAACTCTAAGGCCAGAGTTAATGCAGTCTATAAACATGATTCTGAAACGGCAGGAGGGACAAGTCTCCCTAGAAACCTTATTGCAGCATTTAAATTTATGTCGGGAAAATCAGTACTGGAAAGAGGTAACCTTGACTATTGTCATACCAACCACTACTGTGGCACTTGTTGTGCCGAGTGTAGTGTTTGTTTTGGTATGTTGAAAATGAAGTTGGGATTCAGCTGTTGTTCAGATCCCAATGGATTGGATACCCTGAGCGTAAAAGCAGCAGAAGGAAGATGCATGCACAAAGGGGCAGTATTTAGGATAATTGATTCATTTTAGCTTGCAAGTTTGGAAGAAAGAGCTAAAAGTTATTTTGCGAAAAAACTAGTAATGGTGTAAGTTCCATGGTGTTTTGAGTTAAGTAGCATGGCAAGGAGCCCGGTAGGAATGTGTAAGATTAAGTGATAGGGTTAAGGAAACCAGTTGTTAGAATAACTCTTAAGGAGGCGAAACAGGACCAGTAGGGCCGCTCAGCAGGAACTCTAGCGTAAAGGATAATCTAGTTTAGATGACCCCAAGGACCAAGTCTTGATAAAAAGGAGAGCAACGTAGTGTATCGAGCCAGAACAAGTGAGTTGTAACAGAGCCAACCTCAGACAGGCAAGAGTGTTATGCGTTGTGAAACAAAACACGGCCAACAGTCATTGCAAAGCAAAGTCGGCTAAATGCGGTATAGCAACAGCCAATGCTGCAATACATTTCGGGAAGAATGGAAGCATTTCCTCACCTGCCACCACAGAAGCGTTTAGAGTATGTCCCTTAAGCTCTAAGCGAATATAGTCAGGAGCATATGAGTACTCAGCCATTCGTGCACTAAAATATTCTAGTCTCAGCATCACAGCCTACACCACAAGCCTATGACACCCTGAGCGACATCCTGGAATGCAGTATGGGTGCACTGCTTGACCACAGTACAGGGCAGTGTGTCCTAAGTCATGAAAGCAGTCACCACTGGACAGAGAGCCACCTCCTCAGTGGAGAGAGGTCAGGGCCCCCCCCCCCACAGAATCATCAGCCACATTGCCACACTGTCATCTTGGTTGCAGCCAGAGATGTCAGTGACAGTGGCATTTTAGTGACACCACGCTCGGCTCCACTCCTTGTGCTGTTAGCAATGCTGGATGTCTATTGTTTCACACAAGAGGCAACTGGACAGTACCACCAAGCTGTCCCTGATGTACTACAGCCGAGGGCCAGAACAAAGAAACTAATTAAACAAATCTGCTGTTTTCTTGATGTCTCATTTCACTCTCTACGAGTGACAGTTGAAGGGTAATCTGACAGGGTTAAAACTGCGTGCTTTACTGGAAATTAGACTCAGAACCTTGCCTTTTGTAGGCAATGAAGCTGTGAGGTTGGGACTTGAATTTTGCCCCAATAACTGTCATTAAGAGCATGCCTGCTGCAGTATTGAACGTTCAGGGATCAAGTCCCAGAACATGTCATGGATTGCACATGCATGTTTAAGACTGTGTTTCGAATAATGGATAAATTGCATAAAAACCTACTGTTGTTCATAAAGATGGATTTACTTGCTAGCACAATTGTGCCAGTATGGTGCTCTGTTGAGCAGAGTACATGAGTTTAAAGCTTTCTTAGAAAGAATTTTTCTACTATTTTGTAAACAGAGAAGTGTTTTCAAGGAAAGTCTTATCTCAAAAACTACTCAAAATGCTCTCTCCAATATGAACTGTGCAATGAATATCATCATAGTTAATAAGTTTTGAGGCACCTCTACCGAAAACTCAACTTAAATCTTCCAACCCTTAAACTAGGATTTAGTTGTTAGAGGCATGGCAATTTTGTCAACATGTGCCGTGTTAATAATTTAATGGTGCCTATTACTTGATCATGATTAACAACCATAATTATTTTTATGGGCTCTGAGATCATTACTCATTAAATCAGTTTTCTTGTTTAGAAAGTCATGTATGTGCTAATATAAGAAAAGTAATGGAAAATACAGAATGGAATGTAACAGTATTATGAAAAGGATCATTGCTACTCACCACATAGCGGAGATGCTCTCGTATAAGCACAACAAAAAGACTGTAAGAAAGTGAGCTTTTGGCCAGTGAGGCCTTTGTCGAAAATAGAAAAGGCAGGGCTACCTGTGAAACAAGTTGTGTGATCTACAAGCTAAGCTGCAGCCTAGCCACCTGCGGCCGTCGCATCTGTAGTGACGAGTGGTCTCTCTTGAAATATACCAAGGGTCTGACTGAGGCCTTTACAGACTGTAATTATCCTCCTAACCTTGTACAAAAACAGATTTTCTGTGCTTTATCTTTCCAGTCACCCACCACCTCCCAAAGTCCCACCATCCAGCCACAGAGGAACATTCCCTTGTGACAGAGTACCAACTGGGACTGGAGTAACTGAATTACATTCTCCACCTGGCTTTCTACTAACTCTCGTCATGATCTGAAAAGGGAAATTTCCTACCCACTATCCTTCCCATCCATTCCACAGTGGTATTCCACCACCCACCGAACATGCACAACATCCTTGTCCATCTCTGCACAAACCCTGCTCCCACTCCCTTGCACCATGGCTCATATCATCCTTGTAATTGACCTAGATGCAAAACCTGTCCCACACATCCTCCCAACACTACCACCTACTTATTCCAGTCTAGTCACAAGCATCACCAATACCATTGAAGCCAGGACTACCTGTGGAACCAGTCATGTGATCTACAAGCTAAGCTGCAAACTCTGTGCTGCATTGTACGTAGGCATGACGACCAACAAGCCATCTGTCCACGTGAAAGTCCACCGACCAGCTGTGACCAAGAAACAGCTGGACAACTGTGTTGCTGAGTACACCATCCAACATGACATTCCTCATTTCAGTGACTGCTTCACAGCCTGTGGCATATGGATCCTAACCACCAACATCAGCTTTTCTTAATTGCGCAAGTGGGAACTCTCCCTGCAGTATATCCTACGTTCCCGTGACCCAGATATTCACGTTATGGAAGAAATAGATTGCTACTCTCCACACAGAGGAGGAATTAAGTCACAGACTGACACAATAAAAAAAGAATGCTAAAATGTGTGAGCTTTCAGACAAAGTCCTTCTTAAGTAGAACGAAAACACACACACACACACACACACACACACACACACACATATATATACATATACATATTCACACAATCCCAACTCGCAAACACGTGGCCACTGTCTCCAGACATGTGGGCCCCAGCGCACAGAGACAGTGTCCATGTGTGTGTGTGTGTGTGTGTGTGTGTGTGTGTGTGTGTGTGTGTGTTTTATATTTCTAATGAAACTTGGATTTTTGAGTGCAGTATGTAATTAGAAACAAGAGTACATGCATTTTTTATAAAAATGATGATTAGATATAATTAGGATACACTGATCAGCCAGAACATTATGACTACTGACCTGTCATTGATATAAATCCATTCAGGTAATAACTGCTGGAGACACACATGGTGCATGTAGTATCAGTGAGTGTGCTGTCTGTGTGTAGAATGGGGAGGGCACACAATCTATTTGAATTTGACTGATGACAGATTGTGATGGCCCAGAGGATCAGCTTGAGCATTTCAGAAACTGCACAACTTCTCGGTGTTAAAGGACTGCTGCAGTGAGTGTCTTCAGCATATGGCAAAACTGATGAGCAACCATGTCCAGACATCATGGGGTTGGGCAGCCACCCCTCATTGCATATTTCATAGGCTGGGCAGACTGGTAAAACAGGAAAGGCAGCAAACTGTGGCGGAACTAATTCCAGCCTTTAATCCTGCGCAGAGTACAAATGTGTCTTAACACACAGTGCACCGACCATTCCTAATGATGGGCTATCTCCACAGCCGACGACCCATGCTTGTGCCTGTCAACATGACATCAGCAACTTTGACTGAAATGGACATGTGACCATCAGCACTGGACATTGGTGCAGTGACAAGAGTGTTGCATGGTCTGATGAATCCCAATACCTTCTTCATCAGCCCAGTGAGAGGGCATGACTCCATCGTCTTCCAGGGGAACAGCTCCTTGATACCAGTACTATGGGATGGAAAGAAGCTACTGACAGCTACAGTATGCTCTGGGGAACATTCATGTGGGCGTTTGTGGGTCCAGTAGAGCTTGTGCAGGGCACCATGACAGACATTGTACACTAGTTGCAGACCATGTACACCCTTTCATGATGATAACGTTTTCTGATGGCCATGGTGTCACAAGGCCAGGAGTGTACTGGCGTGGTTCAAGGAATGCAGTGGTGAGCTCCAATTGATGTGCTAGCCCCCCAATTTGCCAGACCTGAACCCAGTTATACACATCTGGCATGTGATTGAACATGATCCTCCCCACCACCACCTTGAATTTTTGGGAATTTGGTGACTTGTGTGTGCAAGTGTGGTGCCAATTCCCTCCAGTGACCCAATTGTTTCCTTGCCATGACATGTCACCACTGTTATCCATGCCAAAGGTGGATGTAGCGGCTATTGGCTATTAGGTAGATGGTCAGTGTGTATTTATAAATTTTATATTTAGGGATATAGGTATTCAAATTGGATGAAATAATGACCAAAACTAGACTCCTTAAACGAGTGATAACCAATCTTGGGTGCTACTGATAGACACACCCTGTCCTTTGAAAACTGTATGACCTTTAGTGAATTAAAATCCCTTGGAGAACTCTAAGGCCAATTTTCTCAAGATTTCTTGAGAGCTACATTGAACTGGTTTGGGGGATTGATGTTTGAGTTGTGAACTTCATGTACCGAAAATATAAAAGCTTACAAAAGTCTGAAGCCTACGTAAGTTAAATATAGTCATTGGTTGCAATATCAACATGGCCCGTGAACTTATCGAGTCAATGAAAATGAAATATAATACATTATATTTGATTAACATTCTTCAGTGACCAGACATCATGCTGTTAAACGAGGATTTTGGCTGAGTCTGTTGAAAGCATCAAGTTAGTCAGTTCTTGGTATTTAGACAGTTCTGTTCAGGGATAGAAAATCCCCAAGAATAGTGTTGACACAGTTTTTCTTCAAAGTGATTGAGAATTTGCACTGTAATGATAAATTCAATTTATAACACAAAGATCAAATTATATTACTGAGACAGGTGCAGAGGCACCTAATGTGATGCTAAAAAAGAAGAAGGGGAGGGGGAGGGGGAGGGGAAAGACAAATATCACAGGTAGTGTGTGTGTGTGTGTTTTAATCTGTTTTCAGTGTAACGGACAAAAATAATTCCTTATTCATCAGTAATGTTGCTGCATCAGTTAAAATCCTTTCACATTCTGTTACAGGTATCGCATGGAACTTGGTGATCTTCAGATTCTTGTAGGAAGAGTCCGTGATAACTGGAAATATGCGCATCTTAAGGGCACTTCCACTCTACATCTTTTAGACAGATTTAACATAGCTATAATGCTGGAAAGACGAAGAGTGTTTACAGTTGATCCAAATTTTCCAAATTTGGCATTATCTGCAACATTGCCTCGACTTGTAGTACATATGAATGAGAACAAAGTCCAGGCCATAAAGACAGTCATGTGCACAGTTGCTGGAGGTGGTTTACTACCTTCCCCTTTCAGGTGAGATATACAACAAAATACTTTCTTTTGTTTCAGCTGATTGCAATAATCAAGTATGCAATACTATGTACAGTTGTGTGTAATTTACTTTTCTGAAGGTCGTTTTTGGATCCTATTTAGTTTGGATGGTGGCTCATTTTCATCGGTGAGTATTTAAAGAATCTTCCTTTTACATGTTTTTGTGAAAATAGGATATTAATACAATGGATCTCATTCTTTATATATTTTTTCTGTCCATTGCTTCACCAGAAAAAAATTGCTATTTTATTTGTTAATTGTGCCATGTAAATTGATAATTTCCTGTGTTCCCCAGACAACTATAGGAGTACTGTGTGCTAATCATTTTCTATACTTGTAGATCTCAAATGACGCCAACAAGTGATATGAAAGGAGAGATACTACAAGAGGCGGAAGCTGGGGGTTCTAGTGACCTTTTATCAGAGAAAACTCAGCGAGAAGTGTCCCGTCTGCTGATGTTACAATTTACTGTGGAACACCTTTCAATTGAGGTATATTTTTTTTACAAAAAGTGAATATCATATTTTAATAAAAGTGAGTGCTATGTATGTAAGAGGGAATTACTTCATTATCATGAATATTGCCTTCTTTATAATGTGTTTCAAAAATATTGCTTACAGATGTCAAATTTGGAATAAGATTATGTTCAATTCTCTGCAGTAATAGAGAATAAACACACTGTCTCATCTAAGTTCTAACAAATGAGAATTAATTATGTGAACTGTCTCACCATCTTGCTTAGCATTGCCATAATGAAGGCTACTACATTTTCTTTTTTTTTCGTAAAGAAGACAGAAGCATTGGCTGCTGAACAATGATAGGTTTGCTGTCAGATAAAGTAACATTAATTAGTTGAAAGTAGTTCTAATTTGGCTAAGTGTTTTAAGAAACAGATGACATAAACATGATTGCCATATTAAAAACTGATCCTGAACCAGAGTCCAGATTATCACCATGAAGACAAATGTAGTGTTCACGTGTTTTGTTGGATTTACCATGACAGTATGTTTCAGTCATTATGTAACTTGTCTTTGTTTAAACCGTACAGCTAATAAAATTAACAACACTGTAGTAGACACTCATTGTTACAAATGTCTGCTTGTGTCTGTGTATGTGCGGATGGATATGTGTGTGTGTGCGCGCGAGTGTATACCTGTCCTTTTTTCCCCCTAAGGTAAGTCTTTCATCTCCCGGGGTTGGAATGACTCCTTACCCTCTCCCTTAAAACCCACATCCTTTCGTCTTTCCCTTTCCTTCCCTCTTTCCTGAGAATTTGTGCGTATGTTTGTGTTTGTTTGTGTGTGTGTATGAACATGCCAGTGCTTTCATTTGGTAAGTTACATCATCTTTGTTTTGCCACACATTTTATTTTTCATTAACTCAACAAGAATTTATATGTCACATGTAAAATCAGCAACTGCTGTCTGAATTTAAAGGCAGTGTCTAGCACAAAGAAGAATTTTTGTATATTCAGGAGTTTCTTTATTCAACTAGTGACAGATAAATGTGATTACACAAAAAGGAAACCACCTTAACTATTATCCTTTATTTCTGGAAGTCTGTAAATCAGTTCAGCACTCTGTCCGGTTACAGTATTCTAGGTGGCAAGAAACATGTGCATTATCTATAAAATATTAATTCACATTACATCCTTTTCTTTGATCTCTGCACAACATCCACTCAATATTTAGCTGTTACTGGATGGGTTACACCCAGGACTAGAGGCTGTAGTAAAGTTAGCGTGAAATAACAAAATATCATTCAATGCGAGTGTGCAGGACATCTATCAGTGATAAGAATGATCTTTCTTCCTGCTGCATCCACCTTAGCATGCGAACAGCTAAGAAACTTTATACAAATTTCAGCAGTCATCCAGTGCTAATAATGCCTTAAGTGCACAGTAGTGTTTTTATATTTTTAAATTACCTAGCAGTTTAAAATTTTCCTGTTATTAATGGCAGCAACTTTTCACTGCTGTTAAAATTAATACACAGTAGGGCTCTCATTCTTTCTTTATTTCTTACCTGTGTGATATTTTCTCCCCTTGAACAGAGTAGGCTTATTGTAAAAGACCCCAACTCCATCAGCACCAAATATATGTCTTGAGTTTGTACCCATTATCAACAGTGACAAAATATTCTCCTTCCAGTGTTCAATACTTTCCATATCTGCTTAAAATTTTGATAAGAAGTTACGAAATTTGACTTGGACAGATAACTAATTAGTTAAGCTGAATGTGTTGAGGCCCCTTGAAATGAATGAGTAAACAAATAGTACACAAAAAGTAATAAATGAAACTGATCCAAGTATGACTTTATTCATAAACCTCTGAACAGTAACAGAAATAAGCCTCTTGTGATTCTACTCATAAGACAAAAGAATCATACAGAAGGTGCAAAATAAGCAACACACAGAACAATTGATGTGAGTGGTACAAACAGAAGGAACATAGTGTGAGCGAGCCAGCGCTGCTCCGTGTTTATATATGTGTGAGTCACTGGTAGATAGCGCAGTGGAGACTGTGCTGTGTGCATGCTTGTTACAAGTGGCATTCAGTGGCTGGCCCATACTGATACTATTGGCCATTGATTTAAGTACACGTGTGCGGCGACACTACACTCGGTGCACTCATCTTCACACGTGCTAGAAGCGGGATACAGCATGCTCAAAGAATCTCCTTTGTATAATGCAGAAGCACCAGTTTCAGCATTTCGGAATGCCTCATTTTTCAGTTTATATTGCATAAAGAAGTCTGTGCCAAACTGTATTTCTTTTTCATATTGAAGAGTTTAACATTCTGATGGACTAGGATATCATGAATAATTATCAGCTTCTGGTCAAGGTTTCCTTCTTTGCTGGCTAAAACTACACAAAATTTCACAGTTCAGAATTCAAAACTTAGATAAAAAACACAGTGCGATCAGTGTGCATGTTTGAACCTAATGGCAAGGTTTTCTGTGATGTCAGATTGCCTGGCCAACTTGCGAGAATTGGCATTTGTTCGAAACTGTGTACAAAAAGCTATGACGTCTGTATTGTCAATACGAATTTACAGTAAATTACTGACATTCTCTCTATCAGTTCTTTAATGGAACTCATTCAGAAATAAAAGAAATAGGTGTGAATTCTTGAATGTAATAGAAATTTCATCATATATGGGTTGTATACTGTTCAATATTTATCACTTAAAAGTGGTCTTCATTAAAACAAAATTTCCAGGACCAATGGAAATGTTCACTAAAAGTGGACCCATACAAGGTTTCACTGTAACATGTAGGCTGTCCAATTGCTGTGTGGTGCTAGAAAAAAATTAATGTAGACAGAAACAGAGAAAGCTGTCTTGTTGTGAATGTCTCATTATAACTAATAATTGTATAGGAGATGTGTGAATTAATGAGTGATCAGGAGAGGAGGAGACAGGGAGATGCAAGAGCAGGATAATCGAAAGAAAGAAAGCTTTGGATTTGTCTTTAAGGAATTGGATGTAAGAGTAATTTTATTGGTTCATTACATACATCTCAAGTCATGGTTGATGTTACCCACCAACAAGCAGAAATTGTCTGTTTAGAAGTAATAGTGAAGTCAGTGTATAAGGTGTACAACTTTGCTTCCACCATTTTTTAGCCAACATTTGAGGCTTTAATGAAACACATGTATCATTCAGAGTATTTTCTATCACTGGCCACTACGTTCTCCCATCTTTTGGGCAGTGTACAAATCCCGCATTAAAAAAATTGTTCATCTTTTGAAGCTATCTAAGAATCAGTCCAGTTTGTGACTTAATGAGATCAGAAGTGTTGGTCAGCCAGGCTATGTGTCATTGATCTAAACAGGTGACAAGCAGAGGGAGCGATGCCTGGAGAATACGTTGGGTGGGGTAGGACTTCCAATTTCAACATTTACAAGTATGTTTTGACCTCTTTTGCAATGTGGGATTGTGCATTGTCATGCTGCAAAATCACTTTATCATGCCTCTCGCTGTATTGCGTCTCTTTTGTCTTTTAATAATCTGCTCAAATGCATTAATTGTGTTGATAATGTACACCTGTGATTGTTTCACGTGGTTTTAACGCTTCATAGTACATGATGCCGAGCTGCTCCCACCAAATGCAGAGCATGATCTTGGAGCCGTGAATATTCGGTTTGGCCGTCTTCGTGGAAGCATTGCTGGGATATACCCATGATTTTTTGTGTTTAGGGTAATCGTAATGAACCCATTTTTCGACTCCGGTCTCAGTGCAATGCACAAATCCCTTCCGTTTTTACCTCTGAAGCAGCTGTTCACAAACACACAAATGTCGTTCAACGTCTCTTGGTTTTAGCTCACATGGGACCCAGGTTCCTTCTTTCTGAATCATGCTGATAGCCTTGAATGTTTTGAAGTGGCTTGCTGTGTAACTCCCACTAATCGTGCCAATTCTTCTTGAGTTTGACGCGAGTTCTCACTGAGCAATGTCTCCAATTCTCCATCTTCAAAAACATTCTCTCTTCCACCACTGTGCCAGTGTGCGACGTTAAAATCACCATTCTTGAAGCATTGAAACCCCCTCACAACACGATATTTCACTAATAGCGTCCTTACCATACGTACTTGAGAGCATTTGATGAGACTCAGCCACTGTTTTCTTCATATTGAAACAAAACAGTAACACTTCCCACAAATGATGAAAATTAGGCTCATAAACTGACATTTTCAATCAAGAACAACTGTATGATGCAGACATAAATTGACTTGTGTTTGAATGAAGTTATGTTGACCGAGGCCAAAGCTAACTGCCTGACATCTGCGATCTGTTTCTTTCGACCACTACATACCATTGTTACCCCCTATCGGCAAATGGTGGGAGCAAAGTTGTACACCTTGTACAATTCTAAAAGTGCTGAACTTCTGAGATTTATGATTATAGATCACCTAATAAATCATAGTAGCATGAAAAGATAGGTTACTGCTCATGATATAGTGGGGATGTTGAGTTGCAGACAGGTACAACAGAAAGACTGCTAAACAAGTAAGTTTCCAGCCAGATGGTTGAATTAATGAATGATGAGGGGCGGAGGAGACAGGGTAGCAGTACTTCCACTTCCAACAGCTCACACCCATTCCATATCAAGAAGTCGCTTCCGTACGGATCAGACCTCTGCGGCTGTCACATCTGTAGTGACAAGCAGTACCTCTCAAAATACACCAGGTGTCTCACTGAGGCCTTCACAGACTGTAATTACCCTCCCAATGTGGTACAGAAACAGATCTCCTGTGCCTTATCCCTCCAGTCACCCACCATTCCCAAAGGCCCACCATCTGTCCACAGAGGAACATTTCCCTTGTTGCTCAGTACCAACCAGGACTGGAGCAACTGAATCACATTTTCTACCACGGTTTCTGCTACCTTCCCTCATGCTCTGAAACGAGGAATGTCCTTCCCACAGTGATATTCCGCCGCCCACTGACCCTAGATGATAACCCTGTCCATCCCACATAACCCCTGCTCCCAACCTCTTTTCTCATGACTCATAGCTCTGTAATAGACCTAGATGCAAGAAATTTTACATACATCCTCCCATCGCCAACTACTCTAGTCTTTTCACAAGCATCACCTATCCTATAAAAGGCAGGGCTTTCCGTGACACCAGTTGTGTGATTTACAAGCTAAATTACAACCACTGTGCTGCATTCTACATGGGCATGTCAATCAACAAGCTGTCTCTCCATATGAATGGCCACAGACAAACTGCAGCCAAGAAACAGCTGGACCACCCAGTTGTTGAGCACACTGCCCAACACAGCGTTCTTTGTTTCAGTAACTACTTCACAGCCTGTGCCATCTGGATCCTCCCAACCAACACCAGTTTCTCAGTATTGCACAGGTGAGAACCCTCCCTGCAATACCTCCTGTGTTCCCCTAACCCTCCTGGCCTCAACCCTTGGTAGTCATTGTTCTTCACCCACTTATCCACAGTCTTTTTATTTCTCTACTTTCCTGCTCCCACCTACTCCCCTCCTTCCCCCATCCTCTGTCTAACCTCCAAACTGCACCTAGCTGCCCTACCCTCTCTCCACCCCTTTTCCTGTATGCTCTCACAAGCAGCACTTTAGTGTCCCCCACGCATACCTTGCTATCCTTGCCCCCCCTCCA